>NC_069657.1:437312347-437620919 GCF_027244095.1 Hemicordylus capensis | reverse complement strand
ATGGAGCCCTTTGAACTCTACCAGCAAATAGCTAAGGAGGAGGATCGTGATGCCCAGCACCATCGTTTAAAACCTGCACTCCAGAGAGCACTGGAGTTGGCATAAAACAGTGCCCTCTCCCCCATCCCAACTCAGCAAAGCAATCCAGAAGGATACTATGGCCAATGTTACTGAAAGCCTCTGAGAGGTCCAGCAGAACCAATGAGGCACATTCCCCCAATCCAGTTACTGGAGTAGGTCATCCAGTTACTGGAGTGACCCTGGCAACTGCAATTCTGAAATGGGAATGGAAACCAGACTGAAATGGGTTTAGATCAGGGATTCTCAGCATTGGGTCACCAGATGTTTTTGGACTTCAGTTCCCGTAATCCCCAGCCCCAGTGGCCTTCAGTTGGGGATTATTGGAACTGAAGTACAATAACATCTGAGGACCCAACATGGAGAATCCCTGGTTTAGATAATCCATATCATTCAACACTACTTGAAATTCTTCACCACTACATATGATCAGGAACCCTGAAAGGCCAGAGTTCACAATTGCATGGAGGAACTTGACACATATACAGCTATTTGCCCATAGGGTCCCTTCCACACAAATCCTAAATGTCAGCACTAGCACAATTCCATGTTTTCAATATATGTGTGGTGGAGGACCTTCTGTGTAAACCTCTAGCCCAGCATTCCTTTTCCAGCAATGATCGAACAGATTACTCTGGGAAACCCACAAGCAGGGTATGAAAGCAACAGCCCCCACCTGTTGTCTGTCCCTCAGAAATAGGTATGTAAGGATGTACTGCCTCTGAACCTGGAGGTTCCAATAGCTACCATGACCATTGATTGTCTGCTCCTCCACGAATTTATCAAATCCTCTTTTAAAACCATCAGAGCCAGTGGGCCATCACCACATCTTGTGGCAGAAAATTCTATAAATTAACTGTGCATTGTGCAAGCTACTTGCCTTTGTCTGACCTGAATCTACTGTAAGATGAATTTCATTGGGTGACCCTGAGCAGCTAGCCTAAGACTAGCCCCTGAGCTTCTTGACTCTGAACCCAAGCCTCAGGGCCAGCTTCCTAATGAGGTGGAATTAGACTATTACCCTCCAGTAATCCCCCAGAGGAGGCACCATCGCTGCAAGTCTGTTGTGGTGCTGCTTCCCCCCAAACACTTCCCAACCAAAAACTGAGGATGGGGATTCACTGGAAAGAAGACAGTGCTGCAAAAGAGACTAACAGAACCCGGACTCCTTCCACCCTGCCCTCAACACTTTTCCCCAGAGTCCCTTGCAATAAGGCAGAGTACCCTGTGAGGAAGTGTCATTCACTGAGGGCCAATGAGGAAAGCCATGCCAGGACTGCAGAAGCTTCTTTCCTACCACTTGGCAAATGGGTAAGAATGCAGAAGCTCCTCGTCCTCCCCCCCCCCCCCATTCTCCAAGGATGAAGATGGAGGACGAATTGCGGCTGCCCCAGTGTGGTTTAGTGGATAGAGTGTTGGACTAGGACCAGGGAGACCTGAGTTCAAATCCCCATTCAGCCATGAAACTCACTGGGTGACTCTGGGCCAGTCACTAATCTCTCAGCCTAACCTATTTCACAGGGTTGCTGTGAGGACAAACATAGCCATGTAAACTGCTCTGGGCACCTTGGCAGAAGAGCAGGATATAAATGTAAATAAAGAAAATAAAATAACTTGCATCCCACCACTACTCCCCATTCAACAAGAGCAAGAGTGGGAAGGTGCAAACTCCGCTCATTCAGCCTACTACCGTGTTTCCCCGAAAATAAGACATACCCATAAAATAAGCCGTAGCAGGATTTCTAAGCAGTTGTGCAATATAAGCCATACCCCGAAAATAAGACATAGTGGTGATCTCTCCTGGCTCAGTAGCAGGCTGCTTGCTGAAGCTTTTCCCCTATCCCACCCGCCTGCGCAGAGCGACGCCGAGGCCTGCCGTCTGGCCCGGCGTCGCTTCCCGGCGTACTCTCGCCGCCTCCCACCACCGCCGCGCTTACTCTCGCCGCTGCCCACCACCGCCAGGAGGAGGGGAGATTTTTGAGGAGGAGATTTTCTGAGGAGATTTTCACTGTACTTCCCTCTACCGTATGCCTCAGCTTGCAGCCTGCCACCCCTACCAGTATCGTTACGCCCCTGTCTGTGGGTCTCTCTCACCCCACACACACACCAGTAAAGCTGCTGCTCCCCAACACTGACCAGCAACAGTCTGTGGGTCTTATATGGATCATATGAGAGTTATGATGATGTTCCAGAAGAAGATGACTTAACTATAATTGAATAAATGTAGATTGTTGTACCACACTTAATAAAAATAAGACATCCCCTGAAAATAAGCCATAGTGTGTCTCCTTGAGGAAAAATAAATATAAGACAGTGTCTTATTTTCGGGGAAACATGGTACTGTGCCCATTGGCCCAAACCAGTATTCCCCATAGCAGCGATTCCCAGAAGTTGTTGACTGTAACTCCCAGCATCCTCAGGTACAAGTCAAGAACCTATAGGAATATAGGTACAGGGAACGCTGCCCATTACTGTCACTGTGTGCCTTTCCTTCCCTCCCCATCCACATAAGCTGGAGCAGGGGGCAACAAAGATGGCAGAGTGGCATGGAGCACAGTAGATTGGGGGCAGAGCACCACGGGAGGATAGGGCAGGGAGTGGTGGTACACAATGAGGCACCTACTACAGGGCGATCTGGCATGGTTGCATGAGTACCATTTTGCCTTTTGCTTCAGATGACAAAATGCCAGGCCTCTTGGTCCAAGTATCATATTTTAGCCAGTAGAGTAGCCCTTTCATCCATGTGCCTCTGAGCAATCAGCCCTCTGAATTATCTAAACTTCTAATGATCAAAATGTGCTTGACATCTCCCAGACCTACTCAACCAAGCTGCATTGTACAATACCCAGACATTTTAAAAATATGATGGTGTTTGGGTTTTTGGTTTTTTCTTGCTAAAAAGGGCTTTCTTTCCCCCGCTATGGTACAGCATCTCTATTCTAGTCATGCTTTTCGGCTAATCAAGAAGAAAAGAAAAAGGGGTTTTGTATGCAGTTTTATTTAACAAAAAATGTTTTTTTAAAGATGTATGGAATTTATGGTGAATAATTCATGCCCTTTAAGATCAGAAGTTTTTAGACATAAAAAGCAGATTCCACAGGGGTTTGCTGCATTGAAAACAAAAAGCCATCCTGGATAAATGCAGCTGAAGTAGGATAACTCTTGCAGTCACAGCACAGGAAGAGAGTATTCTAAAGAGGTTATTTTAAAGCTGGTGCTTCTTTCCTCAGGAATTACATTATTCGATTTGGGCTTGATTAATTCGGGTTAACATTTGTTGTTAATGCTTGCCACTTGTTCTCCAAGACAAAAAGAACAACCCTCGGAAGAATTCATAATGGGGAAGGAGAGAGGCATCGTTTCCCAAAAAGCTTATATAACCCCGAAAGAGGTTATCTTTGATTAAATTATCCCTTTAATTACTGCTCTGATGTGATTAAAAGTAGGAGAGATGCTCCTTAATTTGGAGAATTTGAATGGTGATAGATGAAACAATTTCCATCAGAAGAAACTAATAAAAGACATCTGTGAGCCTCAAGTTGCACGCCAAAGTAAGTGTCATTGACACCAGTGGGATTTTGTTTGTTTGTTTGACATATGTTTATACTGTCCCAAACGCAAGTTCTCTGGGCAGTATACAAGAGAATAAAAACAACCAATAAAAAGATTAAAACATTTCAACAATTAAAAGTTAAAAGTTAAAACTATTAAAACACAATTAAAACAGTATCTAATTAAAAGCCTGGGTGAACAAATGCATCTTGACTGCCCTTTTAAAAGTTGTAAAAGAAGGGGAGACGACGAGCTGGTGGCAACCGCAGAGGAACCTCTCCAGATGATCTCAATGGGTGGTGTGGTTCATAGCAAAGAAGACGTTCTCTTAAATACCCAGGGCTCAAGCTGGGTATTTACCTTTGAATAAACTTGGCTTGAAGCAGGTGGTCAATCATGCCCTATTATGGGATTAAGAATACAATCCTATGCACATATACTTTGGAATAAGCCCCATTAAATGCAGGGCAGGTTCACAGTACGGTGGCACCTGAGGTTTGCATGACTACCCACAGTCGCGGGACACCCTCTCCATGCAAGCTGTCCAAGTTCTGTCCAAGTTCCAATATGCCGAAATTGGTTGTGACTTCCAAATCTCAGTTACAGATACGGGGTTCCCTGATAGAAATAGGATGGGCTATGCTGAGATGGTTGGATTCAGACATTACAACCAAGACTGGCATATC
The DNA here is from genome assembly GCF_027244095.1 of Hemicordylus capensis. NCBI lineage: Eukaryota > Metazoa > Chordata > Lepidosauria > Squamata > Cordylidae > Hemicordylus > Hemicordylus capensis. The sequence continues at coordinate 437,616,603 of NC_069657.1, read as the reverse complement.
AGAACCTGCAATGGAAGTAGAGGCTTGTGTTGGAAAGGGAGGATCATGCATGCCCAGAGTGGCAGGTGCTTGCTTCCTCAGGTGCCACTGCAGGTATGAACCTGCCTGCCATATGATTTACTTCTGAGTAACTGTTGCTAGGATTGGGCTGTAACAATTAAAGATGTGTGAACCTACCCTGAGAAAATTTACAAATGTGGTTTTAATTTTCTCAGAACTCCAACAGGTGTCTTGTCTCATTGGGACCCTCTAGGCTTCCCTTGATATCACTGTAGGTAACATTTAGTGACAACTCTTTAGTTCAGACTCTGAAATCCCCAACTAAAAATCCCCTCTGAAATTCCCAAATTGAAGCTGAATCCAAGCAAGACGGAGGTGCTCATTGTGGGGGAACAGAATTTGAGAGATGAGTTAGATCTCCCTGTCTTGAGTGGGGTTACACTCCCCCAAAGGAACAGGTACACAGCTTGGGAGTGCTCTTGGATCCAGGCCTCACCCTGGTATCCTAGGTGGAGGCTACAGCCAGGAGTGCTTTCCATCAGCCTCAGCGGATTCGACAGCTGTGTCCATGTTCTGAAGAGAACGATTTCAAAACAGTGGTGCATCAGCTGGTAACCTCCAGGCTTAACGATTGTAATGCACTCTATCTGCGTCAGCCTTTGTACATATTTCGGAAACTTCAGTTAGTTCAAAATGCAGCAGCCAGACTGGTTAACCTGGAGAGACCATATTATGCCTGTTCTCAAACAGTTGCACTGGCTACCAGTATGTTTCCAGGCAAAATACAAAGTGCTGGTTATCACCTTTAAAGCCCTAAATGGCTTAGGTCTGGATTACCTTAGAGAGCACCTTCTTCTCTATGATCCCCCTCGCACCTTGAGGTCATTTGGAAAGGTCCGTCTCCAATTACCACTGCCACATCTGGTGGCAACTTGGAACCGGGCCTTCTCTGTAGCTGCTCCTAGCCTATGGTATGCACTCCCAGCAGATATCCGTAGTCTGGGCCTTCAAGAGAACCCTAAAGACTTCCTTGTTTGGCCTGGCCTTCCAAAGTTCTAAAATGGTTTTTAATTGGTTTTAAATGGCTCTGAACAGTTTTAGATGTGTTTTTATATTGTTTTAACCTGTTTGTTTAAATGTTCTTTGTTGTAGTATTTTACCTGTTGTGCACCACCCAGAGCCTTTGGATGGGGTGGTATAGAAATGTAATAAAATAAAATAAAATAATAAAGGGCCCTGGTACTAGGACTGGCTACATCCTCTGCCTGAACCCTTGAAGAACTGCTTCCATTATCCGTGCATTGGAAGTATTTATTTATTAGATTTTTATATCGCTTCATGCAGATGACTCTAGGCGGTCCACAAATATAAAAAGAGATAAAAACAAAATAAATAACTCATTAAAAACATAAAATTAAAACCAGTTTAAAATAATTTCAGTAACCACTAAATGCCAGGCTAAAAAAATATGTTCTAAGGGCTCTTTTAAGACTGCTAAAGCTCTTAAGCCTCTAATATCCATAGGCAGTGCTATGTACCAGTACTAGGTGCATGACATTTTACAGCTTAACTAAAAGACAGGTACTTACTTAGCACTTATATAGCACTTTTAAAAGAACAGGTTGCACACCTTCATCAAGCCAAACAGAGCCATGTATTGTGGCTTTGGGGGGCCCTGATAAATTATTTTATTTTATTTTATTGTGTTTTGCATAGCTGGACCTGAGAAAACAAGAGGATTGTAGCTGGTGAATTGTGTTTATCTTAGTGGGTCCCAAGTTGCACAGGTTTGTTTTAGAGCGTTCAGAGCACTTTCCGTAATTGTTTCTGTGATCTTCATAACAGCCCTGTAAGGTAGGTCAAGATTATGATCCCCGTCATGTGCTGGGAGATGGGACACAGCAGAATCAGAGAGAGAGTGGCCTGCCTAAGACAAGGCCATCATTTCTGACTTCATGACTGAAGCAAGTTCATGACACATTCATTAGACGATGAGGCTATTCTCATGATGGCAGGGGGGAACTAGGCTAAAGGAGCCCAGCCCAGTTTTCCCCCATCGTGAGAACGACCAGGCTCATGGGATAGCCTAGTGGTTCTCTGGCAGCTAGCCCGCCAAAGTAACCCTCCCCTTAACCAAGGTTAGTGGAACGAGTGCTCTGCTAACCTGGGTTTTCTGAATGTGTGCTGCCACCGGGAGGCTCAAACAAGCCTCCCGGTCCAAAGGGTATCCCCAGGATGCCCCGTGCACTCACACAGGGAATCCTGTGACTTCCAGGGGCCAGGTAGCCCCCAATCCCCACTGTCCCAATCGGCTCCATGACAGAGCCGGTAATTGTGTGGGCGGCCAATTGGCCGCCCAGGGATGGCTCATCAATCGTCAGCAGGGAGGGGTAGGTTAACCCGCTCTCCCCTCAGGCCAGCCAGAAACTCTTCTCGCTGATCATGAAAAGAGCTTCTATGTCTGCTCTGCTGGTTTTAAGTGGCCCATTGGCCAGATTCCTTAGAAGCACAACTCATCCTGAGCCTGTCAGGATCAGACCAAGCATCTACTTAATCCAACATTCTGTCTCTAACACAAGCCATCCAGATTTTTAATTATTTATTATTTTATTTATTTATTCAATTTATATAACGCCCTTCCAAAAATGGCTCAGGGTGGTTTACAACAGAATAAAAACAATTAAAACCAGTTAACAAATAAAATCAAAACTATAAAAACAGAATAAAACCAATTGAACATTCAAACAGTTTAAAAAAAAACAAAACCCTGGAAAACCAGGGCAAACATTTAAAACAATTTACAACAATTTACAACAATTAAAAAACCCTAGAAGGCCAGGCCAAACAGAAAGGTTTGGCTCTGGGCATTAGGCGTGTGCACAAACCGTGGCTCAAGCACCTTTTGGGAGCAGTGTGCAGGAGCTTTAAGAAAGAGGAGAGCAGGTCCTTACCTGCTCTTTGCCGCCCCATGCAGCTTCCTGCTGGGGCAGTGCTTGGCCCAAGTACCCTGTGTGGTGCCAGCACACATGGCATCCACACATGTGTGGGTGCCATTTGCATGATCAGCATGGTGCTACTAACCATGCAAATGAGCGGATGCCCTGTGAGTGCTGGCGCTGCACAGGGGTACTTGGGCCGAGCACCACTCCATTAGGAAGCTGCATTGGGGCAGTGGGGAACAGCTCCTGCATGCCGCTCCCCAAAGGTGCTCAAACTGCAGTTTGAACTGCAGTTCATGCACATCGCTACTGGGAGTCCACAATCAGGGCATGGAAATAATGAACACTTCTCCTTGTTTACCCCATACATCGGCTACACAGAGGTGTACTTCTTCTGAAAGTATAAGTTCCATTTAGTTAATATAAACATATCAACCATGAATGGGTTAAATGATATACCCACCATATCTCCTTTCATGGGGCTTGCCTGGGATATGGCAGTCTGGGGGTGCTTCTGGACACAAATCTTTCCCTGGTGTCCCAGGATGAGGCAGTGGCCAGAAGTGCCTTCTATCAGCTTTGGTTGATACGCCAGCTGCATCCGTTTCTTGAGATAAATGACCTCAGAACAGTAGTACACTTGCTGGTCAACTCCAGACTTGACTAATGCAATGAGCTCTATGTGGGGCTGCCTTTGTACATAGTCCAGAAACTGCAGTTGATCCAGAATGTGGCAGCCAGGTTGGTCTCTAGGTCATCTCGGAGAGACCATATTACTCCTGTGTTGAAAGAACTACACTGGCTGCCGATAAGTTTCCAGACAAAATACAAGGTCTTGATTCTAACCTATAAAGCCCTCAACAGCTTAGGCCCTGAGCATTTAAGAGAAGGTCTTCTTCGCTATGAGCCACACCGCCCATTGAGATCATCAGGAGAGGTTTATCTGCAGTTGCCACCAGCTCGTCTGGTGGCTACTCGGGGACAGGCCTTCTCCATTGCTGCCCCAAGACTTTGGAATACACTTCCTGTTGAAATAAGAGCCTGCCCATCTCTTACAACTTTTGAAAAGGCAGTCAAGACACATTTGTTCACCTAGGCTTTTAATTAGATACTGTTTAAACAGTCTGACTGTTTTTAATAATTTTAATGTTGTTTTAGATTTTAAATAGTTGTAATGTTTTAACCTTTTTACTTCTTTTTTTTTATTGTTTTGTTGTAAACCGCCCAGAGACTTGTGTTTTGGGTGGTATACAAATATATTAGTTAAATAAATAAATAAATAAATAAATAAATAAGAAAGAACAGCTAGAAAATATGCATGTGCACTTATAACAAAGTGCCTTGAATCCCCTGAAACTTGGGTCTGAGGGAAACACTGTTGCAGAAAAATTACTTATCCTCTATAAATAATTCAACAGGAAGCAATATTAACTGAGAAACAAAAGTTTGATATTTACTACTTACTCAACATGGACTAAGCAAACAATAAACAAGCTGGCAGTCTCTTATGCAGAAAGAGGAAGAACCTCTCAGTTTGAATTTAAGTAAGCAAGTGAGGAGCAGACAAACTGTAACTCCACCACCAAGCAGGTACATAGAGACATTCAAACATAGACAATCAAGTAATAGAGACATTCAAACATAGATAATCATGCCTCACACAAAGAACTGAGACTATGTTCATGGCAAAATCCCAACATTCCCCTTCTCATTGTCTCATTCTTGAATTCTAAGTTCCACATTTTGTTCTATGGTGTGATGCAATTTCTTTTCCTGATTGTAGCAATTTATCTGGCATGCCTTCTAGGGATGTGCAAAAAATTTCGGGCACAGATTGATCTGTGCCCGAAATGAGCAATTTCGGGTGATTCGGGGCCGAACCGAATCACCCTCGATGTCCCCAGATATTTTTTGGGGCTGAGCCGAATCACCCGAATTTCAGGCCCGAAAAATTCGGGTGATTCGGCTCATGACCGATTTTGGGGGATTTTTTGAAGTTTTAGTGACTTTGGGGCAGTTCAGGGGCATAGAATGGGATCTGGGCAAAAAGAGTGGGGTGGGGTGGTAGTGCCTAATGGGTGCAGGCTACCACCCCAATTTCAGGGGGATAGGGCAAAGGGCTGATTTTTGGGAAATTTCTGAAGTTTTTGTGTCTTTGGGGCAGATTGGGGCAGAAAGTGGGGCCTGGGGCAGAATAGTGGGGTGGGGTGGTAGTGCCTAATGGGTGGAGGCTACCACCCCAATTTAAGGGGGATTGGACAAAGGGCTGATCCCTTCAGAAAAACTTCTGAGGTGTGAATTCTCATTCAGTGATAGCAAATGAGATTTTTTTCAATTAAAGAACTCTCCTGACCCCACTTTCACTTTTTCACACTCTCATTTACTATGAATATCAATCTAGCACACTGCACCTTATGAAGAAAAACCTCAGAAATTCACCAAAATCCAGCCCTCTGCCCAATCACTCTGAAATTGGGGATGGGTGGTAGCCTCCACCCATTAGACACTATCTACCAGCCCACCCCACTCTTTTGGGGGCAGATCCACTTTCTGCCCCCAATCTGCCCCAAAGACACCAAAACTTCAAAAATTCCCAAAAAATCAGCCCTTTGCCCAATCCCCCTAAAATTGGGGTGGTAGCCTCCATCCATTAGGCACTACCACCCCACCCCACTATTCTGCCCCAGGCCCCACTTTCTGCCCCAATCTGCCCCAAAGACATGAAAACTTCAGAAATTCCCCCAAAATCAGTCCTTTGCCCAATCCCCCTGAAATTGGGGTGGTAGACTGCACCCATTAGGAACTACCACCCCACCCCACTCTTTTTGCCCAGATCCCATGCTATGCCCCCAAACTGCCCCAAAGTCACTAAAACTTCAAAAATTCCCCAAAAATCAGCCCTTTGCCCAATCCCCCTGAAATTGGGGTGGTAGCTTCCACCCATTGGGAACTACCACCCCACCCCAAAACCTTGCCTCTGGGACCTTCCCCCCCAATTGAATCAGATTCGGATTAAATCCGAATCCGAACCGAATCAAGGGTGATTCGGGTGGCCCATATTCGGGCACAAAACAGAACAGTGGTGATTCAGTTCGGGTCCCAAACCGAATCACTGAAAATCCAAATTGCACACCCTTAATGCCTTCAATTTTGTCTCAGTCTGTAGGCTATGACTCCCCACTCCCCTTCTCTGGCTGCCGGTGACAATCTTTTAGGTGGGACTCCTTTATTAATTCTGCTTGAGCATCTCACTTCTTGTTCCATCTCAATCTCCCTTTCTTGATTGGACCTCTCTGGTTCTGTATCAATCACCCTTTCTCGGTTGAGTCTCTCTATTAGATAATAGCCTATGATTACTCCTTCTTTTGTTGCTGTGGTTGCTGTGGTTGCTGTTCAGCCTCTTCACATATTGGAAAATCCAGGTCACAATCAGATATCACATTGGCATTTGATTTTTTACTCTCATCAAAATATACAACAGTTTAACAGCATCTGTGATAGGATCAAGTATTCTGTAACCTTTGTTATTCAGGTATAACCTATGAATATTCCTTCTTCACTTTTGCAATCTAATTTTCTTCTTAATTCTTTAGGAATATATGCATATGCTTTGTATCTAAATACTCTAATATACTTTAGGTTAGGTTTTGTCCCATTCCACAGCTGAAAGGGTGTTACTCCTTCAGTTTTAGTTGGAAGTCTACTCTGCAAATAAGTTGCAGTCATTACAGCTTCTCCCCAGCATTTTTCCAAACCTGAATCAAGAAGAATACTTCTAGACATTTCATTCAAAGTTCTGTTCTTTCTCTCTGCCACTCCTTTTGGCTCTGGAATATAAAGTATTGTTCTCTTGTGTGTAATTCCTTGTTCATTTAAGTACTTCTCAGTATCCTTCCCAGTATATTCCCCACCATTGTGCAGAGTCTCTTAAGTTTTCTTCCAAACTTGTTGTTTACTCTAGCTACATATTCTTTAGGTTTTGGCAACAGCTCACTTTTCTCTTTGAGTAGATAAGTGTAAGTATAGCAAGAAAAATTGTCTATGAAAGTCAGGAAATAGAGATTGTTTTCTGGTGTCTTTATTGGAAAAGGACAACAAATATCACAGTGAATCAAATCCAAAACCTCATTGGATTGCCTTTCTGTGGTTGATGAATATGTGTCCCTTGTTGCTTTTGCTTTAACACATTCAATGCATATGCCTTCAAGTTTGTATGGTTTAACTTGTAGGTTTCTTGCCAATTGTTCTTTTACTAATTTTGAAATGCATTTCTTGCTTGGAAGCCCAAATCAGGATGCCGTAAACTCATGCAATCTTTGTGTGTTCACTCACTTGCAACATAAGTTTGCTCTCTTTTGCAATCTATTTTAAACAGTTGATCATCTTTGAACATGCCTTTCATCAGAAATTTTCCTCCTCTGAAAATACTGTAAAGCAATGGCCCGTTCTGAAAAGAACTCTACATCCATGCCTTGCAGCTGTTTTTACACTCATTAAACTGGTTTGCAAACTTGGAACATAGTATGCCCCTGGTATACACACTTCATTGACTCTATTTGCACCAAGATTAAGCTTCAAATAAACGGTCCCTTTTCTTTCTGCAAAACCTTGCTGCCCATTAGCAAGGTATATAGGACTTTTATGTCCCATGCTTATTTCAGAGAAATCTTGCAAATTATTGAAGAAATGTGAAGTAGCTCCACCATGCAAATATATTTTGTTTCTACTTTGACTTGTATCAACCCTGCAAATTTCTTTTGCAGTGCACAGTTTTTCATGTTTCTCAGTATTATTTCCATTGCTTTCTCTTTTGCATTGGCAAGTTTGTTTGATAGTCAATTTTTCTGGAATTTAGTCTTATTCCCTTTTCTCTGTTGAGAATAGTTCACTTGCTTTTTATTAGGATGCATTCCTTAAATACAAGATGCTCCCACATATAGAACATTACCTACCATCAACAAATTCGTAGGCTTGGTTTTTAACTGATTCCTCCCTTTCTGTTTGCCTTTTTAAATTAAATTATTGCAAACGCTCCTGCACAAAACTCAAATGTCACATTTTTATTTTGCAGAAAATTGATGCTGTTCTCATATTCTTTAGGCAGGGTATTAAGCAAAAGTCCAGTCTTTTCTGGTTCAGGCATATTTATCTCCTGCAGTTCCAACTCTCTTAGTATTCCAAAACATGAGCATATGTGCCCTTGCAAACTCTCTCCTTCTTTAAAACTTTTACTACACAACTGCAGCATAAGAGAAACTTAACTGTTCATGGTTCTTTGTTGAAAGACCTCCTTTAATCTTTACCACATTTCTTTTGCTGTATTTTTGTCTTCTATATGATAAAGTAACAGATCACTTACAATATAAGTGTCCCATGGCTTGCTTGTTTGCAGAATCCCATTTTGGCCATTTCTCTTCATTCTCTGTTGGTCTTTTTCCTCCAAAACATAAGATAGTCCAAGAGGCTGTTCTCACGTGCTGCCTAACCCAAGCTAGGGAAGCCCAGCCTGGGTTAGGCTGTGCATGAAAACTGCTGTCATTGGGCCTGATCCTGGCAGAGCAGAGCTGCCTAAAGGTAAAGTGTGTTGTCAAGTCGGTGTTGACTCCTGGCGACCACAGAGCCCTGTGGTTGTCTTTGGCAGCAGGAGGGGCTTACCATTGCCAGCTCCCGTGCAGTATAAGATGATGCCTTTCAACATCTTCCTATATTGCTGCTGCCCGATATAGGTGTTTCCCATAGTCTGGGAAATCCCCATTCAGCCATGATACTTGCTGGGTGACTCTGGGCCAGTCACTTCTCTCTCAGCCTGACCTACTTCACAGGGTTTTTGTGAGGAGAAACATAACTATGTATAACTCTGGGCTCCTTGGAGGAACAGCAGAATATAAATGTAAAAATATGTACATACATAAGACATCTTTGGCTGGTTCTAGCACCTTCTCTGTGCTTGTTCTTTCTCTCTTGCATCTTTTTCTTTCAACTCTTCTGAAACCTGTTTATCATCTTTCCCTATGTCATCATTCCTTCATTTCCAGTCCAATGCATTAGGTTTACGTTCCCATTATTTTCAGCTGCTGCAGCAAGATGTTGCTTGATTTTCTTATGGTTTTAACCGCTGCTCAGTTTTTTACTGAAGCGACCTGTTTGGTGTCCAAATTCTCATTGCTCACTTTGTATTGCACTAGAAATTCTATATCTCACCTTGTGATTTGTAACCCTTTACATGCCTAGCCTACAAGCTCTCCGTTTTCGTAGTCAATTACAAGCTGTCATGCCCAGATCATGGCGCAAAATTTAACAATTTGCCTTTAAAGTTCGTTTTCTTGTTGAATCTGACCTTTTATTCTTTATATACTAAATAAAACTGTTTTATTTAATTTCAATTAGCAAGTAAAATTTCCCGGGCAATTCTTCACCCTTTCTGGGGCACAAGTAAGGATCACTCAAAAGGCCCCTTTTGCATGTCAAAAGACATGTGTTAAGAGAACAGAGGACTTATCCCACCCTAATAAGTGAGAATTATACCCTCAGGCCAAGAAGCCAAGCAGCTTCATACATCAACTATTTTTGCTTCTGAATCTTAGTTGAAGATTTATTTATTTTTTAATACCAAGGATGTGCTTTCAAAATGCTAGATTTAAAGTGCCATCAGGTGAGAAGGGATAAGAACAGAGTAAGGCTATTCACACAACACGAGCTGCCTAGTTACCTACAGCTTGTTTATCCTCAGTAGACAATCGTGTGGACCCAGGGCTCCCTACTGGCCTGCCACCATTTTCAGCAGTGAGCCGGGGGGTGGGGGGGAGTGGCTGCAATGCTAAGAGCACCCCCTCTGCTGCATGTGCGCATGAAGGACCCATCCACTGGCAAAGTGCCAATTGCCGCCCGGGTGCATGTGCGGACATGTGATTGGCAACATTTTATTCTATAGCTGGTTGTCTGCATGGAGGCAGGTAGGAGCTGTGGGAAAGACCTTAGTGTGTGTCTTTGCAAGACAGCACTGCTCTTTCCATTTTCCTTTTTCTACTTATTATTCAAGAATAATAGCTTTTTAAAAAAACACCTGTCTGAAAGCAAAAGCCATTCCTGAAATTGCAGCTGCGTGTTCCATACGGTTGCTTTGCTGTTTTACCTGCAGGCGCAGAAAGTCATATAGTGCATTAGTAGAACAGCCTTGACTGCACCACAGACCAAAAATAAAAGCAAACCCTTGGTGCATTAGCAAATACTAGATGCAAAATTATGTGCACATGGAAATGCCAGACAAAAGGGGAGCATTCACCCTTCTATAAACAGAAGCACAAAGCTGGTGAGAAACCACTAACTTGGGGTAAGACCAGCTTTTGAAAAATAAGCCATGGCACTGTCTATGAACTGGACTGCTCTTTTCACTTCCCTAAGGGAGTTGAGTTCAGTGCATTGCTTTCACTGCATACTGACCACAACTCATTTAAATAAACAATCAACATGATTGCACAGAAGAGTGGTTTTCCATGCTTGCCTCTTCAGGGAACTTTTTCCTGAGGAAACCCTGCCATGGAAAAAGAGTGTGGCACAAAGGATTCTGGGAAGTGTTCTAGGAGGCACTCTAATGCCTGGTCTAAAACTGCAGTAGAATGAGATGATAGGAACTTGAGTTGAAAACTCAACCACTTCAGACTGCAGGTGGGGGCTGTATTCTACTTAGTAATCTTTTGCAGTTTGTTTGTTTGGACATTTGTCCCAAAGGGGATCCTGTAGAGAGTGTAGGGAAGGAGTCAAGAGGGAAAGGGAGGGAAAGGCAAAGGAGAAAATGGAGTTGTCACTGATTAAACATTTAGTTAAATCTACTTAAGAGTTCCTTGTGTGTATGAGGGAAGCAGCTATAAACTGTGTGATGCCATTTCAGTGCTCATCCATGCAAAAAATAAAACTCCCTGCAAGTAAAATAAGCAAGTTGTTCTAGTAAGAAATAATCTGCCTTTTTTCCTTTCGCTTTCTCTACAATAGGACTAAATTTGGTTCAAATTGAGGTCTACAAGTTAGATCCCTTTCACCTGAAAGGTTCATGCGTCTACCATCTTGGATTGGTGTAGATGATGTCATTACAAATTACACAGTTGGGGAACCCCTATGTGCCCCTACAGCTGTAGCAAGTTTGGTTCAAATTGGTCAAGCGGTTCACAAGTTAGCCCACTTGCGCCTCAAAGGTTTATGCATCCGCCATCTTGAATCGGCATGTTTGTGACATCATCACAAACTATGCTATTGAGGTGTCCCTTGTATCACTCACTACAACTGTATCTCATTTGGTTCAAATAGGTTAGACAGTCCTTAAGTTAGCCCACTTGCGCCTCAAACATTCATGCATCCGCCATCTTGAATCGGGGTGAATGGCATCATCACAAACTATGTCATTGGGGCATCCCTATATGTCCCTACAGCTGTAGCAGATATGGTACAAATCAGTTAGGCAGTTCACAAGTCAGCCCACTTGCGCCTCAAAAGTTTACGTGTCTGTCATCTTGAATTGGGGTGGATGGCATCATCACATACTACCCTGTTGAGGTGTCCCCATGAGTCCCTACAACTGTACCCAATTTGGTTTATATTGGTCCAAGCATTGTGAAGTTGATGTGGGAAACACACACACACAGAAACATGGAAAGCCGGGTGATCTCATAAGCCTACTGGAATGTAGGCTAAATACCCAGCCTAGCATGGAGAAATGTTCTAGCCCAGTCCACCCTCTGCTATATCAATTTTCTTCTTACAAAGGAAAATTACATACTCTCTTACATACTCTCTATGCAAGGGAACTTTTTTTTTTTTTTTTAAAATGGGCTCCCCTACCTACAGTCTGTAGTGGTATATTCTGTTCCTCTGCCTCAGAACTCTGCCACCTAATTCCCACTTCAGTTCACAGCCTGTGTAGACAAGGAGCCGGGTCTCATGATCAGTGAGACCCAGTTTGGAAGGGTGAGCGGGGAGAGTGGGCTAAACCCACTCTCCCCGCACACAAGCAGAGCGGGAGCCCTGGGCGGCCGGATTGGCCGCCCACATGATTGCCGGCTCTGTGACAGAGCCGGTGGGGGCTGGGGAGCTCGGGGGCCACGGGGCCCCCGGAAGCTCCAGTATGCCCTGCGCGAGCGCGCGCACGCAAGGCATACTGGGGAGACCTCTGGAGCCGGGAGGCGGCTTTTTGCCTCCCCTCCGGGGGTCTACTCATGAGTAACCATGGCGTAGAGATGCGCTGCAGCTACTCACGATCTTTAAGCGTTTTAGGACAGGGGTAGTTAGGCGGGTTACCCGCCTAGGAACCACCAGGCTCGCAGCCAAGCCCGGTGGTTCACACAATGGGGCGAAATCGGGCTAGCCTCCGCTAACCCAGTTTTGCCCCGTCGTGTGAATAGCCTCAAGGCCTCTCTTCAAGTAAGACAATGGCACCAACCTATTGGACCTTACCATTACCCTGTTTGAACCAATAATTGACCATAGAACATACTCTGCACGTTCCTGAACCTTGACTGGGGCTTACTTTTTTAACGGACACCTCAATGGCGTAGTTTGTGATAATGTCATCCACCCTGGTTCAAGATGGTGGATGCATAAAGGTTTGAGGTACAAGTGGGCTAACTTGTGGATTGCCTAACCTTGATTTGAACCAAATTTGGTACAATTGTAGTGAGTGACACATAGGGAAACCTCAGCATTTTATAATGATGTGATCCACTCCAATTCAAGATGGCAGACGTGCGGCTAACTTGTGAACTGCTAACCAATTTGAACCAAATTTACTTTAGCTGTAGGGACATATAGGGAGACCTCAGTGGTGTAGTTTGTAATGATGTAATCCACTCGGATTCAAGATGGCAGACATGTTAACGTTTGAAGCTCAAGAGGGCTAACTTGTGAACCGCCTAACCAATTTGAACCAAATTTGCTGTAGGAACATATAGGGACACCTCAATGGCATAGCTTGTAATGATGTCATATACCCCAATTCAAGATGGTGGACCTGTGAACATTTGAGGTGCGAGTGGTGTAACTTGTGAGCCACCTAACCCAGGGTTTCTTAACCTTGGGCCCCCAGATGTTGTTGGACTACAACTCCCATCAACCTAAGCCACAAAGGCCATGTCTGGGGATGATAGGAGTTGTAGTCCAACAACATCTGGGGGCCCAAGGTTAAGAAACCCTGGCCTAACCAATTTGAACCAAATTTGTTACAGGTGTAGGGACACATAGGGACACCTCAAGGACATAGTTTGTAATGATGTCATCCACCCCAATGCAAGATGGCAGACACATGCATGTTTGAGGCACAAGTGGCCTAACTTGTGAACCAACTGATTTTAACCAAATTTGCTACAGCTGTAGAGACACATAGAGATACAGTACCTCAATAGCGTAGTTTGTGACGATGTCATCCACCCCAATTCCCAATGGTGGACATGAAAAGATTTGAGGTGGAAGTGAAGTAACTTGTGAACCGCCTAACAGATTTGAACCAAATTTGCTAGAGGTGTAGGGACACATAGGGACAGCTCAAGGACATAGTTTGTAATGATGTCATCCACCCCGATTCAAGATGGCAGACGTGTGAATGTTTAAGGCTGAAGTGAGCTAACTTGTGAGGATGGTAATTATCAATTAAGATTATAGTGAAATTCAAGGTGTTGGTTATTACCTATAAAGCCCTAAAAAACTTGGGCCCAGGATATCAATAAAACAGCCTTATCCCATGGAAATCTGCCTGCCAATTGCAATAATCAATTGAGGCCTTGCTCTACATCCCATTGCCATCAGAAGCTAGGTGGCCAGGATAGAGAACAGAGCCTTTTCAATGATGGAACACACAAGACAATGTTAACACAGCAACAACAAATTGCCAATATTAAAAGCTTTTTCCTGCAGTCATATTTTGGTATGACAATGAAAAACCCATATAGGGTAGGTGTTTGACCTCAACCAGGAGGGCATTCCAGGGAGTTGGCATCACCACCAGATATTCCCTGTTCCTACTACATGCCTGCCACACATCTAGTAAACCAGGCACATGGAGGGCCTCTTAAGATGACCACAGCCTCCTTCACTTTGGGGAGGCACATATAGGAGAAGGTGATCATTTATATATTCAGGATACAAACCATTTATGGTTTTAAAGATAGGCATCAGCATCTTGAATTAGGCTCAGGAACACCATTGTACATCAAAAAAAGTTTCCCAATGTCCCTGTTTTGAATTCTGCCTGGAATACTCCAGAAAGCCAGTGATAGATCCTGAACACATATACAGAGGACTTCTGGTGAACCAGTCCCGTGAAATCAAGGAACTTCATATTCTAAAAGTAAAGAACATAAATCTGGTCCATGGAGATAAGGTGGCAAAGCTCAGTCCAAACCATTTGTCTTTCTTTTTTTTTTTTTTTAACTGCCATCCACACACCAGATCTACATGACCAAGCCAAACAGAAGGCTGCTTGCAGGAGCTAATCCACAAGAACAATTACACTGCAAGATTTCTCCAGAATGGAAACATAGGAGAAAGCCACCCCTGTGTTGCTCTTCCAGACTTTTCACACTCACCCCTGGACAGATACCAGTGGAGACTAGGGAGTTGGTGAAATTTGAATTGAATTTTATACTCACAAAGTACTATTGAATCAAATCAAATTGAACTGGGCATAGTGCAGGAATAGATTTTTATGCACTGAGAAACTTCAAAGAAACCAAATAGAATGCAAGTCAAGGCATATCAAACTGTATTAAATGACAAGTGTTAGGAGTGTAGTACACACACACACAGAGGTGCACCTAGGTAATTCTGGAGCCTGGGCCTAAAGGCCTTCGGAGCCCCCCTCCCCCCCGACACACACACACACACACACACACACACACACACACACACACACACACACACAGTGACACACACAGTATTTTTAACACATGGGTTCTAGAGAGCACAAACAGCAAGAATGTAAAAATAGAAAACAGATATATCCATGCAAATATGCATTAGCAGAAACATTTCAACACACAACTTAACATATTGCCATCCCACATATTTCTTTCCCCACTCCCCACCAGGGCCACTCAGGACAGACTAAGGAGGATCTGGAGGCCCCCAGGCGTGTGAAGACCCTGGACTGCAGCCCCGAAGTCCAGGGGTAAGAGCGCCTCTACACACACACACACACACACACACACACACACACACACACACACACACACAATCTAAAATAGACTATTAACAGAAGAAACTGAGAAAGGTGTATGTGTTATTGCGGCTTCCATGTATTTTTAAATGTACCGAATATGAATGCACTGGGTGCTATCTTGTAAGACGTGAAATATTTAATCTATTAATAGGTATCCAGTATGCCAGCCTTCTATGTTGCTAGGCATATATTCCTTCACTTTTGCCATTTCCAGGTACAAGATAATGCACTGTTGCATCAAGAGGAGCAGGGTAACACTTCCAACTAACTGCACCAGTGCAGAGGAGAAGGGATGATATATTATGATCTCCCCTTCCCCAGGAAGTCCATTCTGTCACCTCAAAATATGCACCTAAGGGTTGTTCAGCCTTCCGGGTCATATTTTTGGGTACAGAGAACTTCCTGAGGAAGGGGGGGTCATCATATTACCTCTTCTCTGCTGCACTGGTGCAGTTAGTATGGAAGTGCTGTTAGCCTGCTCCCCTCACTGCACCAACACTTCCTTTTATATTCTAGGGATAAAATGCTCTAGAGAGCTGTGTTCAACTTGGATCACAAGTTGTGCGGGCCTGCTCCTTGCAAAACATGGAAGGTCATACATCTTTGCTCAGAGCTCCCCCACCACCTGACCACATGGGGGAGTTACGTAACCTGCCAGAGTATAAACCGTGCTTCCTCCATCTCTTCTAAAGTTTTCCCCAACCTCTGATTTATCAGCCACCTGGTTCATCTCAGTGCCTGCTACTTTCTTTAGAACCGTGCAGGGAGTTTGGAGATCTCCCATTTGGAGATTTCTGCAAATGTTACATTTCTTTCCCAATTTCCCCTTGTGCATTCTCTTTTAATGAACCATCCAGATAGCCTGCATTTCCCAGTAGGATTCTCTGAATATTTTATGTCTCTGTTCATATAGAGCATTTCTTTTTCGCATGCAGATCTGGTTTGTCTTAAGCAGTGCGAGGTCAAGTAGAGAGGAGATGTATTTTTAGACATCATAAGCTACAAGTGAAGGCAGGGAGTACAAACACAGAGCCTGCTTTTTTACCAATATGATAGGCATTGTGTGTGTGTGTTTTAACTTCATTTCTCCCTCCCATTTTCTTCCATTTACCTCTCAATCCTATGCCTATTTACTCCATAGCATGTCCCAACGGATTAAATGGCATTTTCTCCAAAATCAGTGTGCATAGACTTGCTGCCCTACAATTATTCAGTAAACCTGGGGAACTCATAGCTTGGTGCTTATTACTCAAACTTTCCTAAAAGTCCCATCGCTGTTAAAAATAAGCAGCTGTCACAGGATCTTGTTGGACTTTAGACCTCCTCTCACTCTCCTTGATGGTCTAATAAGAACAAGGAACTACTGAAGTTTATGAAACATAATGTGCAAGTTGGCTGTGGCACATCGTTGACTGAATCATTTGTTCGCTTGTTTAGATGCTCAAGTTTGATCCCCAGACATTGTTGGACTACAACTCCCATTATCTACAGAGGCTGAAAGCCATCATAGTTGTCTTGAGGAAAAGGTCATGTTTTAGAAAGGTGGGTTATACATTTTAATATAAATGAAAAATAAAGAAAAAGAATTGGAGATATAATCCCCCTTCCCGCGTTACAAAATGCCTATAGAATGAGGGGAGAAACATCATCATCAGTCACCATCATCTTTATTACCGTCACTGACCAGCAAAAACAACTTAACTTAACAGAACATACGAAGTATTGGATATATCAAATAGAATAATTAAATTGCTCTATAGAGTGTCTGTAAAACAATATAAAGCTGTTCAAATGACCATAATGCTGGGGTCGGGGAGGGCTGGGGGGAAGGTAGAAGTATTCTTACCTCCCCCTAGATGATCCTGGAGCTGCTTGTGGCCACATGGCTCAAACGCCCACAGAACCGGTGCTGCTGGGAGCCGCACAGCCATGTGGAGGCTGGGAAAATGCAGCCCGGCTTCCAGGAATCCCTCAATGGACCATGCGAGGAGTACAATGCATTGAGGGATTTCCCTGCAAATTGGGCACTCTAGACCGGGATCCCAGGTAAAAGGGTGTGTGCCTCTTTGGGAAGAAAAAAATACAATAAAGCCCCTAATGTGGATCAGGTGAGGCTGGTGGACAGGTGGGACAGGTGAGGCAGAGAGCTGCAGAAATGGCTGCAGCTGCACTTCTCCCTCTCCACCCTGCTGTGGCAGTCTCTTCCTGGCTCTCTCTTCTCGCCGCAGTTTTAAATTCAGTCATGCAAGCTGGTTATTTGCTGGGTGAACCAACCTAGTGGATGACCAGCCTGCATGGCTCAAGTTCAATCTGCGGCAAGAAGAGTGGAAGAAACAACTGGGGCGGGGCAGGTGCAGCTATTCTGGGCTTGTCCACCTTTTAAAACTGCTTCCCTAATAAACAAGAAACAATCTTATGCTGGTTCAACTAAAGCAACTGCATTTTCTCCTTCTCCTTTCCCTCACTTTTCCTTTCTCACTCCACCCCCTACATGATCCCCACTGGGACAAAACGCAGAACAACAAAACACACAATATTACTAGATAGAATACAACACCACCCTGTCCCCAACCCCAGCTTCATCTGATTAGGATGATGAAATTTGCCCCATGTAAATTTGCCTCTTGCAAATATAGGAGTCACCAAAATGTAAATTTTGCCACTGATAATCAGTTTTTACAAACAAACTCTGAATTACAAAAAAGAGAGTTTGCAATATTGCAAACTAGAATTGTAGAAGATTTTCAAACTTCAAAGTCTCCATTTCTTTTTCTTTTTTCTTTCTGCTTTCTTTCTACTTTTATCTTTCTTTCTTTCTGCTTTTATCATATGCCATCCCCAACAAACAACAGGATACTTGTATGCTCTATCCATAGTTTTGATATGATTCTACAGTGGGTAATCTTTAAATTAGCATTGTACCCCCTGCCAACTAAGAAAAGAAGCATCTTTTAAAGTGGTAGACAGTGTCGTGTAGTGGTTAGAATGTTGGACTAGGAAGGGGGAGACCTGAATTCAAATTCCCATTCAATCATGAAACTCACTGGGTAACTATGGGCCAGTGATGTATCTCTCCGCCTAACCTACCTCACAGGGTTGTTGTGAGGATAAACATAACCATGTACACCACTCTGGGATAATTGTAGGAAGAGTGGGATATAAATGTAAAATCATCATCATCATCATCATCCCCCAGTGAGGCACTACCTTGGCGTGGTTGTGGGGCTTGCGTGCTCTGAGGAAGGTGAGAGCTATGCCAGAGGTCCAACCATACTGGATAGGTCTCTGGCCAGACGAAGAGTGCCTCTCCCATCAACAATATGGTGAGACGTAACTTTAATAAATCTATACTGGATCGTTCGTCGCTCGGGTCAATAAGGACCGTGCCAAGTACTGGAGTCCCTGGACATCTGGTGGCAAGTGGGCTACAGGACTCAGGATCCTCAGTTGAGCAACCAGGGCTGGAGACTACAAGGTTACTGGAAGAAACGTTGCTTAACCGAAAAATATATATGAAAAATGCCAACAAGGAAATAATGATCTGCTATTACAAGTCTAGTCCAACTAGAAGAGATTATTTAAAAAGAATGTACCAAATTTGGAAAGAGGAGCCTCCAGATACAGAAATAGCAGAACAAAGGCTAGCAGACCAGAGAAGATTCATAATAAGAAAGAAAGTATTCACAGAAGTTGAGCTGGAAGAACTGAAAAGAGCAACATAGGCTCAAGATATGGAAGAAGAATTACCACCAACTGAAGAAGTTGCTCAGGCGCAGGTGGAGGAGGAGGTGTTGGAAATAGAGGAAGCCACTGTTGCTGAACTGTTTCAAAATCAAAACCAGGCAACCTCCCCTTTGCCTTCACCTCAAAAATCCAATGCCGTTTGACAAAAAAGCAACAAGAATTAAAGCAAAAAATAACTGAGCACATGAACCAAACAACCACCAGGCAGGGGCGTAACTATAGTAGGGCAAGGGGAGACAGTTGTCTGGGGGCCCACTGCCTTGGGGGGCCCCCCAGAGGCAAGTCACATAACTGACTCCCCCAGCCGCGCTCCCGCCCGGGCTTCCTTCAATTATATTCATCCTCCAAAATTGATGCGAGTGTTAAGACCTGGAGCTATGAGAACAGCATGTCTTTCTCTAGTACCTTTAAATGACTTGTATCGTCCACAGTTTACAAAACCTTTTAAAAAATAATTTAGGATGATGTTCTATTGTGGCACATAGGTGTTCTATATATAAATTTTACTATGCTTTTTGTTACCACTATTCAGCCTCATTTAAGATTTCTTTGCTTCATGAGCTGAGCTTCAGTGAGGGAGGGGCCCATTTTAAAATCTTGTCTCTGGGCCCACTCCAACCTTGCTACGCCCCTGCCACCAGGGTTCGACTTCCAGCTCTAAAAACAGTTGCCAAAAAACAACTTGCTCAGGCATTAAAAGATATACATGCTGCACTTGCAGAAATAACAACCAATAATTTGCAAGAAACAAGCCAACTAATGTACAGTGCTGCAACAATAACTTTGGTAGTGAATGAGAGTGGATTCATGGTTTGTATTGAAAATCTCATTTGCTACCAAAAAATCTACACTCAGAACACCTCAGAAACAACAGAACCCTGTACCCCATGGGTTAGAAACCCATGGGGATGGTTGGCACCTTATGTGCACTACACCCCCACTCGCTCTGGGCCACCCCAGCACTCCACAAGTGCAGTTATGGGGCTGCTGAAACCTCCATGATTCCCTATGGAGAAAAACCTTAAAGAGATGAGTAAACTTCAACAAATCATAAAAAATCAGCCCTCTGCCCAAATCCTTTGAAAAAATTCTGGTAGCTTCCTTACCCCCCTTGGGCACTACCACCAACCCCACACTGCTCTAGGCCACCACTCCCCCCCCCCCGACATGATGCGATACACCTCCATTATACCTTATGGGGGAAAACCTTAAAGATGTGTAAACTTCCAACAATTCACCAAAAATCAGCCCTTTGCCGATTCCTTCTGCAATTTGGGTGGTAGCCTCCACCCATTAGGCACTACTACCCCACTCTTTTGGCCCTGGGACCCATTTTCTTGATTCAAATCTATTTGGATTTGGATTCTGATTAATTCATATCCGAATCAAATCTGGGGTGATTCGGATGGGTCAGATTCGGACCCAAAAAATGAATTGGGGGTATTTTGATTTGGATCCAATCGAATCGAAAGACCAAAAATCCGAATTGCACACCCCTATTATGAATCTTCTCTGGTCTGCTAGCCTTTGTTCTGTTATTTCTGTATCTGGATGCTTCTCTTTCCAAATTTGGTACATTCTTTTTAAATAACCTCTTCTAGTTGGACTAGACTTGTAATAGCAAATCATTATTTCCTTGTTGGAATTTTTCGTATATTTTTCTGGAAAAATATATGAAATTTATTATTATTGTTGTTGTTTACACAGTCAGACAGGTGTTATTGACTGGTTTGTTTTATCCAGACATCGAGTCCTTCCCAAGGACCTGGGATGGCTGAATTTTATTATCATTGTTGTTGCTGTTATTATTATAGATATCGTCGCAGAATATAGGCTGTTCCCAGTAATGTTGCTTTTTGTAACTGGCTGATGGTCATTTCTGTGTCCCCTATGGTGTCGAGGTGCTCTTCAAGTTGGAATTGCACCTAGGGCACCTAATAATAATAATAATAATAATAATAATAATAATAATATAGGGGGAGAGCAACTGTCCCTATCTAGCCCCAGCTGAGCATTCTTCCAGTGGCTGTTGCTGGTGTCTACCTTTATGTTTCTTTTTAGATTGTGAGCCCTTTTGGTACAGGGAACCATCTTATTTATTTTTGTTTTATAGCTGCTTCCTCACAAATACAAAGTAATCTTATATAGATTTAATTAAGAGTTTATTCAGAAGCAATTCCATTTTGTCCTTCCCCTCTCTTTTCCTTTCTTGCTCCACCTCCCTCATGCTCTACATGATCCCCCTTGGGACAAACTTCTAAACAACAAAACACAAAAGATACTGGATAGCATAAAACAGCCACTTTTAGCACTTTTGTTGAAAAGTGATAAGTAGTAGTAGTAGTAGTAGTAGTGTTGACTATCATATTAGGCACAGACAGCTGGGACAAATTTGGCCTAGGCCTCACTGCTGAGTGATAAGATACTGGTGATGTCTCATCTCTGTCCAATACACAACTTATGGCAGCCTAGGTTAGTGTCCCTACACCTGATCTTCCCAAGATCTTCTAACTCTGCAAGTGTACTCACACGCCAGCTAACCTCTAGCCAATGGAAGAATTACACAGCAGCTCTGACTATGGACTTCCGTTTCCCCCATTAAGCCAACACACAGTTTCCCCCTTCAGGCCTCAGCATCTTTTCATACTTGCCGAGTAATTAGGCCACTTTTACTGTCTTCTATCAATATTAATAACCTTCAGTAATTGCACAATACTTTCATATTTTTTCTTCTTTTTCATCAGTCCACTACAGGGATTAGTTCCTCATTTGCATCTTTTTGGGGAGAGTTTAACAAATGTTAATTTGTCATTTTTACCTCTCTATTTATTTCATTAAGTGTCAGGATAAAATGCATTTCCCGGAAGGCTATTCTTCGCCTTTCATGTCTCCACCAGTGCTGAGATTTTCCCTTTTTAAATGCCAAGCTAGTTTCCTCCAAGCAGCATGGGGTCAAGAAATGAGGAGACACGGAGGCGGTTGGTGCATTGCAGGGTATCTTGAAAGTCACAGTGTAAGAAGAAAAAAGACTGAAATGAATCAAGCTTAAACTGTGCAGGAATCCACTGTGAGAAATCATTTTAGAATTGGAACGGACCAACAGCAAGATCCATAAATTTGGCACTGAAATGTCCAAAAAGTGAATTTCAAGGTTCTTCCCAAGGTGAAAGAACTGAGGATGTTTAAGGGATGCCAAATGAGTTTCTATCAGGCAAGTTAAATTTCTCCCGGGGTTTCTTCCCAACCCTATGAGTTTGCCATTGAACCAGGGATGGCTACAAGAGGTAGCAACAGGTAGGCAACAGAATGGGCCAGCGGTTCCATGAGCATTACATCCAAATGTGTACAAATGCGGTGTGGTGCAGCAACAAACCCAAGGTTTCGGATTTGTAACTCCAATCTGAACCCTTGGGTTGTAGTGAGTTTCATCGCTACATCCCTAGGTTGGACACAGCCTGCAGTACATCCAAATTTGGAACTGTAGGCTGTGTCCCCTGGAACTGGAGTTGAGAGAGGAAGCTCCTCCTTCAACTCTGGCCATGAGGGCTGTCCTTTATGAAGAAGGAAGCCCATGCAGCCAGTTCTTCCTCCTCTCTGCAGTCTCACTGACTGCAGAGAGGGAACTCTCTGTTACATCCCAATTTGGACAGGAGAGCGAATGGAGGGAGCAGAATTGCAGGTACATTGGACCCAGAGTTCTGCATTACATGCAAATACAGCCGTAGTATATGCTCCCAAAATTATATTTCCCACTGCTACTTTCACTCCCCCATTCAGCAGACTGGAACTTTAAAGCCAACTGTCAGACATACAGTCATAGGATATTATGGTCCTATCGTTTGAATTAATTATTTTTTAAGGACCTCCTTTAAAGAATCCTCATTCACTCACTCCTCCACCCCAGAACTAGCAGTAGAATCCAAAAAGACAGTAAGACTGTACACATGAGTAGAGGCCAGTGCAGACAGGTAGTTAATTAAGAGACTCCTCCAACCTCCCAGGAGCCAGGCCAACCCGTCACGGCTTCTCAGGTGGCAAAGGGTGCAGAGCTGGTTTCTTAGGAGCACTGCTGGGAACTGAAGCAGGGTGCTGGGAACAGGAGCCAGATAGGGATGTGCACGGAACTGGCAAGAGCTGGTTTGATGGTGGGGGGGATTACCTTTAAGGAGCAGGGAGGGTGCTCTTACCCCGCCCCCGCCGGGTTTCCCTTGCCAGTGTGGCAGCGTACCTCCTTGCTACCCTGGTGCACATCGGACCGAAGTGCCCGATGCACATGCGTGTGCGCGACATGGTGCACGCAAGGAGGTACACTGCCGCGGGACCATTTTAAAGCCCACTGGCAGGGGAAACACAGCGGGGGAGTAAGATCACCCTCCCTGCTCTTTAAAGGCAACCCTGCTACCGTCAAACCGGCCGAACCACCAGTCCTTTGAACCTGTTCGGAGGTCCAGAACAAGGCCTCCAAACTGGTTGGCGCACATCCCTAGAGCCAGTAAGACAGGGCTGCAAGTAAGACAGTCCTTGACAGCAACTGTAGGTCCAGGGAGTCTCAGAACACAGTGAGCACTCAGGGGCCAGAGGCAGCCACAGTAGCAAGCTGCTGTTCCAGCAGGGTGTGGATGGGGGGGGGGGACCTTATATAGCCTGCTGCTATCAAGCTGTGAGAGCCTTTATTAGGCCAGACAGCTCTGCATAGTCCCTCCCTTGATTCCAAGAAGTTCCTTACTCACAAGTAGACCCTTTTTGCAACAGCCCTGTCCTGGCTGCAAGGCATGCACTTCTCCGACGCAGTTCTGCCCAGGCTCTTCAGCTCTGGTGGACATGGCTGTTGGGCCCTTTGGGGTCTGAGTCTGGGGTCAGCCTTGCAGGGTTCCTTACTGGTAATGGGTGGGCTTCAGAGTCCCTGATTTCATCCTGGGATTCTTCGTGAGGTGCTGGAAGCTGAGGATCGCCCCCCCCCCGATTCTGATGGTACCATATCTGCCTCTGGCAATGTAGTTTCCTGTCCGTCCAATAATGTGTCCCCCTTGGGGCACTCTTCGGGGTCCCCCTCACGGGGGGGGGGCTATACCAAGGGTCCTGTGGTAGCCAGCTCCTCTTCTGAGTCTGTCTCAGGTGTGCCTGGGTGGATAATAACAACCCCTTAGCTTCCTTCCTGACCAGGAACTGGGCTGGATGAGACCATGTGTGCAGCAGGGTGCAGGGTCATCTCCTCTGCAGATATCAGCTGCTCTGGTACCAACCTCTCTCCTGACCTCACTCTTACTTGCCACAGGGCCTTGGGCAGAGAGAGAAAACTACCCTGTAAAACAGCCTGGAAGGTTTGGCCTAATCCAAAAAGACAGTAAGACTGTACACATGATTGAATTCCTGGGGGCTAGGGCAGATGGGGGTGGCGGGGAGGAGGCAGGACTGTGACTGCCTTTTCCCAGACAATATTTGCCATGTTCATTGTCATGCTGCCTCATGCCCACATGATCCATGCTGCTCCTAGCAGCGCTGATCGCTTGAGGCCAGGAAAACAAGTCCCAGCCTCCAGGAATCCTTAAATGCATCACGCAAGCAGCCCAATGCATTTAGGGATTCCCCCATGAGTAAGACACTCTAGGTGCCCATCTCTGTGTATGCTTAAGCTGCGTGCAGCCCGAGCATATACACACTCCACACGAGGAGCCTAACCCAGCCTGGGCTCCCCAGCCTGGGTTAGGCTGCTCCTGTGAATAGCCTCAGTATTTTCTAAGAGGGATCGGACCTATTTTCTGAATAGGTTTTTAAATGACTGTCAAGGTAAGGTAAATAAACCAATAACTTCTTTTCCTCTGCAAGTACAGTATTTAAGTTTTAGCAAAATCCTCACTCCGCTAATAACATTTCCCCCACCCCTTTGCTCCCCCAAACTAGTTGCTCTAGGGTTGCCCCTGCACTGAACTGCCGTGAAGCAAACATGTGTTGCCCCTTTGCTAAGCAGGGTCTGCCCTGGTTTGCATTTGGATGGGAGACTTCATGTGTGAGCACTGTAAGATATTCCCCCTAGGGGATGGGACCTCTCTGGAAACAGCATCTGGAGGTTCCAAGTTCCCTCCCTGGCATCTCCAAGATAGGGCTGAGAGAGACACCTGCCTGTAACCTTGGAGAAGCCGCTGCCCATCTGTGTAGACAATACTGAGTTAGATGGACCTATGGTCTGACTCAGTATAAGGCAGCTTCCTATGTTCCTATGAACCAACCTTTCCTCTCCCCGTTGCTAGTGCAGGCATCAGGGCCCTGGCAAATCCCAGACATACCTGGAATCTAGTGTAGCCTAAAGATCTTTTAACTACTGCTCTGTTTCTAACTAGCTGCAGAATTTTTTTGGCAACGCCAAATTAGTTTCCCAGTTTCTGGGACATGTAATCTATGGCTCCAGGTTTGGCAGGAGCATTTGATCAAAACTTGTCCCCTGTTTATCTGGGAATGCCTGGTTTATTTTGGATTTTAGCCATTGATTTTCTTTACTTGCACTGTACAGCCTTACACACTGTAATCCTTGCTTGAAAGAACAAACTTTATTTGGGGCTTGCCAGTAACACAGCAGTACCAGCACTCCTTAAAATTTGGCACTATAGGCAACTGCCTAGGTCACCTATATGGACCTGCATATAAGAGACCCCAAGAGGAAAATGTTTACACTATTTGGTAGTACAGGAACTACTGGTAAGTCCTCAGCTTATCTGAATTAGCCCTCCAGGTATTTGGGCGCCCCTCCCTTCCAGTCATTACTGCAAATCTGATTGGCTGGCTTAGTGGGGGCGCAGCCACACCATGCTTAATCACTCCCTCTAAGTGCTGAGGATTTCTTTTACTTTCTCTCCCATTCATTTCTCTTTCTTTTCTTCCCCCCACTAAGCAGACTATCTTGCTCCCCTCCTGTCCTGCAGCAAGTCTCCTGGAATTCGGGGGTGGGGGGTGGGGTTTGAGGTTAAAATCCCTTATTCTGTAGACATAAATGTTTGTTCAAGCTGCCATTTTGTGGCTGGCTCTGCCTCTTCAAGCTCCTACGTCAGGCCTGCTCAACCTAGGCCCCTCAGCTGTTTTTGGACTACAACTCCCATAATCCCCAGACTCAGTGGCCAATAGCCAGGAATTATGGGAGTTGTAGGACAACATCTGCAGAAGGGCTGAAGTTGAGCAGCCCTGTCCTACATCATGCTGGTAGTTCCCAGGGCTCTGGCCAAAAAAGGAACTCCTGGAAGTCTTAAATGTGCCCACCCCTGGTCTACACCAGCTTCCAACAGGCTAGGTTTCTGCAGCATATCTAGTAAATAGTGACTACAGAATCCATTGCTTGTCGAACACTTACAGACAACCAAGTGTAACATGCCAGCAGTCTTAAAAGCAGGAACTCTAGCTGAAGGGCTAATACATCTCATTTGTTTCCTGTTTCTCTAGGGTGCCTAGAGGTAGGAAGTTATTGTCCTAATCTTTGCTGCACTCACCTGGGCCATGTGCCATTGTAATAACCAGAGTCGATACTCTGATCCTTCAGCTCAGGTGACCTGATGAACCAATAGGGATCTGACGGACTCAGGATAACAATTGTTCTAGGCTCAGTTCCTTATTCTGAGCAACTTTTTTCAAATAACCACCATATTTACCCAAATAGAAGATGATGCTGAATTTAAGATGACCCCCTTAAAAAGAATAAGCGAAATACAGGTTATAAGTGCATTTACTCAAAAGGAACAGGACTCTGAATTTAAGATGACTTCCTGTTTTCTAATATTAAAAAAAACTTGGAAAAAACTTAGTCTTGAATTCAGGTAAATAAAGTACAGACTGCCTTGGCTCAATTCATATTCAACCCCAGCCATATGCAACCCCAGCATTCGCTGCCTTTTATTTCTTTGATCTTCAGCCATGTGTTCAGAATTAGATCTCAGAGCCTGACCAAAGCCTGACCCAAGTTGCCAACTAGCACACAGTGGTATATTACCCCTGAACATGGAGGTTCCGTTTAATCATATTGGCTAAAAGCTACTGATAGACCTCTCATGCAGAAATTTGTCTCAGCCTTTTTAAAGCCATATTTCCCAGCCCTACCTGGAAATGCCAGAAACTGAACCTGGAGATGCCAAGAACTGAACTTCTGCTTGCAAAGCAGATGCTCTACCAATGTGGTCCTTCCCCAGGGGAAACAAGTCTTTCTAATAAGAACAAATCAACTACTTTCTGTCTACAACTGGACTAAATTTGGTTCGAATTGAGGTCCACAAGCTAGATCTCTTGCACATCAAATGTTCACACAACTGCCATCTTGGATCAGGGTGGATGACATCATTACAAACTACACCATTGAGGTGTCCCTGTATGTCACTCACTACAACTGTATCTCATTTGGTCCAAATCTGTTAGACAGTCTTCAAGTTAGTGCATTTATGCCTTGAAAATTCACGTATCCACCATCTTAGATCAGGGTGGTTGACATCATTATAAACTATGACATTGAGGTTTCCCCATGTGCCCCTGCTGCTGTAGCAAATTTGGTTCAAATTGGTTAAAAAGATCATGTTAGCCTGCTCGTGCCTCAAAAGTTCACGCATCCACCATCTTGAGTCAGGGTGGATGACCTCATCACAAACTATGCCACTGAGATGTCCCTGTGTATCACTCACTACAACTGTACCTCATTTGGTTCAAATCGGTTAGACAATCCAAAAGTTAGCCCACTTGCGGCTCAAACATTCACGCGTCCACCATCTTGGGTTTGGGCTAGATGACATCATCACAAAATATGCCATGGAGGTTTCCCCATGTGCCCCACTGTTGTTGTGCCCCTACAGCTGTAGCAAATTTGGTTCCAATTGGTTAGGTGGTTCACAAGTTAGCCCACTTGCGCCTCAAAGGTTTATGCATCCACCATCTTGGATCGGGTTGGATGGCATCATCACAAACTAGGCCATTGAGGTGACCCTATGTGTCCCTACAATTGTACCTGATTCGTTCATATTGGTCCAGGCACTGAGAAGTTGATAGCAGGGGACACATGGACACACACATAGAATGCTGAGTGATCTCATAAGCCTATTGGAAAGGAGGCTAAAAATGATGCAAACAGCAGCCTTGATGCAAACGCAAAATGCAAAAATGATGCAAACAGCTAGTCAGGTTGAATACATGAAGCTCCCTCATACTGAGTCAAACTATTGGTCTACCTAGCTCACTGTTTTCTACTCTGACTAGCAGCAGCTCTCCAGGGTTTCAGATGGGAATCTTTCCCAGCCATACCTGGAGATGCTGCCAGGGATTGAACCTGAAACCTACATGCAATGCAGATGCTCTACCAATCTACCAAAGCAGATGCTCTAAGCCCAATCCCCTGTGTGGAGACATATTTTCTTTTGTATGTCCTGAATCCACTGCCCATCAATGTCATTGTGTTTCTCCAAATTCTACTCTTATAAGAGAGGGAAACAAATTTCATTCTACCCACTTTCTCCACCCCATGCATCATTTTTACACCTTTACCATCTCCCTGTTTAGTCAGCTACACTGAGTTGATCTGAAAAGCCATAGGACTGAAATTGGCCCCTGCCAGTATAAAATACCAGAGTAAATGATCTCAGTGGCCCTTGATGACCTCCAGGTCCATGCCCCAGTGACTTTATGGCTGCATTCACATGAAACATGGAACTGCGGGTCCAGTTGGACCCGTGGTTCTGCTCCCCACTCCCCCCACTCTCCTAACTGAATTCGGACATCACGGAGAGCTCCTTCTCTGCAGTAAGCAAGATTGCAGAGAGGAGAGGGAATTGGCTGCTGGAGCTTCCTTACTGAAAGACAGTCCTGGAAGCCAATAGCAGCTGGAGCGAGGGAGGAGCTTCCTCCCTCAACTCCAGTTGGAAAAGCAGCCAGACTGTGGTGCAGCGTTCGGATGTAAAGCTGGCACCGCAGAACTGGAGATCCAGGCAGGGAACCTCACTACAAACAATCTGAGGGACTGTATGGTGGACCTCACGACAGCCTCTGGCCTCAGTGAACCTCACTACAATCTGGGGAGGGAAACTGCAGGCCCATTTTTTGTTGTAACTGCAGTTTCCTGCATTCGGACATACATGTATTGAAACCGGAGACCCCTAAACTTCTGGTTTTGTGTTACGTGCGAATGTGGCCTATGTCAGCCTTGTGAATTCTCTGCTGATTTAGTATCTGTGGGTTTCAATTGCATCATGCCTACAGAGTCTCTCTATCCAACTAGTTTCCCTTAAATGCCGTTAGCTAGCAAGCCTCAGTTGTTAAGTAAATCTTTGTACCTAAGCAACACTGAAAGTACATACATCAGAAATAATATTTATTTGTCTAGCAGCAATTAGTCCACTTTCAGGTCAGAAGGAAAGATACAGAGTCTACTGTGTGCCTGCTTGTTTGTTTATGTACCCTACTGAATTTCTTGGCAAGCTCTGAAATGAAAAGCAAGTGGCATTATCTTAAAGGATATTTATGGGCAGCTTTCAGCATGTATGATTTGGAAACACTCTATGCACAACGGAATATTGCCTGTAGAAGAAGGTTTCTAAAGTCCAATTCCCACGAACTGCAGATGAGGCGAAAAAGGTGTCAGGGCTATACAGACTGCAGGTGTGGCTCACATCATGGACTCTTCTTCCATACACATGCCTGTGCACAGAAAACGAGAAGCCAGGGGGAATGGCTGAGCTGTCTCCTTGGCATACTAAGTGCTATGTGACTTTAAAAATAATAATAATGAAGGAATACATAATAACCCTGACTAGAATCCCTCCTGTTGTAGAACTCTGTCAGACCTCCTCGTTGTCTTTTGGGGTGGTTGGAATTTAGAAGCTAAGGGGGGGGAACCCCTTTAACTTTTATACCTCAGCTGTGCCCAAAACAAGCCGGTTCTTGGCTGCCTGCAATTCTCGGCAGGAACTTTGTAGACTGTGGCCGGCCGAGAGGTAAATGGTCACTTGTGGGGTTGGAGTTTTAAAAGTTGAGTCTTTTAAGTCCCCGCATTGCAAATGCTGAAAAAGTGTTGGATTTCGGATCCAGTTTCACCTGACAGTTTGAGGTGGGGGGGGGGGATCATGTCAGTCTCTCCTGACAATTTTCCTGTCAGGTTGAATTTGATCCAATCAGATCTGGCCATTTTCAGCCTGCAAAGGCCTACTAAATACTAGGCCAAGTCAGAAACAGGTGGCCAGTTAAAGGCGCGCACACACACACAGTTCCCTAACAGGGATTCCTAGACGTTGTTCACTACGACACCCAGCATCCCCAGCTGCAGTGACCTTTGGCTGAAGATTCTGGGGGTTGTAGTCAACATCTGGGAATTCCTGTTAGAGGGCACACTGCCCCCCACCAACAGTGGCACTTGCCCCACACTCAAATCCTCCTGGTGGTTGGGCCCTGAAATTCCGAAGTTGGAATTCCCAGGTACCCCACTTGTACAGGCCTACTAAATTCCCATAAAGTGCCCATGAGTTGCCCTAAGCCCCTGATCCTATCCTCATATTAAGTTCCATAAATGTAGGAAAATAAGAAGCTGCCATATACTGAGTCAGACCATTGGTCTATCTAGCTCAGTATTGTCTTCACAGACTGTCAGCAGCTTCTCCAAGGTTGCAGGCAGGAATCTCTCTCAACCCTATCTTGGAGAAGCCTGGGAGGGAACTTGAAACCTAGATGCTCTTCCCAGAGTGGCTCCATCCCCTGAGGGGAATATCCTCCAGTGCTCACACATCAAGTCTCCCATTCATATTCAACCAGGGCAGACCCTGCTTAGCTAAGGGGACAAGTCATGCTTGCTACCATAAGACCAGCTCTCCTCTAATTGCAGGGCACACAGCAACACAGTCAAAGAGCAAATTTCAAAAACGTATTTGCGGAAGGGCACATGGCAGAATATAAAAGGGGCAACACCCACAAGGATATCACATGCATCCTTTTAATATAAGCACAGGAAACAAATTATCCTGTCCTAACAGGGCCCCCTAAAGCTACATACGGCCACCTTTCCATCTGGATTTAGCCGCATGAGCTCTTCTGGCAAGAACTGTAAGCCAGTCACAGGATATGCATGTATCTGTATGCACCAACAGTTATTCACATGTTATGTTCAACACACGTATACAGTGGTCCCTCAACGTACGAAGTTAATCCGTTCCGAACGCACGTTCGTAGGTCGAAATTTTCGTAAGTCGAAAAGCGCACCACGGAGGTCTGAAACGTTTGTAAGTCGAGGGACCACTGTAAAAATTCTAACACATCTAAAAATTCGTAAGTCGAGGAAGCCGCATCTAAACCGGCAACGACTTCCGGTCATTTTTGTCGTTCGTAAGTCGAAAACTTCGGATGTCGAGTAGTTCCTAAGTCAAGGGACCACTGTAATTAGAGACTCTCCCTATCTGTATCCTGCCTTTCAGGGAGTCTGTACCTGGCTTCATTTTTTAAATGATCACATGTACAGTCATCCATTTAAAAAAACAACAACATACAAACATCTGTTTGCATGTACTTCATAATATCTGAACATAATATCTGAATATCTGAACTTGTCTTCCCTCAAGGGAGTGATGCTCCAAAAGGGTAGAAATTATAAATACTCATTTTTTAAAATGTGCCTATTAATCAGGCACAGAAAATATATCGCCACCCTCCCCGCAGGCCTGAAGTCTGCCGATCCCTGCCCCAACAGGACAGAAGACTATGTCAGGACACCTTAGGACGGAGGTATCAAATTGCGGCCCTCCAGCTGTTGTTGGCCTACAACTCCCATCATCCCTGGCTACTGGCCACTGTGACTGAGGATGATGGGAGTTGTGGGCCAGCAACGGATGGAGGGCCACAGTCTGAAACTCGTGCCTTACAAAGTGCCCCTTCCCATAAATGCTGCTTTCTCCTCTTAGTGCACAAAGTCTTATCAGATGGGTCTTTGTTCTGCAAACCTCCTCCATCTAAGCTCAGATTGGCAAGGACGTTGGGCAGGGCCTTTTCAGTGTTGGCACCCTCTTAAAGATATCCCCGGAAAAACATTGTCAGACCAGCTATGTTCTAAGTTTTAAAAGGATGGTGGACACCTTTGCTGAAGTGGCAAGCATTTGGGGGCAATGATGGATCTTGGATTTCTTCCTCTAAATGTTTTCCTGAAAAATCTTACAGCTGCTGCTAAGTTATGCTGTTTTAACATAGTTAAAGGCTGCACTCTTTATTCCCTTTATGCTATATGTATTGTGGTATCATGTTTTATTCTTTGTTTTTATAGATGTAAGGGCTGTGAAACCACAAGTATGGAAACATGGGTCCTGGTTCAAAGGGAAGGGAAGTTCATAGCTGAATGATAAAACACATACCCTCTGTCTTAGACCTGAGGAAAATAGTCTCATCCCAATTAACTTTGCATTCATTCATTCATTCATTCAGCATATTTGTACATCACCCCAAAATCATGTCTCTGGGTGGTTTACAACAAACATAAAACAAAACATTTTAAAACCACAGTACTAGGTAAAATGTTTGTGTGAATAATTGCATCTTAAGAGTCTTTTTAAAAGCTGTCAGAGACGGGGAAGCTCTTATTTAAGTAGAGAGTGCATTCGAAAGCCTCGGGGTGGCAACAGAGAAGACCTTGGGAGGCTTATCTTTTTCTGCTTCCTTATCTGCAGCACTTCTTCTCTCTGCTAATGTTCCCTTTCCTGTTCTAGATGGGCTAAATTTAAGACCTGGGCCAGGTCTGATGCTCCTGGTAGGATCTAAGCCCTGGTGGCGCAGTGGTAAAACTGCCGCCCTGTAACCAGAAGGTTGCAAGTTCGATCCTGACCAGGGGCTCAAGGTTGACTCAGCCTTCCATTCTTCCGAGGTCGGTAAAATGAGTACCCAGAATGTTGGGGGCAATATGCTAAATCATTGTAAACCGCTTAGAGAGCTCCGGCTATAGAGCGGTATATAAATGTAAGTGCTATTGCTATTGCTATTGCTATTGCTATTGCTACCAAGCCCAGAAAAGGGGCAATATTTGTTTAAGGTGTTATTTCCTGTCCTCCTGGCCCCAAAATAGAACCTCTGGGGTGGCAAACCACCATAGCAAAACCACTAGCAACAAGAACAGTATTAAAACTTGACACCCAGAGTTTCTTAAGTGTGAGTCTGTAGAGCTTGCTAGACTACAATTCCCATCATCCCCAGCTGTAGTGAATGATAGCCACTGTGGCTGGGGATGATGGGAATTGTAATCCAACAACATCTGGGGACACAAACTTGGGAACCAGAGTTGAACCCGTTATGGAGAGAGGGCATAGCTTAGTGGTAGAGTCTGCTAAAGGTCCAAGATCAATCCTCTAAATGGAGGCAGGGGAGATGCTAGTCTGAAATTGTGGAGATCTGCTGCCAGTCTGGATTTAGATGGTGATTTAGATGGTGCAGTGGTCTGACACTGCATGCAGCTTCATATCGTGAAGCAGACAATAGCACCAAAGAAAATTCAGCAGCGCCAAGATCACCAGCAGCAACTTTGACCATTGTGGCCAATGACCACCTAGACCACAGAATTTCAAAGCAAGCAAGCCCTAAGCATCTGGTTAGAGGGAGCAAGCAGAAATCCAAAGTCAAATCCAAGAAAGCAAACTCAACTGAGCAAGCAGGACAAGAGTACTGAGAGTTCCTAGCACTGATCAACCACAGAGATCAGTTCTCTGTGAAACTGAGATTAGAGGAGGGATCTCCCAAACAGGCATGTGTCCCTCCCCCCATCATTGCATCCTCCCTGCAAGCCCTGATAGAGCCCAGGCCAGGCTGAGCAGTCCTTCCCAGAGCATCACGTGATGCACCACTGCCCTTGGAGGTGGGGCTTCAGTGGAGGGAGTGAGCGTGAGCCCTGCAGCCCAAAGCAGTAGGAGCTTGTCTTTCAATGACTGAGGGAGAGGGCAATGTAGGCACAAGGATGCCTCTCTTTTGCCTCAGCCTGCTGCTTCTCTGGGGGGGTTGCTTAGGATGCCAGCATCCCATCTGTCGGTGCACGGAGAGGGCGGCATTCATCTGCCAGGAGAGCAAGGTGACCTACGTGCCCCAGGACATCCCCCAGAACTCCACTGAACTGTGAGTAAGGAAAGTTTAAAAAGGGGGGGGGGAATCTCCGCCAAGTTACAGGGCAGCTTTTGCTCTTGTCTCTCCTCATTTGGCAAGTCTGACAGACCACTTCTGGAGGGACCTGGACTTTGGGGGGTTTCTGACTCCTCCAGGACCACTGTCACTCTAGGGTCATTAATCTTTGGCATTTTGATATCGTTGAGGCAAGATAAGCGACCTTGTAAAAACTTTTACAGTAAGTTTCCCTTGGCAGCGAGAGTTTCCAAAGTGATTTATGGCATTAAACACCTGGCATTCTCTCCTAAAAGCTCTGCTTTTAACACTGCTGAAAAATCAAACCCAATAAGTGTGTCTGCTTAAAGAGGGGAACACTCGTCTGCAGCAAGGCAGTCTGGCAACAGTTTTATCTGGAGAGCTGTACTTTCTCTGCAGAGGAAGTCTTGAGGTCCACTCCCCCCACCTCCATAGCAAGGAGCTGGTGGTCTGCATGTATGACAAGGTGCTTTGTGGAGTTTCCCAAAAGCTGGAGGACAAGCATACAGCTCTTATGGAGTGAAACAGCACGTGAACAGTGAATGAGAATAAATACAAAGAGCACACACAGTGTTGGATTTCTCAACAAGAAGACAGTTTCTTAAAGTTCTCATTTATTTCTCACAAGTTGACAGAGCCAGTGTTCTTTATCAGATGTTTTGCGGTTCTGTAATGCTAAGGTCACTACCAATATTTAACTGTGAACTCACTGAAATAAGATGAGGGTTCTCTCCCCCTCCCCCCGCCTTAAAAGCAAATGGTTACATAGGAAGCTGCCATATACTGAGTCAGACCATTGGTCTATCTAGCTCAGTATTGTCTTCACAGACTGGCAGCAGCGTCTCCAAGGTTGCAGGCAGGAATCTCTGTCAGCCTTACCTTGGAGATGCCAGGGAGGGAACTTGGGACCTAGATGCTCTTCCCAGAGCGGCTTCATCCCCTCAGGGGAATGTCTTACAGTGCTCACATGTGGTCTCTCATTCAAATGCAACCAGGGCAGACCCTGCCTAGCTAGGGGGGTACAAGTCATGCTTCCTACAACAAGACCAGCAATCCTCAGCAGTAGAGCAGATGCTTAACACTTGCGGAAGATCCCTGGTTCAGTTCCTGCTGTCTCCAAAGAGGGCTAGGGAACTGTCCGACTCTTGTCTGAAACCCTGATGAGCAACTGCTGCTGGTGCTGCCAGTGGCTGTCATCCAGACCAACACTGCACCAGGGCAACAGACAAAGATGAAGCCATGCAATACAAAAAACAAAACCCCACCCCCCCCAAAAAAACCAGTCACATAACTGAGCAGATGCTCCAGCAAAAGCAAGGTGCATAAGCAAGTTGCTTAGTCTCATGTACTCTTGGTCCACTTGCACTCAAAGATAGCAGGTAGCTTTGCACCATTCCCTGCAACTTACCTGGACTCGGGAAGAGGTCTCGCAGCAGGAGGCGTGCCCCAGGTGGCATAAGCACACCCTGTTGCACCAGCACAACACTCGGCTGGAATGCAAGCTCCCACCTCTGTGGAACAAGCCAACACAACATCTTTGCATGAGTACAATATGTCTGCATGAGTGCCGCATTAGTCTGGATATCAGCCATCAGTGTAGATCAGGGATTCTCAACACTGGGTTCCCAGATGTTATTAGACTTCAACTCCCATAATCCCCAGCCCCAGTGGCCTTTGGTTGGGAATTATGGGAGTTGAAGTCCAATAACATCTGGGGACCCAACGCTGAGAATCCTTGGTGTAGATTGTACTGATCTAGAAGAGCCAGTGGTCTGGCTCAGAATAAGGCAGCTTCATATGGTTCAGTTGCAGCTTCTCATCCTGCCTACCAAAGACACATAATAAGGGTATGGTGCCATATATGTAACCAGCCAGCTAATGGCTCAGCAGGGAAATGACTTGACTAGCAACCCAGAGGTTGCTGGTCCAAATCCCCGCTGGTATGGTTCCCAGACTAGGGATGTGCGAAACATTTCGGATACAAAACATTTTGTATCCAAAACAGCCTGTTTCGGGTGTTTTGTAGACAAAACAAAACACCCATTTTCCAGATCCAAAAGTTTTGTATAAAAAACAAAACGTCCCTGTTTCGGCTACAAAACGTTTTGTTTCGGACCTCCATTATGTAGTGATCTCTGAGTCAGTCTCCATTTTGTGTTTGACATCTCTTTGAATTTCCCACCCTTCCAGCCTTCTGATCGGTGACCTAAATCATGGGCTGACCTGCTGACAATTCCCTCCTTAATCCCCATTGGCTCTTTTGCTTCTTGCCACTCTTTACTGACCCCACATTGGCCAGGGGAAGGGTTGCTAACCCATGGGGTGCTGGGTTCTGTTGTTTCTATGGTGTTCTGAGTGTAGATTCTCTGGTAGCATATGAGAGTGGATTCTTTTTTTTCACTGAAAATCTCGTATGCTACCAGAGAATCTACAATGAACACCTCAGAAACACAAAACCCAGTACCCCAAGGGCTTGTGGGTATGGAGGTGGTTGGCACCCTATGTGCACTATACAACCCCTCACTCTGGGCAACCCCAGTGCCCCCCAAGTGGAATTATGGGGCTGCTGAAACCTCCATTATTCCCTATGGGAGAAATCTTAAAAGACACGTAAACTTCAACAATTCACAAAAGATCAGCCCTTTGCCCAATGGAGAGGAGAACTGGTCTTGTGGTTGAGCATTACTTGTCTCCATAGCTAAGCAGGATCTGTCCTGGTTGCATATGAATGGGAGACTTGATGTGTGAGCACTGCAAGATATTCCCCTCAGGGGATGAAGCCGCTCTGGGAAGAGCAGAAGGTTTCAAGTTCCCTCCCTGGCTTCTCCAAGATAAGGCTGAGAGAGATTCCTGCCTGCAACCTTGGAGAAGCCGCTGCCAGTCTGTGAAGACAATACTGAGCTAGATAGACCAATGGTCTGACTCAGTATATGGCAGTTTCCTATGTTCCTAATTCTTTTGAGATAATTCTGGAAGTTTCCTTGCTCCTATTGGGCACTACCACCCACCACACTCCGCTCTGGGTCATCCCTTTCCCCTTGATTTGAAGCGATACATTTGCTGGAATCCCCATTATTCCCTATGGGGAAATTCTTAAAGATGTATAAACTTTAAAAATTCACAAAAAAATCAGCCCTTTGCCTAATTCCTTTGAAATTTGGGTGGTAGCTTCCACCCATTGGACACTACCACCACCCACTCTTTTTGCCCTGGGACCCTTTTTAAAATTCCAAATCGATTCAGATTCAGAAAATTCGGCTACAAAACAAAACATGGCTGATTCGGATTCAGAGAATTTGGGTACAAAACAAAACAGGGGTGTTTCGATTCGGATACAAATCGAAACAAGAAAATTCCAAAATGCACACCCCTAACCCAGACTATGGGAAACACCTATATCAGGCAGCAGCGATACAGGAAGATGCTGAAAGGCATCATCTCAGACTGCGTGGGAGATGGCAGTGATAAACTCCTCCTGGATTCTACCAAAGACATCCACGGGGCTCGACGGCACAACTTTACCTTTACCATATTTTTGAGTGTCTCAAAGGAGTTGACACCATCTTCCTCCTCCCAAAGCAGGTTTCCTAATTGACAACAACCTAGGAATACCTGCATTAAGGCTAACTTCAAAAGTCAGGGTATTACAACAACAACAACAAATATTTCTATACTGCTTTTCAACAAAAGCTTCCAAAGTGGTTTATGTAGAGAAATAATAAATAAAATAAAATAAATAAGATGGATCCCTGTCCCCAAAGGGCTCACACTTTTAAAAGAACCAGAAGATTGATGCCAGCAACAGTCACTGGAGGTACTGTGCTGGGGGTGGATAGGGCCAGTTAGGGTTAGAGTATTACCAGATTTCCAGTATTACTAGACTGTGGATTCTTTCTAACAGACCAACATGGCTACTTACTTTTTAATGTACTAATAGGCCACATAACTGAAGTGTAAATGCAAAAAACTCTGCCCCATGCCAGTTTAATCTTAGCGGGGTGGAAAGTTACCAAGGTCTTTACAAGGACTAGCAGCAAAGAGAATTTTCAACCGCAAACCCAACAGAAGAAAACCTAGATAATGTCGAACGTACACAAGATATTTTAAAAGAATGAAATAACAAAATTCGGCTACATTGATCAGATGTAATTTGACAAACTTGCATCTTTTCACGTAAGTAAGGCTGACGTATATGAAAAGTTAAAGGTGGTATGTTTGAAAGAGACACTGGTTCCTGGGGTGCACGTATTCATTTATTTAGCCTTGCTGTCACTTCCAGTCAAACGGGTTTTGCAGGTTTTTGAAGCACTACAAGCCTCATCCCCGCAAAGCCTGTGAATAGAGACAGTACTGGGATGAGTGTGCACACCATGGGACATGGTTCCTCTATCATGTCCAGGGGGCAGCTCATCCACGAGGCAAGGTGAAGTGTCAGCCTCAGATGGCTAATGCACCATGGAGTGGCAGGTGTCACCCCCCTCCTCACTTTGCATGTCACTCGCCTACTGCTGCTGCTGTGTGGCGGGTTGTATTTACGGGATGTGTTTTGTGTGGGTTCTATGTGTTACTTATACGTGCTTAATTGTTATTCTCAAGAAAAGAGTATAACCAGTTGTTGTAAGTCTGTGCCGAAGGATGATTGGCAGCAGGGCTGGAGAGACCCCTACAGTCGGGATTAGGAAACCCTGCCTGGAATGCAG
The DNA here is from genome assembly GCF_027244095.1 of Hemicordylus capensis. NCBI lineage: Eukaryota > Metazoa > Chordata > Lepidosauria > Squamata > Cordylidae > Hemicordylus > Hemicordylus capensis. The sequence continues at coordinate 437,577,913 of NC_069657.1, read as the reverse complement.
GAGGAGGGGAACAGTTAGAGCTGGAGAGACAGTTAAAGCTTGGTGTAGTGGTTAAAGTGCTGGACTAGGACTGGGGAGTCCCGAGTTCAAATCCCCGTTCAGCCATGATACTTGCTCGGTGACTCTGGGCCAGTCACTTTTCTCTCAGCCTAACCTACTTCACAGGGTTGTTGTGAGGAGAAACTTGACTATGTATGTAATTAATTTTTTGTGAATTTTTAAAGTACATTTTAAGTAATGAATTATGCTCCATCCCTGGGCTCCTTGGAGGAAGAGCGGGATATAAAATGTAATAAAATAAAATAAATAAAAATAAAGTCAGGTTATGACCGTTGTTCTGCAAGTGAAGAGGGGAGAAGGTACACTATAGTTTGAGGAGTTAGAGTTTCTGAACAAGGTTAGCTGGTGTGAAAAGCCAGGTTCCGGTTAGGGGAAACTCCAACAGACCTCAGGAGAACTTAAGAACAGCCCTGCTAGATCAGGCCCAAGGCCCATCTAATCCAGCATCCTGTTTCACACAGTGGTCCACCAGATGCCACTGGAAGCCTACAGGCAGGAGCTGAGGGCATGCCCTCCCTCCTGCTGTTACTCCCCTGCAACTGGTACTCAGAGGCACCCTGCCTCTGAGGCTGGAGGTGGCCTATAGCCCTCCGAGAAGTAGCCATTGATAGTCCTCTCCTCCAGGAAGTTATCCAAGCCCCTCTCAAAGCCATCCAGGTTGTTGTGCAGTAACTCTGAAGCAAGCAAGATACCTGAACCCCCACAAGATACCTGCAGATAAAGTGTGTCATCATTTATGTAAGCTGTATCATCTTCTTGTAACCACTACACTTTTGAACCATGTATGTATGTATATGTGTATGTATGTATGTATTTTTTTAGATTTGTATACTGCCCCAAATGTTCGCCTCTGGGCTGTTTACAAATTTGAACTTGAAACCAATACACTTCTGAACTTCTTGAATTTGTAACCACCATGCTGAAAGAACTATTGTTGAATTAAGAAAACCTGTTGTTTGTTTTATCACTTTCATTTATTTCCTCCTCCACACCACCAAAAGAGGGGCCCTTCCCCATGCTACTGCAGAGCAAAGAGCGGGGGAAAGAAGCGGCAATTTCAGATACAGTCGATAGATCTGAAGGGTAGCAGCAAAATGGTACCATGAGGTAGAGTGGACCCATACATTCTGCCCTTCAGCCTCACCTCTGATGCTGCCCTGGCCTGCCACCATGTCCCCAGTTCTGGCCCTCCCCCATGGCTCTGCCTGCGAGGTCAGAGATTAGAGCTGAGGCCATCACTGGTCCCCCTCACCTTCCAGGCACATGCATTTTTGCTGGCCCCTGTGTCTTGCTGCAGGCTTTCTCCGGCACCAAAAGCTGACAAGTTTGGTGCTGGAAGGGAGACCATGGTACCAGCAAGACCCAGAGGCAGGCAAAACTGGAGGCAGCGCTACTTGCTCACTGCCTGATCAGAGATGACAGTTTGCAATTTGTCTGGACCGGCATGAGTCAGCCCACCCCCTCTGATCATGCCACCATCAAGTCTCTAGAAATCTGTTCTTTCCACCCTGACTCGCTCAGCCCTTGAGAGTCTGGGATAAAATGTTCATTTTTACAGTTCAGGCTGTTCTTGCAGATCTTGTCTGTCAGTTTCTTCGTGGTGGGCAGTCCCTCATTGAGTTTAAAAGGAATAGTTGGCAGTTCAGAAGTTCAGCATCTGGATCTCTGTAATGAATTATGCTCCATCACTGACATTATTTGTCAGAATACAAGATTACTTTGAAATACAGAGCCTCCAAGAGCATCTCTTGAACCTTTAATTTATTTGCTTGTTGGGTTTGTATTATCCAACCTTAGACCTGTGTAGTCACACAGCCCTCTCCTTCCTTTCTCAAGTGTTTTAGTACCCAGGTGAGTGCTACCAGAAAGCTCTTCCCAATAGTGTCGCTCCACGTGGAAGTGATGATGCCTAAACTGTCTGTGTCCATGGGCTGTAGAAATATTTACAATGGAACATAGGAAGCAGCCTTATATTCAGAGGTGCTCTTACCCCCAGACCTTGGGGCCCTGCTCTGTGGCCTCCGAGGTCCGGGGGGCCTCCACATGTCCAGGGGGGGCTCCTGCCACCACCCGGCACCATCTCGCCACTGCTCCACCTCGCTGAACCACTGATCTTTCTCCCATAATTTTAGCCACCTTGTGCATGGCCAGGGGGTGGAGGAGAGACAAGCAGGCCTCCATAGCAGCAGAGGCAGGCAGAGTGGCTGCTGGGCCTGTCCATCCGGCCCAGCGGCCCTTGAGAACTGCGAGGCACTCCAGCATCATGCCTGCACAGTTGGAACAGATCATCGCAAGCCCTTGCAGTCTCAAAGGCCGCTGGACCGGATGGACAAGCCCAGCGGCCGCTCCGCCCACCACCCCACTGCCACAGGGGGAGGAGGTAGGGAGACCTGCTTGGCTCACCCCACCCCCACCCCGGTCATGCACATGGTGATTAAAATTATGGGGGAAAAATTGGCAGTTCGGTGTGGCAAGGCCACAGCAGCAGGTTCTTTTTTATGGAGGTGGGCTCGTGATGGGGGGGGGCTCATGGAGGGAATGGTCCAGGCAACAAAATTACCTAGGTGTGCCACTGCTTATACTGAGTCAGACCATTGGTCCATCTAGCTCAGTATTGTCTTCCCAGACTGGCAGCGGCTTCTCCAAGATTGCAGGCAGGAGTCTCTCTCAGCCCTATCTTGGGGATGCCAGGGAGGGAACCGGGACCCTTCTGCATGCAAGCATGCAAGTGCTCTTCCCAGAGTGCCCCCATTCCCTAAAGGGAATATCTTACAGGGCTCGCATGTAGTCTCCCATTCAAATGTGAACCAGGGCAAACCCTGCTTAGCAAAGGGGACAATTCATGTTTGCTACCACAAAACCAGATCTCCTCCCATTTAAGTGCTATTGTTTCTATTGGTCCTTATGCGGAAGTGATGCTTCTTTCATGACATGTAGAGCTTCTTTCGGAACATGTGGAGGTGGCAGCATTTGAACTTGAGCTTTTAAGGTGTGTTTTTTTTTAAAAAAAATGATATACAGGTAACAGCAGCACTCCTGGTTTTCCCTGTGCTATGTTTCTCCTTGGGCAAGCTGTAACATCTCTTTTTTAGCACCCATGGCTACCTGACAACCGTGCTTCTGAAGAGCTCCATGCTGCTCCATATATTAGTGTGTGAGGGGGGAATTTCAGTGACCACCCCTTCCCCTGGAAGCCCTGTGTGTTACTCAAAAAATATGTCCTTCAGGGCTATACAACCCTCAAGGGCATATTTCTGGGTGGAACAGAAGGATTCCTGTGGAAGGGAAGGCTGTCGAAATTTGCCCCTGTGGCAGGTGAAAACCACACGTTTGCTATAAGGTATCTTAGAAGTGGTTATAGAAAACCCAGACAATGCTAAGACTGAACAAGTTTTCTTTACCTTACAGTAGAAATTGTAAGGTTTACAACAGTTGTTGCATGCTGGTTTCCAGATGGTTTTGCAACATGATGACTTTTCTCCCTTCTACTCTGTCCCTTCTCTCTCTTTCTTCTCCCACCACCTTACCTGCCTCCTCCCAACATTCTGCCCCCTTGACAACAGTTGCGTAGCAACCATTGTCTGGGCTCACCCTCTGACATTAGCCACACACCCACCACTGAGCCAGCTGTGGAGCTGCATTATTTTATTTTATATTTATTTTATATTTATTTATTTATTTGATTGATATTGATTGATTGATTGATTGATTGATTGATATACCTCCTGTCCAAAAATGGCTCATTGGTGGTAGTAGTAGTTGTTTTTTCTCTCCAGATGCACCAATGCTACTCCCGTTGCTGTGGTGCTTTCTTAGTCATCATGTCCGCCCTTGTTTCCTTTATTTTGTCTAGCTTCTGTTTCTTCATGATTCTAATATTATGATGAATCATCTAAGCTGCATGCCCACAAGCATTAAGCTTGTATTAAATGTCTCTCTTCCTGACTGTAAATCTTATGCATAGCATACCTATATTATTTTCTTGGGGTTATCAGAGATCCCTCTGATGCATTTCTGTGGTCTTATTGAAACATTTTCCCTCAGATATTCTGCCTGAGGAAGTACCCACACATTCAACATTTTGCTCCAAGCAAAACTGGGTTAAATTTAGAGAGGCACAGAATTTACCCATCCTCTCTTGATGAAATGTCACTAGTACTTGAATAAAATCTCCTGGCCTTCCACAGAAACCCTTTAGGCCTTTCTCCTGAAGAAGATCCCCCAAATTTGCTTTTAATTTCTCTTTAAGCTAAATTTTGGTGTCATTTTAATATAAGTTTTCCTCATCTGTTCCTCTCATCTGTTCCTAAGTGAAACTAATCACTCAACAATCCCAAATTGGAATAAAGGCAGATGGGAAAGAGACCGAATGCCCATTAATCAAGCCCTAATAGGCAGAGAACCTATATTTAGCAAAAAAAACCCAAACACAAACAAACCACTTTTTGTGGGTATTTATAATTGCCAGTATGCTGCCTTTTGAATAGCCGAGAGCAATATGAAAAGGCATGACACACCCACTATGTTCAGGAGAAACTTTAGTCTAGGGATGTGCCCGAACCGGTCCGGAGGCCATTTTAGAGGCCTCCAAACCAGTTCAAAGGTGGCCCGGTCCTGTGGTATGGCACCGGATGGGGGTCTCACTTTAAGGGCAGGGGGGTTGTACTTATCCCTCCCACCACTTTCCGCCTCCAGCGCTCTGTTTTTCTACAAAGTTTTGGGAGCAGCAGCATTCCTCCCTGCCCCCCCTGCCCCCGTCGTTTGCTGGAAATAGCGGAAGTACTCACCGTGCATGCACCTGCTGCCGCACATGCGTCCACCATGCACACCACACATTGCGTGAGTGACGTGCGCATGCAACGTGCACAGCAGATGCACACATGGCGGCAGGCGCATAAGCGACGGGTACTTCCGCTATTTCCAGCAAACGACGGGGGCAGGGGTGGCAGGGAGGAATGCTACCGCCCCAAAACTTTGTAGAAAAACGGAGCACCGGAGGGAGAAAAGTGGCGGGAGGGGTAAATACAACCCCCACCTCCGCGGTTCTGTGCACATCCCTATTTCAGTCTCCCTACTTTATGGACCAAATAATCTTGCTATACTATCGCCTTCTAACAAAAATGCATAGTCACTTAAGTCTAACACAATTGCTTTGTGTCTAGAACAGAATGGATTTAAGGTGGCAGGACTGCTTAGCTGGGGTCGGCCATCGCAAGAGCATCCTTGGTCACAGCGCACCAGACCCCAGGATCCTTTGCCTTCCCTCATATACATATGCCCTCCTAGTCATCATATTTCCTCGTATACATATTCCCCAGAATGACAGGAAAATAGTGCCCCTCGGAATCCTCATTGCCAGCAATTGTGCTTATGAGAGACTGTTTTGGCGCGGGGCTCTTACGAGGGCAGCAGTGCAACTGCTGTCAGAAGAAGGGCTTGCATGCTATGTAAAGGGATTCAAATGCCCTTTCCCTGCCGAGGGCTGGCGGTCCATTCTGAAAAGGCACGATCATGCTCGGCACGCCCCTTTGAAGATTGTGGCCAAGGGCTGCCAGCCGGCAGATGTTCTGACGTTTTGCCCAGTCTGGCAACACAAGTGCTACTGAACTGGCTGGGATGCAGCCTCACCGGACAAGGAAGAGAGAGGGGCTCCCCTGCCCTGAAACCGGATGTTGCTGGGCTGCGGTTGGACAAACGTATGCTATGAGATTCGTGGTTACAAAAATTAACCGTGGGTTCAGCAAACTCTGGTTTCATGTTACATGCGAATGCGACCTTATATTCTCATATTCTTACATAAATCTTCTCCCCCCTTCCTCTATGTATTATTCATTAGAATAACCATGTCACAGTGTTTAGATCTAAAGAAAGAATAACTTATTCCAACAGACAACTAACCCGTCATAAATCTCTTACTATTAAATAATGTTTGAAGCATCAAAGATTTCTGTCATGAATAGATAGTGGGGACGGTGGTGTGTAAAGAAAAGGGCATAAATAAATCAAACCCATTCAGTGCAAAGACTTTGGGCAAACAGTGACTATGAATGGAAAGGCAAGTGAGGTTTTAAATAAATGTGTGAGTCAGAGGAGCTGGCCAGTTACAGTTGGGATGGTCTGTACTGCAGGTGGATATCAGTCTTGATGCTTCTCTGGTTTTTTAAAGATTTGATTTGCTTGTTTGTTTTAGTTATTTGAACCCTTTCAAATATTTGTTCTATGGCTCTTTAAGTAGACACCCAATGGTCTTGGAAAGATGGTGTCAAGAGCTACTTTCTTAGGAATTTCTTGGGAAATGATGGGCATTGTTAACCTCTTGTAATGACCATAAGAAGGCAGCTTCGTCCCCGTCCCCTCCGCAAATGGATATGATCCAGCCAGAATTAAGCACTTGTTAAGTCCTGTTGACTAGAGTGGGAGAGCTCTAAGCATGTGCTAAGTTCTCTTCTGCTGAAATCTACAGGATTTCAATAGGATTTCATTTAAAAACCACAAACATGTTTAGGATTGGGCCCTTGAGTACTTTGAATTTTAACCTGATTGCACTTCATGTTTGCACATTTAACAATTTTTCTCATATATTAGACAATTTGAGGCAATATGGGCAATTTGGTTGAAAAGCAGTGTATAAATATTTGTTGTATTCATATTCATATTATGCCTAGAGTGGCTGTTTTGTGCTCGTGGCAATGTGATTGTCTGACTTACTTGTCATGCTTCGAACCTGTAGTTTGTACTTGATTACAAAGCTTACTAAGGCACATTGCAGTCCTGGGAAGGGGATGGTGTTGTAGCTCAGTGGTAGGGATGTGCAAAACATTTCGGGCACAGAATGATCTGTGCCCAAAACGACCAATTTCGGGTGATTCGGAGCCAAACTGAATCACCCATGATGAGACCTGATAATTTTCGGACCCGAAACAAATCACCCGTTTCGGGTCTGAATTTTTCGGGTGTTTTGGGTCTCCTTTTTGTGCCCTAGAAAAGTGCCAGCCTTGTCTTCTTCTTCCCCCTCCGTTTTCAGTTTGACGTCTCTTTGAATTTCCCGCCTTTTTGCCTCCATTGATTTCAATGCAGAAATTGCTTTCCTTTTACTTTAATTGCAAAGGTCCTGGGGCCAAAATAGTGGGGTGGGGTGGTAGTGCCTAATGGGTGGAGGTTACCACCCCAATTACAGAAGGATTGGGCAAAGGGCTGATTTTTGGTGAATTTCTGAAGTTTTAGTGTCTTTGGGGCAGATAGGGGGCATAACGTGGGATCTGGGCCAAAAGAGTGGGGTGGGGTGGTATTGCCTAATGGGTGGAGGCTACCACCCCAATTGCAGAGTGATTGGGCAGAGGGCTGATTTTGGGTGAATTTCTTAATTTTTACGCGTCTTTAAGGTTTTCCCCTATTAAGTATAATGGAGGATGTATCGCTTCACGTCGGGGGGGAAGGGGTGGCCTAGAGCGGTGTGGGGTTGGTGGTAGTGCTGGGTAGGGGAAAGGAAGCTACCTGAATTTTTTCAAAGGATTTGGGCAGAGGGCTGATTTTTGGTTAATTGTTGAAGTTTACGCATCTTTAAGGTTTTTCCTCATAAGTTATAATAGAATGGAGCTTTCAGCAGCCCCATAAGTGCACTTGGGGGGTGCTGGGGTGGCCCCGAGTGAGTGGTGGTATAGTGCACATAGGGTGCCAACCACCCCTATGGGTTTCTAACCCATGGCATCCAGGGTTCTGTTGTTTATGAGGTATTCTGAGTGTGGATTCTATGATAGCAAATGAGATTTTCAATGACACCCCATGAATCCACTCTAATTTGCTATCATAGAATCTAAACCTTAAAGACATGAACTTCAACAATTAACCAAAAATCAGCCTTCTGCCCAAATCCTTTGAAAAAAATCAGGTAGCTTCCTTGTCCCTACCCGGCACTACCACCAATCCCACACCGCTCTAGGCCACCCCTTTCCCCCCGACGTGAAGCGATACACCCCCCATTCTACCTAATGGGGGAAAACCTTAAAAACGCGTAAACTTCAGAAATTCACCAAAAATCAGCCCTCTGCCCAATCACTCTGCAATTGGGGTGGTAGCCTCCACACATTAGGCACTACCACCCCACCCCACTCTTCTGGCCCAGATCCCACTTTCTGCCCCCGATCTGCCCCAAAGACACTAAAACTTCAAAAAATCACCAAAGATCAGCCCTTTGCCCAATCCCCCTGAAATTTGGGTGGTAGCCTCCACCCATTGGGCACTACCACCCCACCCCACTCTTTTGGCCCAGGACCCATTTTTCTTACCCGAATCGATTCGGATTCAGATTCAGATTCGGGTAAATCCGAATCTGAACCCAATTGGGGGTGATTCGGGTGAGCAAAATTCGGGCATACCACAGAACAGGGGTGTTTCGGTTCGGGTCCGAACCGAAACACCGAAAATACCGAATTGCACACCCCTACTCAGTGGTAGAGCGTCTGCTCTGCATGCAGAAGGTCTCAGGTTCAATCCCTACCATCTCCAATCATGGGAAGTGGAAAGACTCCTGTCTGAAAATCTGGAGAGCTACTTCTAGTCAGCATAGAAAGTGAGGTCATTCACACAGTCAGAAACTGTGTTTGGGAGCTGTGTGTGCTCCCAATTTTCTATTGTGTGGAAGCAAGGTAAGAGGAAAACAATCACTTCTACCCAGGTTTTTCTCTTACCTTGCTTCCATACAACTGAAAATTGGGAGCACACACAGCTCCCAAACCCAGGCAGTTTTTGATTGTGTGAATGACCTCAGTGAGTAGCCCAGGGTCACCCAGTGAATTTCATGAATGGAAATTTGAACTTGGGACTCCCCAGGCCTAGTCCAACACTCTAAGATCACCCCGTGCACCACACCCTCTTTCAAATGTTGATGATGATGAGGGGGAGCAAATGTGGTATCTATTTTGTTTACATTTGTTGTTTATGCTTTGTTCAAATCTTACACTATTAAGATGGACTCAAAGCATTGCTTTCTTTAAGAAGATATCTTGGTAAAGATTACAGGCATTGCCTGTCCTCATTAGTTTGAAGAAGTCTTACCAATTTTGTAATCAATCAGGGTTGTGGAAGATTGTAAATACTTTCTGTCTAATAACTATTGAGTCAAAGATGATGAGAAACCTAAGCAAGAAGTTTGAATAGATGACCTTTGATGACGTCTGATGTTAAGGGATTTGCTTGCCTAACTTTACGGTAGAGAAAGTTATAAAAATTTTGCTTTCATTGATGGCACACCCTTAGAATGGATTATGCACTGCAAGATCTAAATTTGTCATCCATAAATGTTTGCAAGCACTTTTGTTCAATCTTTTTTGCCTTCTTTTCTTGAAAACAGTATACACAGAGATGGGTAATTTTGGTTTAAATAAATTCCATGCAAGTCTGATTCAACAACACATACCTTCTTTTATAGCCCTTTGCCAGCCTTGCCAAAATATTCCAAATATTCACGGAAAAGGCTACAAATTGAGCAAATGTATGCAACTTTGAACATGGAACATTTTGTAAATTTACTCACTGGTAAAAGCTCCAGTCTTCTGCTTAAAATTGCTCTTGGGTGGCACCTGGCAAGAAGATTTTCTTGTGGAAATATCTTCCAGTTACCACTTCAAACAGCATGTTGTTGAGGGATCAACTCCTATGAAGATCCATGCAGGGGATTCAGAATCTGTTTTACAAAGTTCACAGCTAGGGTCCTAATTAGAGTTGCCACCCAGAATGGGGTACAGATTACAGCAGTTGTATGTCCTAGGATGTATTTTATTTTGTTTTGTTTTTATTTAAAATATTTCTATACCACCCAAAACTTGCATCTCTGGGCGGTTGTTTCCTCGGAAAAACAGTCATGCTCAAAATGAAATGTAACAGATATATTGTTCCTTCTTTTCTATGACTGTCCAATGTGGTTTCAGTCAGGGCCCACTCCAGGTTTTAGGGGCAAATTGCTCCATGGACTCCCTCTAATCTGAGGGGCACTCTGTCACAATATCTATGAGTACAGAGATGGTCTCGGGGATCAGCAATGGACCCTTGGCAGTGGCTTATCTCTGATGCCAGTCCTGGTTTCAATCACTGTGTGGCTAGCAGTGAGGTGTGGAAAGTAGCACCAATAGGAAACAAATCTGGATTCGTTGTTGTTGTTGTTGTTGTTGTTACATTTATATCCCGCTCTTCCTCCAAGGAGCCCAGAGCGGTGTACTACATACTTAAGTTTCTGATTTTTAAGCACAAAGAGCTTATTATTATCACAAGTGGAGATATAAACAGAGAGACTCCATATTAAAGGGATATCTTGAGAGGGAGCAGGATGTTTCAGGCACAGAGATGCATTGCAGAATCATTCCATTTCAGGGAGAGGGAGATTTTACTCCCACTGCAACTATCTCCCAAGCGTACCAATTGACTTTTTCTTCTGGGAGTCAACAACAGCCATTCCCATGAATGGGAGAATGCAAAGAGTATACTCAGGAACATCGTTAGAGTAGGCTCTGAGCCTGCTCCCTGTCATGTCCATTTCCCGTTTCATCTTAGGAGCAAGTTTTGGCTTTCCTCTTAAAGACTTTGACTTCAGCTCCTTGACTTTCTTTCACATAACTTAATGGGAGCCATTGAGAACTGAGCCTGCTCTGACCTGCTTCTTACTAAAGGTGTAAGGTAAAGATAAAGTGTGCTGTCGAAATCAATGCCAACTCCTGGAGACCACAGAGCCCTGTGGTTGTCTTTGGTAGAATACAGGAGGGGTTTACCATTGCCTCCTCCCGCGCAGTCTGAGATGATGCCTTTCAGCATCTTCCTATATCGCTGCTGCCCGATATAGGTGTTTCCCATAGTCTGGGAAACATACCAGTGGGGATTGAACTGGCAACCTCTGGCTTGCTAGTCAAGTCATTTCCCCGCTGTGCCATTAGGTGGCTACTAAATGTGTAGCCCTGCCCCTTCATCTGTATAGCCCTGCCCCTTCATATGCAGCCTGGCTTCTATTTCCTGCATCACCCTGGTCATGCAGATGGCCAGTGCGCATGTGCGGCGGCCTCCAAAATGGCCACCAACAGCTCTAAGAGGTCCAGAACAGGCCAAAAACTGCCCATAAACTACCTGAACCAGGCTGGATTGAGGCCAAGGGGAGGCTGGTGGGGGAAGGGGGAACCATCAAAGCCCCCTCCCCTGAAGCCATGGAAGCACTCCTCAGAGGTGGTGAATTCTTCTAAACAATCCCCCCCCCCCACAAATTTGTTTAACATTTTAAAACAAATGTTAGAACCTCCAGACTGGCTCGAATTTGTGCCGAACTGGAGGGTATGTTTGGGGAGGTGGGACCTGAACATGCCCAGTTTCGTTCTAGTCCGATTCGGATTTGAACTGAATAGTGCATACCAGTTTCATGCAAACCCCTAGAATGCAGCCATTGTATACATCTTTTTTTTTTTTTGGCTGTACACATCAGCCGCTCATCCTAACAAGACAGGGTAGGGGGCACAAACAAGGTGCAGCTGACTCTGCTTCCAAGCAGTTCCATTTGAGACCCTCTCTCTCTCTCTTCTTGCTCCACCCTGATGTTAATGGGAGCATTTCTGCCTGCATGCTGGCTATTTGTCAGGTAGAGCTGACAAATAGATTAATGAATGATTAATCAGCCTGCACAGCTCTACCTGACAAATGGCCAACCTGCAGACTGTGGAGCTCTCATTAACAGTGGGGCGGAGAGGGAGAGAGGTGTGCAAATGGAGCTTCCAGGGAACAGCTGCACCTCATCTGGACTCCCACGCACACCCGCACACACACACGTTGTTAGGATGTGTTGCTGCTGGCACATGTACAGTGTTAATCAGGATGTTGGCCCATATTACTTGAATTTCCTCAACAAATTATAGCAAAAGTACACATGACATTAATCTCAAATCTTTGAACTGCTTTGAAACTTGTAATAACGAAAACTGGAGCAATCCAAAAATATCCAAGTGCAAAGAATGGCTTGGCAGAGTGTGGCAAATAACTCAATTGTCCAAGCTAAGTGAAACCGCAAGGATTAAGACAATGCGAGGGAAATGTTTTTGCAGAATAGCGTCCTTTTATGATTGGAAGCAGAAGTATAATATTGACATTCATGTGCATTGATGTACTGTAAATATGTTCTATTTGTGAATATATTCTTGGTAGCATTTATAATAAACTGGGGAGGGGATATTCACTATGTGCCTGTATACAAAACAGTTCCAAAGATGAGATGCCCGCCCCCCCATGCAGTGCGGCTGCATTAACTGGCTCCAGTTGAATGGGTCCTGGGGAAAAACAATGCCATTCCGAATCTGCAACAGCTAAAAGTAATCAAAATTTCAGGCACAGAGATTCTCAAGTTCATGCCTCCGACAGCTAAGGGAATGAGGACTTGGTGTACTTCATGGACATTCCTTGAAACAAATGCTCAAGACAAATGGCACAAAAGGGAACAAACAGTTATTAAAACACAAAAAGAAAATGTCTCTGCAAACAGAGCTCTCACTTTCATCTTCAAGGGTGAAGGGCAAGATGTATCTGTTGATTTGCTTTAAAGCCTTTATTACATCCTTAAAATCATGGATTGGGAAACATTTTGATAATGGGTAAAATTTTATTTTAAGGACTTGTGTTTTGAGGGGGGTGAGCTGCCCCTCACATAGGATGGCTTCACATGATCGCCGCCAAGTCGTTTCTGGCGGGCACGATGTCGAAGCACACCTAAAAGTGGCTCCCATGCTGGATTCTTGAGATTCACTTGAGATTCTTCTTCCAACTTCAAATGTAGGTTACAAGTGGGTGGAGAATGTGGGGTGAATCTTGGGGATCTGAAACTAGACTTGGGCAAGTTTAGATGTCATGCCTACCAGGAGGTTCATAAGAAACTGACAATAGAGAGCCGGGTAGGGCAGTTCACATGAGCATAAACTGGGGAGGGGACAAGTCCCACCCAGTTTCAGGAACTAGGTAGGCTCCCATTTTGCAACCGTGTGTTCGATAAAAACTAGGTAGGAAGCAGGAGAATTCGGTTTGCTTGATCATTTGCCAAGCCCCAGCTGTGAAGGACAAGAGACCCTGACACAGATTCCATTCCCAGTTTCGGAATGAGGTAAGAGGAAAAAACATCTTAACCCACTGGGGCAGTGGTCGCCAACTAGGGTTCCTCCAGATGTTGCTACAACTCCCATCATTCCCAGTTACATTGCCATCATTCCCAGCTACAATTTATTGTAGCTTGGGGTGGTGGGAGTTGTATTTCAGCAACAGCTGGAGGAACCCTGGTTGGCAACCACTGACCTGGGGCTGTTCAGAGGATCAAGCCTTCTGCACACAATCATGAAACAGGAACACGCCCTACTCCTGAAACTGAGTAGGACTCATCTCCAACCCAGTTTATGGCAATATGAAGTGTCCTAGTGTTTTGAATTGAATCGGGAGGCACAGGGAATGCCAACCATCATGCACCCCGGTTGGAAATCATCAAGTTTCCCGCAATCATCCTGAGCATGGTCAGAAGAATTCACAGCAGTTAAGGAGAGGTCTAAAACCAAGCCAGACCAGGACACCCTATGGCTGCTTTTCTTGTAAAAGAATGTATGTATGTATGTTTCTGGTTCTAAGCTCATTTCTTAATGACAGATGCATCATGTCAATTTTATTCATTCATTTATTTATTCGATCTCTATACTGCCCTTCCAACAATGGCTTCTATACAGCCTTTCCAAAAATTTGACCCTTAGCCACAGTAAAGTGACAGACATTTACAGACAGACAGATCTAGTGCTACTAAATGGCTAAACTTTAATCATCTCTATTATATAACCAGTGCAGTTATCCTTCAGGTCTTTCACAAAATTGATTCTCCCCCACCCCCTTGTCTCCTTTAACCTGACTCACCTGGGAACCTCTAATTTTCCACTTTCTCTCTCTGTATATATACTTCTCTGCTATTACCTTCTGCCAGTTTGTTAAAGGAAAAGGTATTTCAGTCATGTTGTTACAGTCAGTAAATTTAAAGGCAGCTGAGACAGAACTTTTTTCCCCCAGGCATTTCAATTACAGATAAATGTTAGATCAGTTATAGACCCCGGGGGCTGCACATAGCATACTAATTTGGAACTTGTAACAGTGAACAAGAAATGTTTCCATACTGGCTTTGCTAGTGATTCATTCGCCCTCTTGCAGGTAAACTGGGCACGTGAAAGTTTGTTTCTGCAGCGCAGTCCAACAAGATTGGGGTGGGATCATTTTATCATTTGTTAAACCAACTGATTGGGAAGGATGGGAAGCTGTACTTGAAGAATGAGGGGGAGGAGTAGCAGCCTAGTGATCAAAGTACATGTATTGCATCAGGCTGAGACTCTGGCATCCCCAAGTAGTGGAAAGACCCCTGTCTGAAACCCAGAAGAGCTACTACAAGCCACCGGAACTCCCTCCTCCTTTCCCTTTTTAAACAATTGTTTCATTTCGTTAAATAATTATAAGGAAAAACATTAATGGACCTACACATAACTTGTGGCTTAACCCCTTTCAGTTACAGGAGGCTGTCAAATTTTGAATAAAATAGACAGTACGTGTTCCTTTCCAAAGTTACTTGAATTCGTGGCATTTGGGGTGATGGGAAAGTATGACTTCCTGATTGAAAGCAGATTTCAATACTAAAAGACTACATATTTTCCAGTTCTAAAATAAAAATAAAAATAAATAAAAGATGTGGTCTAATTTGCTTTTTCAAGTAGCTCCCTTTTTAATTGGAGGTGGTGGTTGTAATTATATCTGATATTACTTCACTTGGGATTATATGAGGCTGGCCCGTGCAGTGGCTAGATTATAATGCTTACTGATTATACCTTTTTAAAAATTCTGTTTGGTGTTTTAATGTGTCCAGAAGTTTAAATGAAAGTAACTTTCTTTGAATTCTTCTCCAAAGGACAAAGATGGCATATAGTGAATGAACAGGTGGTTGAGTTTTGCTCATACCTGCAGGGTGATTGGCCACCATATTTGAAGTTAATCGTGCTTTTGAGGGAAAGGCCAATACCTAAATTGTGAGAGGGGGGATTTAAAGGGGATTTAAAAAAATGTAAACTAATTATTTATGGCCAGATCTCATCTGGAGCAAAGAAAGCCCCCCCCCCACCACCACCACCCAGGCATGTCCAAAATGGTTGGAACCACAGGCAGGGTCAGTGTGGCAGGTGGAATCTGAAGACTTGTGAGTGCTTGGACTGTGAAGATGAGGGGGACTGAACAGAGTGAGAGGCCATTGCTCAATGGTAAAGCATATGCACCTTAAAAGTTCCTGATTCTGTCCCAGGTATCTCTAGTGCAAGGGTTCCCAACCGGCAGTCCTCCAGATGTTACTGAACTACAGCTCCCATCATCCCCAGCCACAATAAATTGTAGCAGGAGATGATGGGAGTTGCAGGCTGGCAACATCTGGAGGACCGCAGGTTGAGAACCCTTGCTCTAGCGAAAGGGATCCAATACCAGGCACCAGGTCAAAGTAGTCTGTAATGGGCGAGGTGGACCTTTGGTTTGGCTTGGAAGAAGGCAGCTTCATATGTTCATATTCAACTATCACAGAGAACCCCATGACATATACAACTATTACCCCAAGGAGACATGTCCTTTCTCTCAGCCAGGGGCATCATGGGAGGGGGTGCCCCATGGGTCTTGGGCCCTCAATGAATGGCTCAGAGCCCCAAACCTCGTCATCCACCTCCTTCATTGCGGGTGGCGGTGTTCACCTCTGATGATGCCCCAGCAGCAAAAATTACTTCTCATCTCCAGCTGTAAGGGACCAAGCCAGCTCATGCAAGAGGAATTCTAGCTGAGTCACCTCTCCCTGTGTCTCATGAGCTGACCCGGTCTTAAATTAACTAAAAGAATCCCTAGTAGGTTGAACTCACTGACACCAACCACTCAAGTAATAGGGCTTTTCTGACCAAAGGGAGCGATAACCCCCAGTCTCCTCCTTACTGTGCTAGCAGGCACATATAAATATGTGGATACACATATATGAATGTTTAAGTGGGAAAGCAGCAGGCCTTTGCAGTCCTTGGGGGGGGGGGCAAGGTTCTTGTTCCAGAGTTAGTCAAGCACTCTGGGGTAACTTTTAAACCTAGAATAAACCAATTTATTGTTGTTTTCCAAAGACAAGTTCTTCAGGATTTTAAAGCGCAACTATTTCAAATGAGGTTGTTTTCTTAATTGTTACTAAAAAGGGTAGCTGGGTATACAATACACACAAGAAAAATAAAACAGCAACCTCTAATGCAATTCTCACTAATACTCTTCCTAAATCTAATTCCAGAAGCCCCAACCTGGGCTTCTCCCTTCTGTTGGAACTCACCAGGACCTTGGGGAAACCAACCCTGCCATCCCTTATCCTGGGACAGACAGAACTCACCCTGAGAGAGCCTTACCAAATGCCATTACACTTTCCCCCTGAGGGCACACCCTTCTTCCTCCCAGAAGCCCCTGGGGAACACTTTAGACCCACCCATCTTTTCCTCAAAATGGGTCTGGCTCAGAGTTCCAGCCTGCCAATCAGGGGGGAAACAGCCTGTTACGCCATTAACCAGTAGTGGCTGGCTGACTGGCTGTTCACTACACTAGCCCTCTTCAAATGTTATAAAACTGCCCCACTATAGCTGTGTAGGGTGGGGTGAAGGGACAGGAAGTCCAGCCCCTGCAACATCATTCACCCACATGCCCCGCCACTGCTCACATTTACAGCAAAGCTCGCCTGAAGAAGGTAGAGCCCTCCCCGCGATGGTGTGAGTGCCCGCCATCACGGGAAGGGCTCTGCCCTCTTCAGACAAGCCCCACTGTAAGCATGAGTGGCACGGCATGAAGGTGAGTGTTCCAGCAGGGGCGGGACTTCCTCCCCCTTCATCCCACTGTACACTGTCTCCTCCCTAAAAGGTGCGGTGGTAGCGACAGAACGGACACTCTAGCCCCCAATGCAGAACTTGTCTCCTCCAGTTCCCCTTTGAGTTTAATTATCAAAAGTGAGGGTGTGGGCCCAGGCCCCAGATCTTTTAAGTACCTAGCAACACCCCTGCTCCCACTTGAAGACAGCCCCTAATGCTCTGATGGTCTTATAAGAGCATTTCTAGGAAAAGCATAGAGGAAATGTTGGGCTCTTTTCACATGAGGCACATGTAGCCCCATCCTATATTCATCCAGAAGTCAAGTCCCACTTTGTTCAGTGGGGTCTACACTCTGATAAGTGAGCACAAGATTATAGCGTTAAAAGGGCACCTGAGCCTCTCCCACCAAATTTATGTTACATCTGATTGTTAATAGAGATACATAGACATGCATAGGGTGTAAAATGTGGGCACATACTAGCAGTAATGGGGCGGGGGTGTCACTGAGTATTTAAAATATGGTGTTAATGGGCATTAAAGGGAATCTATTGTCATTGTTGTGTCAGTTGGAAGACAGTGGGGTGCCAATGCACCCCCTTGATCCCCTGCATACACCTATGTAAAGATGAAAATACGACTGAACATGCTAGCAAGTGCAGGTTTCACAGTCTCACTACAGAGAGAGAGCGTGCGCAAACAGGGTGTCTGCCTTGTGTGTGTAAATGTAACACTAGAAAAGGAATTAACATAAAGTTGTGCCGTTGAGTCGGTGTCGACTCCTGGCGACCACAAAGCCATGTGGTTTTCTTGAAAAGGAATTAGGTGGGTGCAAAAATGCAACTTTTTAATTAAAATTGAATTGAATTTAAAAATTAGGTGGGTGCAAAAATACAACTTTCCCCCCAAATGAAGGCACTCTTCAAAGGGAGTACTGAGCACTTCAACAGAGACTCTCATGAGTGTCCTGAACCACCTCCCTTGCCTCATTCCTTATTTTTGCTGATAACCCTCAACTGCATTCCTTCAGCCTGGAGGACATCAAGCAGCTGAATCTCTACCTCAAACCAAGGCTGTTATTTGGCAGCATGTAGCTGGAGGGAGGTGGAAGGGAGCAGGGCAAAGAGAACTTGCAGAAACCTTGAACAAAGACATAGAGATGCTTTTGAAATTCCCTTATCTGAATTCCCCCTCAGATCTTGGAGTTCTAAATTACCTGGTCTTATTTCTGGAGTGGAACCGGTGTATTAAGAATTCTTCGTTGTCCCATCATTCATTTCTGAATGTTATCCAGAGAGCTGCTGTGGCATATGCAGTTTGCTGCAGCACTCTGTTCCTCTTGTTCATTGTTGTATTTTCTCCCCCATCTACATTAGCCATGTGCACACATGTAGCAATTCAACACTGGGCCGGAGGAGCAATCTTGCACATTCCCAAATGCACATTTGGGAATCATGCATGTGGTTGCACATTTGGGGTTGCATGTTTGGGGATCATGAACATGATTGCATGTTCAGGGATGCACACTTGCAGTTGCACATTTGGGAATGGACATTTGGGGATCATGCACATGACTGCACTTTTTGGAATGCTCTAGCTCTGGATTCCCTGCACTGAGCAGTGATTTGGATTCAGTGCGCTAAAAGAACCTCTCCATCTCTGTAATTCCGTGATTCTAATCTTTTTTTGTTTTGAGTTTTACCAGTGTTTTGGAGTGCATGTGCACGTCAGTGAAATCACACAAAAAGAAACTGCCAAAAAAAGTCATATGCACATTGGTAACATAATGGGGAGGGAAAGATGCAAACAACCAAGTTGCAGATGCTGTAGTTCCAGAATTAATTTTAGGAATCCTCTAAACTGTAATAGGGAGACTCATGGCAGAATATATCAGAATAACATTAAAGGAGCAAAACAGGTGCTTGTATGTTTCTTGGGGCTTACAGAAGCTCCAATGGAACAATTTGGATCAGGACCTCCATGTCAGACCGCAGGAAAGGGGGTTGGAATTTCTATGCATGCCCTGATGCAATTCTAGAGGTCCCTGGCAGCTTTTAGAAGAAAAGCATCTCAAGGGAAGCATCACATCCCAATCAGGGATCTCCCATGTAATGTCTAGTTTGACCCTGCGAAATCAATCTGTTTCAAATCGCAGCATTATGCAGATACAGAGTGCAGGGAACTATCAGGAGTCTTAAGATGGAAGCAAGTACAGAAACCATAGAGGAAAAACACTTGCAATTTACAAAAATGGAATTCACATCTTTGCAAAGAGGCCTTACAATACTTGCAAAATGTCTGCAGGGTAGGGATAAATTGCATCTCTCTGGGAAGAGAACTATAAACTGTCATACCCTCTAACTGTACATTTCACAGAGGAAAATAGGGACATGGTAGTATCACCCCAGTTCTAATTTCTAGCATAACGGCAAGACACTCACACCCCCTGCAGAAGGCTCTGAACTTATTGCTTTGTTTTTACTCTGATTTAAAGTGCAAAGATAAAAAATGCTATCAATTGCAAAACATCTAGATGATTTTAATACAATAGATAAAGGGTAATAAAGCCATATGAAAAGACATCACAAGCTATAAATTGATACAACGTGCCCCCCCCAAAAAGAATAATGCAGAAGAACAATCATATGAAGACACGTGCTAATAATTCCTCATTTTGTTGCACTTCTTCAGTCATGAAATAAAAGCATCCAACGAGATGATCTATTTGCAGATTGACTGTTGCTTTCAAAAGAAACTCTTATCAAATGACCAAGAGCCAATATACAGCTGGTCTTTTTTCAAATTACAGCATCTCTCTTTGGAACCCTTTATTTCCTGGTTCAAAAAGTACAAGGAGATGCGGAATGATTAGTGCTGCTCATATTATTGTTCCTTCACATTATGGTTGTTTTTTGGCACATCATACCAATTTATAGCTTGTTATGCCTTTTCATGTAGTTTTTATTCTCTGTTACCTATTCATCTAGATGTTTTGCAATTGATAGCATTGTTTGTCTTTGCATTTTATACCTCAGTTGTGCTACCCCTGAGTACTCATTCAGTACTTAAAGTGGTGATTCTCTTTATTTAAAGTGGTGATTCCCTTTATTTAGCAGGAGGAGAGCAACTGGCCCTATCCATCCCCAGCACATCATTCCTCCAGTGGCTGTTGCTGGTGTCTATCCTATGTTTCCTTTTTTAGATTGTGAGCCCTTTGGGGACAGGGAGCCATTTATTTATTTATTTACCATTTTGGGAACTGTAGTTGAAAAGTGGTATATAAATATTCATCGTACTCATATTCGTATTTTTACTCTGAAACAACCTCTCTCCCAAAAGCTAAGAAAGTATGTGTTCTTTTGGCTAAAGATAAATTTGAAGAACATAATTGTCTGCAATATGTTATCAACAAGTCAAAATACCCACCAACAGAAGGCAGTGAGTGAAATATTAGGCTGTGCACGGTATGCTGCACTAGTGTTAATGCACGTGTGTTTATGCACATGTGCACTAGAGAAACAATGCAACCATTCTCGCCCAGATATTTTCCTAGAAAACCTTGGGAGGCAGTTGAATCCTGAGGAGTGATAATAACTCTAGCAACTCTAGTGGTGTTAACAAGGCTTACCCCAAAAGCAAGATGAGGAAGAAATAGTTTACCAAGGAGAGGGACCTGAAAAATAGGGAGAGGCCCTGGTAAAAGAGACAGTTGGAGGTGCCACTATGCTGCTGTCAGCATGTGCAGAATTGGCCTAAGGCCATATCTGGACTATAAACATATCATAGTCTCCACTGAAGAAATGGTGAGGATGCTGGAATTTCTGTTTTTAAAAAAACCTAACATAACCCTCCTAACATAACTAGTTCCCAGAGCTCTTCTTGGTGAGAGAAAGGTGGTTAAAGATGGAACAGAGGCTCCCCGAACCCTCAGCTTGTAGCAGCAAAACTCACTACAATCCGAGGATTCAAATTGGAGTCTCCTGAGTGCGATCTCGGGTCGTGATACAGACGGGACCGGAGTAGCACGTGTTTGGACATAACAGTAAGGAAACCGTGGGTCCCTGCAACTCTGGTCCCCTGTTAAATGCAGATGTGGTGATGTGATAAACCTTTCGAAATGACAGCGCTTTAGGAATCTGTTGTTGTCCTCTTCCCTCAGCAAAGGATCATTCTGCTTTTGAGACAGTTGGAGAAGAAATGACCTTCTTCTGTTATATTTATTGCACCTATTCTTTGGCTGAGGTAATTCCAGCAACAAAACACATGTTGCCGTCAAATATGTGTGTTAAGAAACTGAGCTAAAAGCACTGGATTGCACAGCACAAGCTATAACCCTGTAGTTCAGATACTGCACATTAATTGCGCTCAGAGTACCCCACAACCTTTAGCTAAAAAGGCAGGGAGTGCATTTTCACAAGCAAGCAACTCCTGACATTATGGGGAAGCTGAAATAAACATGTTCATACATCCCAACTCTTCCTGTTTACTAGGGACAGTCTCTATTTTTTGTTACTATCCCTGGTAAATCCTTGTCCCTGTTTGGTCCTATCTTGTGTCTATTGGGGGTTGTCTGTGAAAAATTGTGAGTGTAACTTGCTAAAGTTGTTGTTCTTTAGAGTTCAGTTCCCCTGTGAGCATATCTCCATGTTGAAACCTGAGTGGGGTGGGGTGGGGTGGATGCATCCTTTACCTAATGCACATGGACACTAATGCGCCATACACAGCCTGTCGTTTCATGTACTACAGCTGCCGTAGTGCATGAAATGAGGGATATTTTGAACACATAATGGAGGGCCACCATTCACTCAGCCGACCTTTATCTGTGGAATGCTGAAGGATATGCATTTTAACATCTGCATTGGCTGAGTTGTATTCAGGCACACTGAATTAACTGTCTTAATTAACTTGAAAGAACTGAATCTTTACTTGAAGAAAAGCCTTAGGATAATTGGATCATTTTTTAAAAAAATAAAAGGACTGTTAGCTTAATCCTAATACTGAAAACGAATTCCTGAACTGATCATGGGCTCAGAGAGCACACATGTCCACCATATTTTATGTCCACCCCCTCTGAACTCTTATTTTGCACATAGCTATGGTTGGCGGGCCTCTGGATTCTCGCAAAAAAACAAGACAGTTGCTCAAGCCAGAAGTCTGCCCACCAATACCATAGAGCAGGGGTTCTCAAACTTGGGTCCCCTTTGATTATTGTGGCTGGGGATAATGGGTTTTGTAGTCCAACAGCAACTGGAGACCAAGTTTGAGAACTAGCTTGGATGGCTTTAAAAGGGGCTTAGACAAATTCATGGAGGACAGGTCTATCAATGACAACTAGTCTGGTGGCTATGGGCCACCTCCAGCCTCAGAGGCAAGATCCCTCAAAATACCTGTTGCAGGGGAGTCACAGCAGGAGTGAGGGTATGCCCTCAGCTCTTGCCCGTGGGCTTCCCGATGGCATCTGGTGGGCCACTGTGGGAAACAGGATGCCGGACTAGAGAGGCCTTGGGCATGATCCAGCAGGGCTGATGTTCTAACCCCTACCATGTACTGTAACAGGAATTCCCAGATGTTGTTGACTACAACTCTCATCCTCCTCCTCCTGCCAAAAGCCCTTGCAGCTGAGAATGATGGGGGTTTAGTCAGCAACATCTGGGAACCCCTGTTACATGGAACACTGACTATGTCCCATTAAATTTTAAACTCGGATTGTTTTATATCAATCCAGCTAAATAATTTATATTTAGTTTCCAGACAGTGAAAGCTAAAGAACCAAACTGTGTGAGGGATTGCAATCTCTGCTTCATTTCTTCACAGGTCATTCTTAATGAAGCCAAAAATAATGTTAGGGTCATTTTATGAGCAGTCCAGTTTCGAGGTGTGCATGGACCATGGTCCGAACTTCAGTTCAAGCACAGTTTGGAGGTGGGGATCAGGAGCTTTAAGAAAGAGAGCAGGTCCTTATCTACTCTCCACCACCCCATGCATCTCCTTGCTGGGGCGGCACACATCCCAAGTACCGCCATGTAGAACCAGCACGTTCATGGCATCTGTGCTTGCACGGGCGTCATGTGCAGGCTTGCGCCATGAGAGATACTTGAGCCAAGCACCACCCCAGCAGGAAGCTGCATGGTATAGTGGAGAGCAGGTAAGGACCTGCTCTGCCCCTTCTTAAAGCTCCTGCTCCTTGCTCCCAAACTGCTCAAACTGAGGGTCGTGCACACCCCTAGTCCAGTTTTCTGCACTCTTGGAAATGTTTTGAGATTTGGTAGGACAAGAGAGCCAGACAGCAAAGGTTTCAAACATTTCACACACTCTGCCCTGTGTAATGTTTTTCTAACTCTTGCCTTCAAGGTGACCACTCAAGATAAGCTACTGATCTGCAGCCCATCTCATTTTTGCTATTTACATCGTTTTACCACATTCTCCACAGCCAATGATCATTCTAGGGGAAGTGTCACTGCAGGGGAAATCGGTTTCTCCTGGCAGAAAAGCAAACAATGTAGACGGTGTTTGAATTACAACTGCTGCATGGTTTCTTGAGCTAAGGTTTGCACCAGAATACTGCCAACTTTGCATATTTGCTACCAAAGCAGAAGGAGTTGCGTTTCTGTCAGCGAGGACAATAGCTTGGCACAGAACATTATGAAATATACTGCAAAATGGAAGGCAAATGGAAACTCTTTCTGAGTTGGAGAAACCTAATTGGCTGTCAAAGGTTCAATGCTGTGTTCTTGAAATTAAGAGCAGGGGGAAAGCCCCTGCAAGAAACAGAAAGATAAAGAAAGATCTGTTGCGGAGAAATGAAGGCTGTTGTTCCCCTTACCTTGCCAGCTTATCTCTATGTCAGCCACAACAGTGATAAGGATTCTTATGAACTGTATACAATGTAGACCAGTAATCTGCAAACCGTGTAATGTGAGAGAGCCACCAGAGTGCCAGGGAGGGGGTGGGCTACTTAAATTGGCATCTCCTGCAAACGTCAAATGCCGATTTGCAGAGGAATTGCTTGTTGCATCTCTGCATGATACATATTGCTTTAGCCTTCAGGATCAGTCTGTCAATAAGGTTGCCTCAAGCGGGAAGCACCAGCCAGCTTTCACCCAACATGGTGTACCAGCACCACCATGGCATTTCATCTTAAGACTGACAGGGGGCAGCAGGGAACTCCAGCTAGCCCTCACTCAACATCCCCATTTACCCAGAGATGCTCCCACTGTATAGGACAACTATACCACCACTGCCATTTTATTTTTGCTTTGCTCAACATTAGAAACATAGGAAGCTGCCATATACTGAGTCAGACCATTGGTCCATCTAGCTCAGTATTGTCTTCACAGACTGGCAGCAGCTTCTCCAAGGTTGTAGGCAGGAATCTCTTTCAGCCCTATCTTGGAGAAGCCAGGAAATGAACATGAAACCTTCTGCTCTTCCCAGAGCGGCTCCATCCCCTGAGGGGAATATCTGACAGTGGTCACACTTCTAGTCTCCCATGCAACCAAGGCAGACCCTGCTTAGCTAAGGGGACAAGTCATGCCTCCTACCACAAGACCAGCTCTCCTCTCTTGCTAACGTTGAACATGTTGAAGATCTTGAGATCTTCATTGATCATCGAGCGTGATCAAGATCTGAAGATCTTGAAAGCTGCTTAAGATGTTGTGTCCTTTTAGTTGAACTTGACCCTAATAACAGTGGCTTACCTACAGCGCAGCACGCTGCCCATGAAAAAGTGGGATGTGGCCGCTGATTCATTGCCAATACAAATTGCATCCATGCAGCTAACGCACTCACAGAGCCACTGTGGCTTTTAATAATTACAGCATCACTGCAACCACAAGCCGGCCATTGGGAATCATGGGAAGCTCGTTGCTGCAGTGATAACACAATTGTTAGTAGCAATGGAACCTCTCCAAGCTCATTAACAACATGGATGCGATTTGGAGAGGCTTGGAATGAGTGCACACACCCCAGTCTTGGATCAGCAGGGCACTGCACTTGTATGTAAGCTACAATTACTTGATTGTGGCTTTGGGGACCAAGATCCTCTGGGAGAAATTGCAAGGTGGCTCCCGTTGATACTGTTGGTGCTCTGTGGGGCCACAGTTGAAAAATAAACGATAGTTTCTCTTCATGTGAAATGGTGTGGTTCCTCTGAGACATCTCTCTAATACTATAGCACCAAAGAGCCTATTTTGCTCCAATATCATGTCCTCCAACATTTGCCAGATGAAAATAGGGATTTGCTTGTAGCATTGTCTCATTGTCGTTGATGGTATGTATGTATGTAAGTATGTATGTATTTATTTAGCCTTGAGTTTGTCCTTAACAAAGATGAGGTGGGATATAAATTTGTAAAATTAAAAGAACCTAGGATCAGTTTGCAAGGAGTCAGAAACAGACCTAGGATCACTTTGCAAATCCTCACACCTACACACACTATTACACATTGTAGGAGCTTCTTCAGTGCCTGGCTATACATTTTGTTCATTTATGCTGCAAATCAACTGATTTAAAAGCCAAGAAAATGATGGCTCTTCTGTGTAGATATACCAGAAAAACCTAGATGTCTTTCAATCACTGAGTTATCCTCATCAGCTCAAAATACACCTTAGCAACCGCAATGTGCAGAATGGCAGGGTATGCACTTTTCAGTGCCTTAGTGCTCATGTGTGTGCATGTGCCTACATGCGCACTCGAAACAAGTAGCAACTGCTCACTCACACAGAGATTTAAAGAGCTGGATGCTTCAAAGTGGCAACATTAGCAGTTCATACTAATGAACATTTTGATTGGGTATCCCTGAAAGGCAGTAATGTGGACAAAACAGAGATGATGGTTTTCCAGAGTCTGTCTCTGGGATGTACTTTAGGAGCATGTTTGTTTGTTTTTTGTTTAATTTAGCATATTTGTATACCCACCCACCCCTCGTAGTCTCTAGGCAGTTTACAACATTAAAACAAACGAAGAAATTTTAAACAATTTTAAACATATAAAAGTTTAAACTAAAATAGCTATCCATAAAAACCACTAAATAGCTAAAAAGCTTGGCTGAAGATATGTCTTCAGTTGTTTCCTAAAGGTCAGTAGGGATGGAAACGCTCTCATCCTAGCAGGAAGTGTGTTCCATAGCTCTGAGGCAACTATAGAGACGTCTTGCCTCTGAGTCGTCACCAGACAAGCCAGCAGCCCCCTCAGACGAACCTCCCCTGAAGATCTTAATAAGCGGCAGAAGATCTTAATATGCGTTCATAACGGTGTTATGAACCCCGCTATGTGCTATGCTCTGCTCGTATGTTTGTTATGCAGCCCAAATTATCCTAAGACTCCAGTATGCACTCACCCAAAGGAAATGACACCCTGTAGTGCTACTCTTGGAACTGCTCCACTCAGGGAAATGCTAGTCGTACCTTTCCACCTTGCTTTGATTTCTTGACTATTTGGCAAAGTGACTCTTTTGCAACCCAAATAAAGGAGAAAAAGTCTCTCAAATATGTCCTTTGATCAGTTAAAAGGGATAAGGATTTTGAACCATGTTTTGCCATGCATTTGGGAAAATGTGGAATTCAAAGACCTCAGTACCTGGGGGAAAAAGAAAAAGAAAAGTCAACTGGATGTGACAATATTTCCCATAACCCCATTTATGCTGATAGAGTCAGCTCAGGTTATTGAAAAAGAACTCAAACATAAACACACCCAGGGAGATGAAATAAACTGCAGAAATAAACTGGGCCTAAACTGGTTTTAGACCCTCCTCTCAGTGAGGAAGGTATTCATTACAGTGAGCTTATTACTGGGTATTGAGAATGTGATGGGATGGCAAATGCATCTCAAGATGTTGAAGGCTCAAATAGCAAGGTCAATTGTCAAGGGAAATGTTCTTTCCTTGAGCACCCTGAATTCCTAAAACACATGGCCAAGAAGAGAGCTTTGAAGTCAGGCGCGTAACAATGATAGGGCAAGGGGAGACAGTTGTCTGGGGGCCCCACTGCCTGGAGGGGCACCCCAGGGGCACCTCATGTGACTCCCCATTGCCCCCTGCCCAGCCCCATAGCCTCTCAGCCACTTGCCCTCTTCGCCGTCTCTCCTGCTTGTTCTGCTGGCCCGCAATGGAAGCAGCAGGCAAGCTGCAAAGAGCTCCTTTTCTCTCGCCTCTCAGCTGATCGGTGGGTGGGCGGGGCTTCCACGGAGGCCGCCGTGTAGGCCGCAGTGAAGCCTGAACTCGAGTAGGGCCCAAGCAAGCCAGGAAGGAGGAGGTAGCCAGAGTGTTCTCTGCAGCAGAAGACCCCTTGCTGCCCTGCTTAACCCAGACCAGCATTTGCCAGGTAGAGTGTGAACTCCTTTTTGTAGTTACCTTTCCCACCCCGCCCCCCCCCCCATATATAGGGATCTGCTTGCCATAGGGCTTGGATATGGGGGGGGAGGGACCGAGAAGTCTCTGAATATTTATTTTGAAACAGCTTGGAAAATTTGCTGACTTAAAAAAAACTATCTAAAAAGTCCTATAAGTGGCTTGTTTCATGGCAGAAAATTGCAAAAACTTCTGGAACAGTATTTTATTAATTTTATTTATTCATTCATTCATTTATAAATGCACTTATGTTCAAGTTGTTTTGCAACCCAGAAGGTCTGAGTGAGAACTGTGAAGCATGTGTGGTGCTTTTATTTTATTTTTCTTGTGTATGAACTGCTCCCCAATAACTTGCAGGGACTTCAGGGTAAATCTGGCCAACATGTGAATGCAGCACCTCCATTCCAGAGGAGATGTGTCTTAAAGGGCTTTAAAAGCCTCCTGTGAAAAACCTCCTGCAATCAAACTTGACTGAATTTGTTCAGAATTCTGAGAAAACAAACATAGGCTCACCCTGCATGGTTGAAAGTCTCCTTTGCTAATCTGCAGCGAGGGGCCCATTTTAATAATTCATCTTTCTAGTGTGTTCTAGGCATTAAAAGTAATACAAATGTATAGTACTCAATGTATATCACTATATATTGTGACGTGTGCGTGTGTGTATTCAGTGAAATGTATTTGCAGGCAGCATACTTATTTTGGAATATCAGACTTAAATCCTTGGGGGCATGGGGTGTGCGGAGGCCCTGGACTTTGTGGGGGGGGGCATTTTAAAATCTTGTCTCTGGGCCCACTCCAACCTTGCTACGCCCCTGTTTGAAGTTGCATGTTTTATTTAAGGAAAGTGTTTACATTCATTTTCAGGGGTAATGCGCCAGCCAAAGGAAGGCTCTGTATTTGTCAATAACACGGTATCTGTTTAAAGCAGGGCAGCCGGCTCCTATATTCTCAGGAGCCACTCTGTTTCCCAAACAAACCCAAAGGCTGGTATTGTATTTTGTCACCCCAAATGACCTCTGTAATTTTGCCACCACAGATGAGGCTCTGTAATAAAGTTGGCTCCATGTGTCAATAAAGGCTTCCCAGTTATGTAGCACCTATACATTAGCAGAACATGACAGGTGGATATGTACCTTTTACGGATGCAGGATTTAATTTATTTAATTGATTATACTAATAAATTAAAAACAGTTTCGTGGCTTTAAAGAGTGATCCAACTGATTGGCCATTTTGCCACTCCTGGATGCACTCCATGCATCCCTCCTGGGGGATAAGGGAGTGAGCCATTTCCAAAACTGGGGGATTTAAATTCCCTGTCTTTGGGGCTGATTCAGAAAGAGTTGGCATGACACACTCCCATTTGATCATTTTTGTGGTGGCATGGGGAGCCCACTTGTGCGCAGCAGCAATGCATGCTGGGATGGAAAAGGAGGAAGGATGCAAGAAGAGATAAATACATGAATAAAAAGTGCATGGCATGCTTTCCACTGCAAAAAGGTGTGTCTGTGGGGGGGGGGTGCAGTGTGATTGATTAAGTGCCGTCAAGTCGGTGTTGACTCTTAGCGACCACCTAGATAGATTCTCTCCAGGATGATCTGTCTTCAACTTGGCCTTTAAGGTCTCTCAGTGGTGCATTCATTGCTGTTGTAATCGAGTCCATCCACCTTGCTGCTGGTCGTCCTCTTCTCTTTCCTTCAACTTTTCCCAGCATTATGGACTTCTCAAGGGAGCTGGGTCTTCACATAATGTGTCCAAAGTATGATAGTTTGAGCCTGGCCATAGGAACATAGGAAGCTGCCATATACTGAGTCAGACCATTGGTCTCCAGCTGCTTGCATAGAAGAGGTAAATCCTGATGTTCCATTCAAAGGAAACTTAAAGTGATGTACACAAAGCATCAAAGTACAACAACATTTTTATTATTTTAAAAAATCTATCCATTCTAAATGGCAGCAGAAAAACCAAACGCACAAAAGGGAGGCAGCAAATGAATAAAGCTCAAAACCACTGCTGAGAAACAGAGCTGGTTCATAGAAGACTGAAACCAAAATGTTCAAGATGAGAAACGTTTGTTCATTTTTTCCTCTCTTGTTTAGTAATTAAGAAGGAATGTTTAGTGCAAATCAGAATTGAGAAATTAACATGAGAACAGCCCTGCTGGATCAAGCCCAAGACCTATCAGGTCCACCATCCTGTCTCACACAGTGGCCCACCAGATTCCTCTGAAAAGCTCACAGGCAAGAGGTGAGGGCCCTCTCTCTTGCTGTTGCTTCCCTGCAACTGGTATTCAGAGCCTGAGGCATCTTGCCTCTGTGGCTGAATGTGGCCTATAGTAATCAGACTAGTAGCCATTGATAGACCTGTCCTCCATGAATCTGTCTTTTAAAGCCATCCAAGCTGTTGGCCATCACCACATCCTGTGGTAGAGAGTTCCATAGATCAGGTCTGTCTCAGTGTAAGGCAGCTTCCTATGTCCATATGTTGTGTGTCTGCATGCCAGGAGCCCCTGCTAACTGAGCAAAGAGGCACCTTTTAAAAGTGGCAATTCTCTTTATTTAGCAGGGGGAGAGCAACTGGCCCTATCCATCCCCAGGCACAGCATCCCTTCAGTGGCTGTTGCTGGTGTCTATCTTGTGTTTCTTTTTTTTAGGTTGTGAGCCCTTTGGGGACAGGGAGTTGTATTGTATTGTATTGTATTGTATTGTATTGTATTGTATTGTATTGTATGTCTGTCTGTCTGTCTATCTATCTATCTATGTAAACTGCTTTGGGGACTTTTGTTGAAATGTGGTACAGTATATAAATATTCTTTGTTGTTGTCATCTTTTTGGGGATACTGGTTTGGACGAGAGGTCATCCATCCTTTCATCTTCTCGTCTTCGGATTAAGGGTGGTATAAAAATTTAATCAATAATTGAAATAGCACACATGCAGGGGGGCCCAATACAGATTGGGATTATGGTATGGGGTAGGGAACATAATAACCTCTATTTGCTCTTGACCTGGGCAGGGGGGAGGTCCCAAGCTGCTCCCTTCCTATGAGACCACAGTGAAATCTCTACATTAACATTTTCAAGAGCAACCAAAGTTAATGTTTTGCAGGGCACATTTTTACCAATGGTAGTATAGCACTTTGAAAATTATTTAAAATGTAAATGTGGATGAGCTTTATATTTTGCAAAAAGCTTTCTTTCCCCTATGGGACATTGAGAAGCTAACTCTGAAATGCATGAATTAAGTTCAGGTCAGCACTGGAGAATGTCTTTACAGTTTTAACTGCCTGTGGCCTTGAGCACAAGATAGCTTGGCTAGTGTGGTACTGTGTGGTGAGTGATAACAAAGACAGTGCATTCTTTGTCCTGACATGGCTTTTATATTAAAAAAAAAATGGTTATCAGTGTTGAGACTGAGCTCACCGTATTTTGGTGACTAACCCATAATCTTGAAGGGCATGCTTGTTCGATGCTTTGCATTATCCCAGAATTCAGCAGGCGTGCCATTGCAGTTTGCTGCCTTTGTTTCTGCCTCTTTGTAAAAATAAATTAACTCACAAAATTGCCCAATGGTGGTGATGGGTGGAATGGGTGAGGAAGGAGGGCCTGCATATTTCAAGAACTCTTGCAGAGTGGAGGCTGCAGTGCTTTTCTACATGCCCAAGGATAGAGGGAAGTGTCCCAGAGAGACACTGCCCTCTCCAAGTGGGATCTCTATAAGTAGTGGCGGGTCTTCCACTTGCCAGAGGGGGAGATGTCAGGAACCATGATTAGGGGTGAGTCAGAAGCATCTTGGCAGTGCTCTTGAGGATTGAGAACCCTGATACAACACAGAAAAGGCCAACTAAAAAGGGTTCATTATTTATTATTTATATGTCTGTACCGCACTTCCTCTTAGGACCACAGTGCAGTTGACAACAAGATTAGGAACATAGGAAGCTGCCATATACTGAGTCAGACCATTGGTCCATCTAGCTCAGTATTGTCTACACAGATTGGCAGTGGCTTTTCCAAGGTTGCAGGCAGGAATCTCTCTCAGCCCTATCTTAGAGATGAACTTGGAACTTGGAACCTTCTGCATGCAAGCATGCAGGTGCTATTCCCAGAACAGCCCCTCCATTTAAATAGAATCTTAGAAACATAGGAAGCTGCCATATACAGAGTCAGAGCCTTGGTCCATCTCGCTCAGTACTGTCTACACAGACTGGCAGCGGCTTCTCCAAGGTTGAAGGCAGGAGTCTCCCAAACCCTATCTTGCAGATGCCAGGGAGAGAACTTGTAACCTTCTGCTCTTCCCAGTGCGGCCCCATCCCCTGAGGGAAATATCTCATAGTGCTCACATATGTAGTCTCCAAACAACGGTGTTTTTTTTAAAAAATGGAAAAAATTAAAATAAACACAGTTATTGAAAAAGAGAGCTGGAGGCCACTTCTTGGACAAAAGCCTGGATAAAAAGAAAAGTCTTCAATTTCCTCTGAAAGGCTGGGAGAGAGCAAGCCATGTGGATTTCAACTGTGAGTTCCACAGCCTGGGGCAATCACTGAGAAGGCCCTGTCCCATGTGCTTGACAAGTGAGCCTCAACAAGTGTAGGAACACAGAGAAGAGCTCTCTCAGCCAATGAAAATTGGGTAGGTTTAGCTGGGAGAAGGCAGTCCCTAAGCAGTGGCAGCTGGTGCGTTCACTGCTGGGGGGGGGGCATCAGGAGGCACCTTTACATCTAAACTAGTAGGTGCTTACCTCCCGTACTGCCGCACCTGAAACCAGCAGCTGTGCACCCTCCAGCTGCCGCTTTGGCGGAGGATTGACTCCCCCACTCAGCTGGCAGAGGCCATTTGCACGGTTAGCAAATGGCCTCCACGCGTGAGCAGAAGCCAGCTGAGTGGTGAAGTCTCTCCTCCACTGCAGCGGGTGCTAGGTGGCATGCCACTGCTGCTAAAAGGTTTTAGGTGCAGTAGTACAGGAGGTAAGCACCTACTAATATGGCAGGCCTAACCTACCTCACAGGGTTGTTGTGAGGATAAACATAACCATATCTACCACTCTGAGCTCCTCGGAGGAAAAAGCGGGATATAATAAATAAATAGATAAATAAATAATATTGACTTGAAGGTGCCTCTAGGGGTGTGCAAAAAAAAAGGGGGGGTTGCCTGGTTCAGTTCGAGTCCATACTGGACTCTAACTGAATTGGGAAAGTTCAGTTCTGGCACCTCGAATGAGGGGCCCAGCTCGGCTCGGATTCAAGCCAGTTCAGGCTCTGTTTGGGAGTGCCAGGGATGTTGGGTTTCTGTTGTTGTTGTTGTTGTTTTTAAATGGCGGACTTACTGCCTCTGAGGCCTTGGGGCAGTGTTGCTGCAGCCGCAGGGTGGGTCTCTGGTGGTTCCCCTTCCCCCCACCATGCTGCCCCCGGTCTCCGATAGGCCGTTCCAGCCTGTTTTCTGGCTGTCCCATCCCTCTCTGAGCTCATGGTGGCCATTTTGGAGGTTGCCGCTTGTGCCCATGGGCCATTTGCATGGCCGGGTCATGACCCAGCCATGCAAATGGCCTGTGCACACATGCAGTAGCCTCCAAATTGGCCGCCACGAGTTTGGAGAGGGTCATCACTTGGGAGGGGGATATGCTGGAGTCCCTACCCCCACCCCCACCCCATGGCCGTAGCATCACCCCCCTGAGGCCTTGGAGGCGGTAAATACATCGTTTAGCGCAGCTTGGGAGTACTCCTGGACCCAGGCCTCACCCTGGTATCTCAGGTGGAGGCCATGGCCAGGAGTGCTTTCTATCAGCTCCGGCTGATTTGACAGCTGCGCCCATTCCTCGAAGAGGATGACCTCAAAACAGTGGTGCATCAGCTGGTAACCTCCCAGCTTGACTATTGCAACGTGCTCTACGTGGGGCTGCCTTTGTACGTAGTCCGGAAACTTCAGTTAGTTCAGAATGCGGCAGCCAGATTGGTCTCTGGGGCAACCCGGAGAGACCATATGATGCCTGTTTTGAAACAGTTACACTGGCTGCCAATATGTTTCCAGGCAAAATACAAAGTGCTGGTTATTACCTTTAAAGCCCTGAACGGCTTGGGTCCAAGATATCTTAGAGAGCGCCTTCTTCTACATGATCCCCACCGCATGTTAAGGTCATCTGGGGAGGTCCGTCTCCAGTTGTCACCGGTTCGTTTGGTGATGACTCAGAGGCGGGCCTTCTCTGCAGCTGCTCCTGGACTGTGGAATGCACTCCCAGCAGAAATTCGTAATCTTGATTCCTTATTAACCTTCAAGAGAGCCCTTAAAACCCATCTGTTTGGCCTGGCCTTTCAGGGTTTTTAATCAGTTTTAATTCTTTTAATGTTAACCTGGTTTTCAGGGTTTGAATTGTTTTGTTAGTTTAATTGTTTTTTAAGATGTTTTAAATTGGTATTTATATTTGTATCTCTGTTTTAATTGTTTTTAATGATTTTTGTTTTAATTGTAAACCGCCCTGAGCCATTTCTGAAGGGCGGTATAAAAATCAAATAAATAAATAAATAAATAAATAATTTTTAAAAAAACATAAAAACTCCAAACTGGCCTGGGGGGTTCAGCTCGACCTCAAGCCGAACCAGACCCAGCTCGATGGTGAACCAGCTCGAGGTCAAGCCAGTTCACATATCCCTACCCACTGCCCACGTGGCGGCACCTGCACCAGCTGCCACTGTCCCTAAGGTACCTGGGGGCAAAGCAATCTAGGGCTTTAAAGGTAATAACCAGCACCTTGACTTATACCCAGAAATGAATAGGCAGCCAGTGCAGTGCCTTCAAGTTCAGTATGCAGTCAACCCATGTAGTTTGTAGGCAGCAGTTTCCCTACAAACTTCCAGTGTTCCCTGGAAGAGGTATTCCCAGATGTTGTTGACTACAACTCCCAGAATCCCCAGCTGCAATGGCTTTTGCTTGGCGATTCTGGAAGTTGTAGTCAACAACATCTGGGAATCCTTGTTAAAGGGAACACTGCAAACTGCATGGATACAGTTGGAGACTGTATCTCCATTGGTGTGCAGGCTAATCCGTTTACCTGTTCCTGTTTCACAACTGTTGGGTCTCCTCTGGCTGTGCTGAACCAGGGAAGCACCTCCAAGATGACCCAGGGCATGCACATGATCATATTGCATACAGGCTTCTTTTAGGAAATTAAATTTTCCAACTAATATCTGCTTCTGAAAAAATACACATTGCTCCAGAGGCTTAGAAAGTGATAGCATCACCCTATTACTTCCAAGATGAAAGCACAAATGTTCTTCAAAATTCTTTCACAGTTATTGCTTTGGAATGGAGACTAGTGAGTTAGGATTATGGTCACCATATCTCACTGGGTTGTTGTTGTTTAAGTTACTTTACTGGGTACTTTACATAAATATAATGTTTAGAAGAGACAATATATTCAAGCTAAACATCATAACTTTGCATGGAAGGAATCCATTTGACAATACATGCTTTCTGATTAACTGTGCACAACTTTGTTTTTTTAATTAATGGGTTGGCAAGAGTGTTTTGCAGATGCATAAACAGAATTTGGGAATTTGGCATTATGAGCTATACGTCAGCTTTGCCTCACTAGTACAATTTATGGCTCCATCCTCTCGGTCCTCAGATGATGCAGAAATGGTAGAGCATCTGCTTTACATGCAGAAGGTCCCTGCATCTACAGGTGGGGCTGGATAAGACTCCTACCTGAAACCTTAGAGAGCTGCTGCCAGTCAGGGTAGACAATGCTGAGCTAGGTGGGCCAGTTGTCTGTCTGGCAACTTCCTGTGTTTCTGTGCAGAAAACACATGCAGCAGTGGGTGGTTGTTCATGCATGTCAGGATTCTGAAGTTCTCTCTAGATGGCAATTCATTCCAAGATGAATAGTGGAGGATGTTACAGGGCATCTGTAAAATGTTGGAACACATCACATATTTATTTGCACCATCTGCTAGTCGTCTACTGACCATCCATGGAAAATCGATGCCTTTTGCAGGTGAGAATAAAAGTAGTATTGAAAAATATTGGATTTTTCATGGATTATCAGAAAGGCTAGCAGATGGTGCTGAGAAATTACACAGAAATTAATTCTGTGGGTGCCCCGTGAAACTCCCATCAGAAAATGTGTTTGTGTTGGAATACATGGCTGCTCAGATTGACCCTGAGAGTGATCCTCTGGGGAACATGATCTGGAGAAACGTTTTTTAGGTTAAGGGGTTGACAATAGTGTTTTGCAAGCCACCTAATGGAGCAGCGGGGAAATAATTTGACGAGCAAGCCAGAGGTTGCCGGTTCAAATCCCCACTAGTACCTATATCGGGCAGCAGCGATATAGGAAGGTGCTGAAAGGCA
This sequence comes from Hemicordylus capensis, assembly GCF_027244095.1. Taxonomy (NCBI): domain Eukaryota; kingdom Metazoa; phylum Chordata; class Lepidosauria; order Squamata; family Cordylidae; genus Hemicordylus; species Hemicordylus capensis. The sequence goes on along the minus strand of NC_069657.1, from coordinate 437,542,289 downwards.
ACATCTCATACTGCGTGGGAGATGGCAATGGTAAACCTCTCCTGTATTGTACCAAAGACAACCACAGGGCTCTGCGGACACCAGGAGTCGACACTGACTCAATGGCACACTTTACTTTAACAGTGTTTTGCAGATGCATATCTGCAATCTGAGAATATCTGGAATCTGAGAAAATTCGCCAAACTTTCTTCTTGAGAAGAATCCTGAAATTCAGAGAGGATTTCTGCTTTGGAGGCGTTTCTCCTCATGCTGCACAGCTGAGCCCTTGGGGCCACTACTTAGATTAGCCAGGCCAGAGGGTCAAATGTGGGAGTGGGGGAGATAAGAAGGAGAATCCTCTCCACTATTTCATAAATGCAAATAGAAACATGTTTGCAACATGCCTATTTTCATGCCAAAGATTTTCAAGCCCCACCTCCACCATAGGAACATAGGAAGCTGCCTTATACTGAGTCACACCATAGGTCCATCTAGTTCAATATTGTCTACAGTGACTGTCAGCGGCATCTCCAAGGTTGCAGTCAGGAATCTCTCTCAGCCCTGCTATCATGGAGATGCCAAGGAGGGAACTTGGAACCTAGATGTAAAACTGCCGCCCTGTAACCAGAAGGTTACAAGTTCGATCCTGACCAGGGGCTCAAGGTTGACTCAGCCTTCCATCCTTCCGAGGTCGGTAAAATAAATACCCAGAATGTTGGGGGCAATATGCTAAATCATTGTAAACCGCTTAGAGAGCTCCGGCTATAGAGCGGTATATAAATGTAAGTGCTATTGCTATTGCTAGATGCTCTTCCCAGAGTGGCTCCATCCCCTAAAGGGAATATCTCACAGTGCTCTCCACTGTTACACCTTTTAAAATATATAATACTTTTTATTATTTAAAAAGTCCATATAAACAGAGTTATAGACTCAGTCAGAAAACTAGTCTATTTCACACCCATGTAAACAAAGCATATCCTTAAACATTGTCAGCAAATTTTTGTTTTGCAATTATAATTCTTAAGAATCCTGTGTTGACTTTCATGCATTGTTCAGGACTCTTCTCTGCCTGTCTGGATGCAGATATTCTGCAATAGCCTTTCCTCCACTGATACAGAAGCAAAGATGGTGCTTATTCTTTAGGGATAGAGAAATATTAGGAAATGATCCAAATTCCACTCCTGCTGGGCGCATGGGTACAATGGTAGCAGGAAAGCTTCCCTCAGTGCTGGCGTATCTTCCTGACACATCCACGGTGTGTTGCTCTTAATGACAGCCATTGGATTTCAGATTAAATTCCATCCGATATAAAGGAAAAACCATAATGGGCCATGCTTAGGTCTAAATAAGCTTTAGCACAGAAACTCTGGAGCATTGTTGTGGGGAGAGATATGGGCGATAGGGAGAGGGGATGGTATTCACATACTGCAATTAAAGTTTTATATTTTAAAGATTTAAAGATATTTTCAAAAGTTCAGACTTACTTGCTTTTCACAGATGCTTCAGTGATATGTAAAATACAGTTCTCTTCTTACCTCCATTCACCTCTCTTGGGTTCTCCAGTTAAGATTAAATGAGGCCAGTATCAGCATGGAACAAAGTTAAGCCTTTTCTAATTGGCTCAGCTTTTGCATCTAAAGACCACTGTGTATCTGTAGTCTTTCAGGATCCGTACCATCAAATTTGCAAAATTTGCTTGAATTAATTTGCCATGTTTGGGGGTCAAAAATAAACAACCACCTCTCTGCAAATCACCTAATCCAAGTTAAGGTTGTAAGAGGGCTAGTGTATGCCTCTCTTCCCTTGAATGAGAATTTGGATCCATCAGTTACCTGTTGTGACGTTTTTAATTAGTTTTTGCAGATAAAATCGCTCATATTCAAACTGAATTAGATTCTACAGTTACTGTGGAGCCTACTGTTGAGGTGTCCAGCAGCTTCTCATGTATGGTTAAATTGGATCAATTTAAGTTTCCTGACTCCCGAGGATGTGGACAAGCTGCTGGCGATATTGCCTTGCTACCTGTTCTCTTGATCCTGGCCCTACATCACTTATACAATCTAGCAGGGAGGTTATTGGAGAGGGTCTTGTTGATCATTAATTCTTCTCTGAGGGAGGGCAGGAATGCCTCCTTGTCTCAAGGAGGCAATTATTAGACCACTGTTGAAGAAACTTGCATTGGATCCCTCAGAACCAGGCAATTATAGGCCTTTCTCCAACCTCCCAAGGTTGGGCAAGGTGATTGAGAGGCGGGGGCATCTCCACTCCAGACAGTCTTGGAAGAAGCAGATTATCTGGACTAATTTCAAACTAGCTTTCGGGTGGGCTATGGGTTTGAGGCAGCCTTGGTTAGCCTGTTGGATCATCTCCAATTAGGAATCGACAGGGGTAGTGTGACTTTGTGGATCCTTTTGGATCTCTCAGCAGCTTTTGATACCATCAACCATGGTATCTTCTGAGGAGCGTCTGAAGGGGTTGGGAGTGGGAGGTACTGTTTTGCAGTGGTTCTGCTCCTACCTCTTGGGTAGGTTTCAGATGGTGTCACTTGGAGATTATTGCTGTTCAAAATGAGAGCTATCATATGGGGTTCTGTAGGGCTCCATTCTATCTCCACGGCTTTTTCATATCTACATGAAACCGCTGGGAGAGATAATCAGGGGATTTGGTGCAGGGTGTTATCAATATGCTGATGATACCCACATCTATTTATCCATGGTCAGCTTCATCAGGAAATGGCCTCTAACAATAAATAAATAAAATAATTTCCCTAAATGCCTGCCTGGAGGTGGTAATGGGCTGCATGAGGGAGAACAAACTGAGGCTGAATCCAAGCAAGACAGCGGTATGCATTGTGGGAGGTCGGAATATAGGAAGTTGCTTAGATCTGCCTCTTCTGGATGGGATTATACACCCCCCCCCCCGCCCGCAAAAAGGCAGGTATGTACTCTGTGAGTACTTCTGCACCCAAACCTCTCCCTAGTCTCTCAGGCTGAGGCAGTGGCCAGGAGGGCTTTCTATCAGCTTTGGCTGATACATCAGCTACATCAATTTCTGGAGATAAATGACCTTAATACAGTGGTGCATACGCTGGTAACCTCCAGACTTGACTACTGAAATGTGCTCTACATCTGGCTGCCTTTGTATGTAGTCTGGAAACTGCAGTTGGTACAGAATGCAGCCGCCAGGTTGATCCTGGGGTTACTTGAGGAGATCATATTACATTCATTTAAAAATTACTGTACTGGCTGTCAGTAAGTTTCCAGGAGAAATACAAAGTGCTGGTTATTACCTATAAAGCCCTGAATGGCGCAGGTCCAAGATATTTAAGAAAATCCATTCTTCTTCATGAACCCCACTGCCCATTAAGATCATCTGGGAAGGTCGAGTTGCAGTTGCTACCAGCTCGATTGGTGGTGACTCAAAACCAAGCCTTTTCTAGGGTTGCCCCGGGACTTCAGAATGTGCTTTCTAATGAAATTAGAGCCTCCCCTTCTCTGGATGGTTTTTAAGAAAGACCTGAAAACATGTCCTTTTTGGTCAGGTGTTTAGTTTATAGTTTTGAAATTTTAAGAGTTTTTTTAAAAAAAGTAAACTGTTGTAATTGTGTTGATGTTTTAATTGTGTTTTGAGGTGGGGTGGTATAAAAATTTGATTGAATGATTGATCTGGGATCTTTCAGTCATGAAATATTATCAGTGAGCCTCAGTTATGAAACCAGTAGAGGAGGCTGGCCAGAAATACTGTTTTAAAGGCGTTGCAGATTATTAATGGCAGAGATATGAAAGTTGAAAATAAGTATTAGCATTTGCTGAGACTGGGGTTGTGATATATTTTGCAGTCCGTAAATCCTTACATTGAATTTCAGTCAATGAAAATGGTTCAAATCAGGATTCATTTCTCATGTAATATCTTAGATTAGAGTTGCCAGAACAACAGAAGAACTTACCATGGTAGCAGCTCCACAAAGAGGAAAGAAGCAACAGGCGCAGCGATAAATATTCATTACCAGTTGATGAAACCTTATGCATTTTGAGTTGTGCACTTTCCATACAAAACTATAAGTTAAAGATAAATAATCTCTGTGCTGCTGTTGCCATAAATTCCCCAGTATTTCTTAAGAAGTTATGTTTAACTGCAGCTGTGGTTTCTTCCTAGATCAGAGGGGCACAAGAGAATGAATTATCCAGAATGTCACGGTCTTACTCTTAAGTAGATGCATATTACACCCCTGCTAACTTGACCCCTTGCTAACCATGTCACACCCCTGTTAACTTGGAAAAGAGGCACCTTTTAACGTGGTGATTCTCTTTATTTTGCAGGGGGAGAGTAACTGGCCCTCTCCACCCCCAGCACAGTACCTCCAGTGACTGATGCTGGTGTATATCTTATGTTTCTTTTTAGATTGTCAGCCCTTTGGGGACAGGGAGCCATCTTTTTTATTTATTATTTCACTGTGTAAACTGCTCTGAGCCATTTTTGGAAGAGCGGTATAGAAATTGAATTAATTAATTAATTAATTAATTAAGAAATTAGCAGAGTTAGGTTTGGGAGTTCTGGGTAGCCGCTGAACAGAGAATGGTGGGCCACAGCAGTGGTTAACCTTTCTCTGATCATCACTCCCCCTCCTACAATTGTCTCCCTTGCCTGCCTTTCCCTTGTCTGGAAATCTGAGGATGCTTGTCATCATGGGGAAAAATACAGCTAATGTGAGCGAGTTGCAAAAAGCAACAACAGCTGGTGAAGTGTTAAGCACCATGATTTATAATTGGGAAGTCGTGGTAGGAGAGAAAAAGATGAGGCACCATCTCCCATCACTGTTTTTCCATTACAGATTGTGCTCGGTTCCTGCTGCTTTGCAGTTAGTCAGTGGCAAAGTGGGTTAGGGTCAGGCAGGGTCCACCAAACATATAGGCCACATTCTCATGAAACCGGATGTCCCTTCACCTCCAGTTTTGCTAACCGTGCATCTGAATGTGGGCAACCATAGTGTCAGCAAAAAATGGAACAGTGGTTTCCCTCCCCAAACTCTGTGTGTCACCTTCGGTTATCTCTAGTTTTGTGGCCTCCCCCTCCAGTGACAGTGACAGTGTTATGTTCGAACATTGGTACTGCTGTTAGCCTTCTCTGAAGCCGGAGTTGAGGGAGGAAGCTCCTCCCTTGCTCCAGCTGCTATTGGCTGTGTGGGCTGTCCTCCTCCATGTCTTTGCAGTCTCACTGACCCTGTCCAGTACAACTGCATGCAGAACCGGGGGAGGTGGCATGAAACTGTGGGTCCGTTGAACCCATGGTTCCGCATTACATCTGAAGATGGCCATTGTCTGTTCCTTGCATAGATGGAATCAAGGGAGGTGCAAAACTCTGTGAACTAAATAGTAAAATCTATTACAACTGAACTCAGATAAGAAGGTAATATTTAAACACAACATCATGTTCACTATATTGCAAGGTTCCCAACCATGGGTTTCCAGATTTTGATGGACTACAATGCCCATCATCCCCAGCCACACAGATTGGATGGGATGGTGGGCATTGTAGTCCAACAACGTCTGAGGACCCAAAGTTAGGAAGCCCTGCTATAGGGTATTTCAAGATTAGGGCCACCTCCTAGCAATATGGATCCCTTAGGGTATTTGCATGAACCCCACCACCCACTGAGATCTGCTGGAGAGGTCTGTCTGCAGCTGCCACCAGCTCGTCTAGTGGCCACTCAGGGACGGGCCTTCTCCGCTGCTGCCCCGGGGCTTTGGAATGCACTTCCTAGTGAAATAAGAGCCTCCCCATCTCTGACAACTTTTAAAAAGTCTAAAAACACATTTCTTCACCCAGGCTTTTAATTAATAGTTTTTATGGTTTTAATGCTGTTTTAAAGTATTGTTTTGAAATTTTTAAATTGTTGTAGTGTGGGTGTTCCCCCCACCCCATTTCTGCCTTAACAAATGTTTTGCTTTGTTTTTATTCTGTTGTAAACCGCCCAGAGACGTAAGTTTTGGGCGGTATAAAAATGTTTTAATAAATAAATAAATTTAATATGGATTGGGGAAATGTATTTACTCTTAAGCTGCCCCAAGCAGTGGTATGCTGAAGTGGCAGGAGAGAGAGCAAGGCAGAAAGAAATATATTTCTAACACTACACATTTTTAACACAGAAGTATAGCTTATTAATACACTGATATATAAACCACCACTCCAATAGCTATATGATATACTAAAAGGCAAGCAGTAAACATCAGAGTCCTTTCTCCAGAGTAGTTTTCCCTGCTAACTGGGCAAAGAGGCACCTTTTTAATGTAGTAATTCTCTTTATTTAGCAGGGGTAGAGTAACTGGCCCTAATCCACCCCCAGCACAGTACTTCTAGGGACTGTTGCTGGGGTCTATCTTGTGTTCTTTTTAGAATGTGAGCCCTTTGGGGACAGGGTTCCATCTTATTTGTTTGTTATTTCTCTGTGTAAACCGCCCTGAGCCATTTTTGGAAGAGCGGTATAAGGACTACTCTAGAGAAAGTGGTTGAAAATATTCAACCATCTATCTATCGTGGTATACCGTTGGTCCAAGCAGCTAGTCCAAGATTCAGTGCTCAGCCTGAGCAAACAAGGATCGGAGAAGAAAAAGAAAAAGAGGATTTAAAAACAAAATTGGAAAAGAAAGTTAATTCTAAATTACTATTTGAAAAGAGATCTGTTCTCTGAGAAGATAAAAGTGAAAATCATCTATCACGGCAAAACCGTGTTGCAGCAAAAGCTGCAGTAATTCAAGAAACAATGAGCTGTCATTCCTAGAGGGAACAAGCCTGTGAAAAGTAGTTAGATGCTGATATAATCTTTGTATTATGACTGGCTTGGGAGGGGAAAGTTTCATTTCTGGGGATGAGGGAATCCAGAGTAATCACAGTGTTCAAAGTCAACCTGATTTGATTTTACCCCGCTTAGGGAATGACGGTTTCAGCATGATCTCACTAAATTTCTGAACCATGAGACATGACATGACATGAGAAGTTGAGTGGGGTTGGATCCATCATACAGCTGGTACACAAGATGCCGAAGCCGATCCAACGGGGCATGCTCAAGTCACTAAGGCACATCCCTGGTAAACATGACGTCATATTCACTCAGTTGGTGACATTGGGCCAGTCACTATATCTCCATCTAAGCTACTTCACAAGGTTGCTGTGAAGATAAAACACTGGAAGAAGAGAACCATGTACAGCATCCTGAGCTCCTTGGAGTTAGGGCAGGATAAAAATGTGACATTTTCATTGCCGGTTGCTATTAAACAGAAACTCCTCTAAACATCCTCGAGGAAAGGCCTCTCCTGCAGAGAAAATTATGGGAGATGTCATAATCAGTAGTGCAAAAACATAAATTTTGAACTCCAATGAGACTTATCAGTATCAACATCATCATGGGGATGTTTGAAGTATGAACAGGGCTTTTGTTTAAAGCATCTCCTTTCAGAACCTCCCCCCACCCAGCACATTTAAGGATTCAAAAGCTGAACCTTGGGGCATTACTTTGGACTGAGTTCTCAAAGTTAACAGGTCCTGCTGTTGTTACAGAACTATTTCAGGGTACAAAATCAGCATGAACAAATTGTCTGGTGAGATCAGACCCAAGCCCCAGATGCCCCTGGGAGGCTCACAAGCAGGGCATGATGGGTAATGGCCAACCTATGATGTGTGTCCCCATCTTCTAGGGTAACCCAAGTATACTGCTTCTGAGTACTCTTTGTTATTGTGGCTATAACCATTGAGAGACCTATCCTCCATGGATCTGCCAGTCGCTGTTAATAGCTATCTGTGTCTATCAATACCTTGTGATCTCAATATCTTGATATTGAGGCCATCTCAGTATCCTGTGATCATAAGTTGATATGTTGATGATTATTTATTTACTTACTTAGTAAAGACCATATATAAAACCATTAATAAAAACAATGGCTAACATCCAGATTAAGGCTGTACTTGTGAAAATATGTTGCACTAGTGCAAGCATGTTGCACTAACTAGTTCAGCCAAGTCAGGAGTTTGTTGTGGTCCAGACTAGTGTTGTGCTTGCACAACCTGTGAAATTCCTCCTGCAGTGAAACCTCTTCCTCAGATTTGGCGAAGTTGGAAAAACGTAAGTGCAGGAAATGATGCAAAGCTACCCACTAGCCTTGCTGCACAAGTGCAAGACTTGTGCAAGTGGACTGAGACCACATATAATTATGCAATTTTGAGCATCCGCCCAGCCATACGAGCTTGTATGGTTACATCTTGGTTCATTCCACTAGTGCAGCATTAATCTGGATGTCAGCCAATAAAAATAATCAGAATAAATAATTATGAATAATTGTGTGAGAAAAAACTTCCGTTTCACTTAGATTGCTCTGTAAGGGAACATGGTACATTGGACATAAATAATATTAATAATTAAGTGATACGCCTTATTGGATTCTGAACAGTAGGCCTCTTCTAGTCATGTTCTACTACCCACTGAGTATATTCTCATGGACTGACATGCTCCATCTGTGTTATAATGGAGTTTCTGCACAATTGTGCAAGAGCACACTTGCACAACTGCACAAATGCTCCATTTCAAGGCAGAGCATTTATGTCAGCTGCTGTTTGCCGTGCACTTGACTATTCCTTTCCTCATGCCAAGTTGAATAAAATCCACTTTTAAAAAACTCAGTTACAAAGTTCGGCACAAAATCTCAGACTGAAGTAACTTTATGAAGAGCTGCATTGGCATCAAATTGTATTGACTCTATTATGTTTTCATCACTATGTTTTCATGGCATGGAATTCTAATTCTGTTGGGCCAAACAGAGAACCACACTAATAATTTATTGTGCTATACTTAATACATAAATAACATACACATTTTTTGTGTGCTTTCAGGATATTTTTTCTCACCAAAGTAAGAGTCATCCCAAAAGGAGCTTTCTCAGGATTTGGTGAAGTTGAAAAAATGTAAGTGCCTTCAATATTCACTCAGTACATCTGTTTTATATAATGTTTTATTAAGGCTCTTGTTTTGGTTTGGGGTTATTTTTCCTAGGCCTGCATTATGCTCTAACTAAGCTATTGGACCACAAATCCCCGGAGATCAACATGTTCTTCATCCAGTTAAGGGCCTGCTGCGGAGAGTGAGTGTGTGTGTGAGAGAGAGAGAGAGAGAGAGAGGGAGGGAGAGAGAGAGAGAGAGAATGCTTCTCACAGTTCGTAAGAACCATTCTTTTAAACCAGGAGAACTCAAATGCCCCCGTGGGACGGAACCATCCACAGCTTAGTGTGCAGGGGCCGAGGTCAGTTTTTAGCACATTATTACATTAAAATTAAAAATATTATGAGTTACTTGTGGATCTATTCACCCTGTCAATGGCCCAATCGTTTTAACCAAAGATAGTGGCCAGAGAATAGGTCCTGTCCCTGCTCAATCAGTGGGGCCCCTACAGTGCAAGCCAGCCCCAAACAAATGCCAAGTCCTCTCCTCTCTCACTAAATTGTTGTTGCTTTCAGGCTGCAATGCTAGGCATGCTTACGTGGGAGTAAGCCTCACTGGACATACCATGAAGCTTATTTCTGAGAAAGCATTCACGGGATGGCACTATAAGGCAGTTTCCAGCTCCTGTGTTGCTACAGGATACCTGGGGGCCAGTAAAATAGTCACTGTGAGCCAAATTTGGCCCCCGGGCCTTATGTTGTGCAGACCTATTTTAAACACACGTTTTAAACACACACAACAAAACTAATCAAACGAAATGCCCACTGCCTACACAATATGGAAAGGTTACACGCTGTGTGTGTCAAAGGTCATAAGAACTTGTTGGATCAGACCCAAGGCCTATATAGTCCAGCATCCTATTTCACACCACCACCACCACCACCACCATCATCATCTTTATATGTTAGCTGCCCCATAACAAATTGTTCTCTGGGTGGCTGTGGGCAACAGTGACCCATCAGATGCCTCTGGTAAGCCCACAAGCAGGAGATAAAGGCATTTACCCTCTCCCACTGTTGAGAAGGCAACCTACCTCTGAACCAGAATGTAGCCCATAGACATCAAGACTAATAGACATCAAGACATTGTTTAAGCCCCTTTTAATTTAGATGGTGATGGCCACCATTCAAGCTGCTGGCCATCACCTCCACGTTGGTCCAACGTTTACTTTGTGATATAACCATTTTCAGATGTTGGCTGACATCCCATAATAATGCTGTGCTGGTGCTATGGGGAAAGGTGATTTTTGCCAATCTCGCCTTCCCTCTGATGTCCACTATGCCTCCTGAAAATATATACCCGGAGGTTGCAGTTCAGGTTCAGTCCCTGGGATCTACAAGGTACGCCTTGTAAAGTTTGCAAGCCTCAGATCAGTCCTGAAGAGCTACTCCAGTGGCGACGCTGGGAGGCATCTTGCTGCCCTGCTGGCACTCAAATAATCTGCCACCTGAGGCATCTGTCTCACCATGCCTCGTGAAAGGGCCGCTCTTGGCAAGTCAGCATGGCACACTGGCTAATGTCGTGTAGCACACTGGTTGGGAAATGCTGACCTAGTCTGATGCTGGCTCATTCCTTTCCTGCAAATCCCTCAGGGCTCACTGGACTGTGAAGTAAGCGGTCAGGCCCACCTGTAAACTGTTTACATTGTCTTTAATTACTCAGACGCCATATGTCTACTTTATATAAAATGTGAAAGCGTGTGTTGACGGGGCGAGCCGGTGACAAACTGACAAATATTGTTAAGCAAAAGACCCAAACGAAATGAACAGTGGAAATGACTTGCATTTGAAAATATGACGATGCGCTGTGGCAACTCTGTGGGGAAACAGTTTATAGTGCAGCAGCTATGCAAATAGGGGGAGATGAATATGCAAATGAGACCAATCAGCATCAACGGTGTCTGCAGATGAGAAGGAGCAATGAAATTTGAAATAGCTCACAAATCAAAAATATCACCCATCAAACATTCATTGGAAATATTCATGATAATGCCGGGATACAAACTATATAATCAAGTGATATATTTGCATATAAAAAAGGAGACCCCTTGTGGGAAAGCTTCTTCCCTCCACCCCATCAGAGCATGCACACATACAAAAAGGGAGATTAAAGTCAATGGTGGGCTATTTAAAGGAAACAGCCATTAATAATTTGAAGCCTCCATGTGGTAAAATGCATTTTGTCTAGAGTATACAAATTAGATACTTCAATACACATACAGCACACTGTGATAGCATGTAGCAGAAATGCTGAAAATCCCGCCATGGCTATATTATTGCAGAGGTTTAATAAATTAAAAATGTCATGTCTCCGAGAGGGAAGAGTGGCTTCAAATAGGTTCTCAAGGACCCTTCCTCTGCACCTCTGTATAGAAAAATGTGTTAGATAGAAAACTGCCTTACATTAAATGCTACAATGGAACATGTTTTGGTTTGGGGGTGTTTCCACAGAAAGAAAAGTTTGCATTGGGAAAAGCACTCAAACTGATTCTTCCACAGAAAGCTACTGCCACACAAATGTGGAGGGGATAAAAGAAAACTGGTGTGTTGCAAGGCAGGTGTCTAGAGAGAAATGTTGGGCCCACCTTGGTTCACAGGCCTCTCTCTTTCATTTCTCATGTAGAGAGTTACACAAGGCATGTAAGAAGATGCATTATATTGAGTCAGACCATTGGTCCATTGTAGCTCAGTATTGTCTATTTATTGCCCTGGAACTGGCCCTGTCTTTCTCACCTGTCAAATATTGGTGTGTATGCAGTAAAGGAAGTGATGTTCAGCAAGTTTCTTATGCAAATTGATGCTGAAATGCTGCTAAGATCATTTACTAATGCTGCTAAGATCATGAGACTAAGATAAGTCTCATCAGGATATCCAAAAACATATCCCCAATGAAAAAATAGGGATAAATTGGGAACAGATATTGACTGGGCTTGTTGTTGTCCAACTTGTTTGTTTATTTTTCAAATTTATAGACCGCCCCCAACTTCTGTCTCTGGGTGGTTTGATTGATTGATGGATGGATTAAGTGCCATCAAGTTGGTGTTGACACTTAGCGACCTTATAGATAAATTGTCTCCAGGATCTGGGCCGTTTATGACGACATAAAACAGATTAAAAATGAAAACCTTAAAACAATGTGAAACCACAGTACAATTAAAAAGCTTGGGTGGGAAAATAAGTCTTTAGAGACTTTTTGAAAGTTGTCAGAGATGGGGAGGCTCTTATTTCAGCAGGGAGCACATTTCAGAGTCTTTGGGCAGCTACAGAGAAGGCCCTTCCCTGTGTAGCCACCAGACAAGCTGGTGGCAACTGCAGATGAATATCACCTGGGCGGTCTTCACAGTTCACACAGTAGGTTTTACTGCAAGGCTTTACTGTGAACTCAAAATTGTCCAAAAAAACCAACGCAAAATGTGGACTTTTTAACCCCAGATATAAATCGAGCTACACTCTAATGTTCAGTGAGAAACCCAAATTGTGTGTGAAATTCTCTCCAATAACTCGCAGGGACTTCAGGGTAAATCTGGCCAAAATGGGAATGCACACCCTCCATTACAGAGGAGATGCAAACTAAAGGGCTTTAAAAGCCCTATGTGAAAAATGTCCAAATGATCTCAGTAGACAGTGAGGCTCATAGCAAAGATGACATTCTCTTAAATATCCAGGCCTAAGCTACTTAGGGCTTCACAGGTTATAACCAGCACCTGTTGGTCTAGGCGTATGATTCTCACTTGGGGTGCAATGAGTTTTGGCATCACATCCCAACCAAGCTCTTCACAGCAGCAGAAGGTGACTGTACCTTTGGGAACAGATCACAGTTTGGTGGCAGAGGACCTACAGGTAGGTTTGGGAATGACCCCTGTTTGAGATCCTGGAGAGCTATTTTGCCAGTCATTGTAGGCAATACTGAGCTAGATGGACCAATAGTCTCACTTCAACTTCCTGGAGCATGTGCTCTTCCCTTAGCTTGTGATAATTACCACTAACTGGACAATTATCTAACTAGAAAAATGTTTATACACCAAGGAAGTAGTCACAAGGAGCCTGCCCCCTTGAGGATATTCCAGGCCCCTCCCTGAACTTCATTCATATATCTTACTACTTTATATCTTACTAGTAAGTGAGGCCCATCATTGACCATGCAAAGTCATTACACTTATAGGGAAATGTAATTGGGAAGTATGAAGAACAAACAATGTGCAGGCTCACGTTCTACCCAATTGCTATTGAAGAAATAAACTTGCTTCTGCAAGTTCTGGACATTGACCACAATTGATAGCCAATAAACACTAGACTATTTTCAAACCTACTTTCTAGAGGGAAGAAGGCTTGTAAGTTCACCACGTCCTTGTGTGTGTCTTTGCCTTCCCCTCTGATAACGTTTGCATTTACAGATCAATAAAAACCAATTTTACAGTACATGGGAAGGGGCCTAGGGTACCCCAACAGGAGTATGCTTTTACTGATCAACCCTGTTGATTCAAGACGGTGGCCACTCAGAGTACAGGCAACACCCCATTGTAATCTGTGTGTTGAGAGTGGGATACAGAGCGAATCAAATTAATTGTTTATGGACCAGGACCAGCAATGGATATAAACCAAATGCACAACACATAGGAAGGGGGCTGAGGATCCCAGAGACCGAGGTTGTCAATCCACCAATCTGAGGGTGCTTCCCCCCCCTAATCCTGTTTGAGATGGCAGCCACTCGATGTATGAGCTGCACTGCCTTTTAACCCATGTGTGAACAGTTGGATGCACACCAGATTCACAGCACATGGGAATGTGCTAGGTAAGAGTCACCGAGGTGAGTTACACAATCAGTAAGACCTGCCTTAAGAGGGATTACAGGGTGAGCGGGCTTAGCCCACTCTCCCTGCAGATGATCCCCAGACAGCCCTGGGCGACTGGATTGGCCGCCCACACGACTGCTGGCTTCGTCATGGAGCTGGTGGGGGCTGCCGGAATCGGGGGCTGCACAGCCCCTGGAAGTTCCAGGATGCCCAGCGGGAGTGCGTGGGACATCCTGGAGAGATCCCCGAGCTGGAGCGGCTGCTTGCAGCTTCCCTGCCAGGGGTCTCTTCGTGTGTTGCCGTGGCGTAAAGCCACGCCACAGCAATACATGATCAAAATGCCGAGGTTAACAGAGCGCTTGCTCCGTTAACCTCGGCTAAAGGGAGTGGGAATTACCGAGGTTTGCTGCCGGGAGCCGCACAGCTCCCGTTGCAGGACATGATCGGCAAAAAGGGGGCTAGGCTCCCTTAGCCCGCTTTTTGCCGATTGTGAGAATCACCTCACTGTGTTGAAAGAAGCAGAAAAGATGTTCTACTTCGAATGATATGTTAAAATCTATAAAATGTTTCTTTTTTATCTTATTAATGTTTAATAAGGTTATTACTTGTATTTCTGTTCTGCAAGGTTAGATTGCCCTATCGGATCTCCCTCACCACAGCATTTCTGATTCTTGGCCTCTTATGAGGTTTCTCTGTGGACAGGAGGAGATATGTATTGTTGTTATTGATCAGCTGTATCCTGTCATAAGAACAGCTCTGCTGGATCAGGCCCAAAGCCCATCTAATCCAGCATCCTGTTTCACACAGTGGCCCACCAGATGCCACTGGAAGCCTACAGGCAGGAGTTGAGGGCATGCCCTCTCTCCTGCTGTTACTCCCCTGCAACTGGTACTCAGAGGCATCCTGCCTTTGAGGCTGGAGGTGGCCTATAGCCCTCTGACTAGTAGCCATTGATAGACCTCTCCTCCATGAAGTTATCCAAACCCCTCTTAAAACCATCCAGGTTGTTGGCTGTCACCACATCTTGTAGCAGAGAATTCCACAAGTTGATTATGCGTTGTGTGAAAAAATACCTCTGTTTGCTGTTCCTAAATTCACTGGCAATCAATTTCATGGGATCACCCCTGGTTCTAGTGATATGTATCCTTCCTCTAAGGAGCTCAGGGCAGTGCGGAAGGCTTCTGCCACCATTTTATCGTCACATCAACCCTACTCAGACTGATAGAATGTGGCTGGCCAGGGGTCACCCAGCAAGCTTCATCATGGAATTGGCATGTGAATCCAGCAGCCCATTCTCACAACCAGCCATACCTGGTCTAGCCCAGGTAGGGATGGTCATCTGGGGCTCTGGATCATTCCCAATCCCGCCACTCCTCCCCTGGGTAGCCCTGATCAGCTACCCAGGTTTAAAGCGAGGTGGGAGGACAAGTGCACACCTCCTACGTCACTCTCTGGTCCTGGCTGCCATTAGCCTTCTTTATAACAGAGGCCAGGGAGAAGGAGCAGCCAGGCAGTGTGGAGCTTCCACGTTGTACTATGCTGTTGTGGGATGCCTGGTGGCCCCAGCTTGCTTCCCCCCTCCCATTTGCTGATGGGCTTGCCACCATGCCACTCGTGTGGACAGGCAGGCAGCAGAGCGCTATGGGCAAATGCTCATCTGGGGGAAGGCAAGTAGGATCCTGCCTTCCCACCAGCCCACCCCCTTGTGGTCGTATGAATGGCCTCTCGGTCTCCAGGCTCTTAATCCAATATTCAAACCACGGCATCACACACACAGCGTGACGGTTGCACAGTCAGTGTATCAGCCTTTCCTATACTGCTTTAAGAAGCCCCTCTAGATCAACCATATATTTTTAATTGGATTGGGCACACATTGTATATTCATCAACCACTTCTGAATGCCCTACATAGGACCCAATTATTGGAATGCACACAATGAAGCTTATTTAGGTTATGTAGCCTCTTACTCAAGGGTGTGCTCTCAAGGAGCAACGATTTGTGTGTTACACGCTTAATTTACATTACTGGGGATTATGCATAACTCCTTCTCTGCCTTGAGGCCAATAAGCATACTACTGAATTTTCATGACGCTATATATGCATTTTCTCCTAGGCAGTAGAGAATGACCTTTTAATGTATATGTGTTTGTGGTTTTCTTTTTCTTTGAAAAATGTTTTGGTACATTGCATTAAAAAAAAGTGAAGAAACACAAAAGTAAGGCTAGAGACCAGGTATTCTATGCTACAGATAGTTGGGTGGTTAGTCTGAGGGCCAGGCCCTCTATGGATTTATCAAATTTAGAAGGATTTGCTCTGTTACCAGTGATACATCAGAATTAAGCAGAACGGTACCCCTCTCCTTTCCCCTATTTTAGCAGCTAGAACTCTCAGGCCTTTCTGGGATCAACCAATCAGGCCAGTACTCACTTGAACAAATCTGTCCATCTACCCATCTATCCATTTATCTATCCTACCTACCCTTCCTTCCTTCCTATATCCTGTTCTATTCCATAGGCTCAGAACAGCTTGTATCATTAAAAAAACAACTTCCAGTCCCCAAGAGGCTCATGGGCTAGAAACTTGGGATAATCCACAGATAATTATTTTGGGGTGTTTTTTTCATCAATCTAAATGTTATGCACTGGTCATTTCCAGTGAGTTTTCAGCAATAAATAATGGAGCATCAGAAACAGGCTGCCGTGTGTGCTGTTCTCATATATTTAATATGGGCTCCTGCCAAGAATATCCCATCCTGCTAGAAAACATGACTGTTGGCAAACGTTGACAGTTGTGTTCTGTGCATGGGCAACCCAAGGCTTTTCTGTGTCTGTCGTGAGACACCTAATGCTGCCCCGCCCAAGCATATTCCTCCATCCATCACGGAGCACTTCCCCCTCCCACTGGAGTATGCTTGCTCTCCTCTCTTCCACTCCCCTTCTCAAGGTGTGCTCCACAATGATGCCACCCACCCATCTCCACTTCTGCTGCAGCAGCCTGTTCCTCCAACTTCACTCTCCTTCCCCTTCGGGAAGAAGAAGGAGAGGAGAGGGAAATGTTGAGGAGTTGCTGTAGCCCACCACTCTTCCCTCCTCTGCTTTGGAAGGAGAAGAAGAATGAAGACAGAGGAAAAGAATGGAGACAAGGAATGGGAGGAGAGCTGGTCTTGTGGTAGCAAGATATGGGGCTGCTCTGGAAAGAGCACCTGCATGCTTACATGCAGAAGTCCCAAGTTCCCTCCCTGGCATATCCAGATAGGACTGAGAGAGACTCCTGCCTGCAGCCTTGGAGAAGCTGCTGCCAGTCTGTGTAGACAATACAGAGCTAGATGGACCACTGGTCTGACTCAGTAAAAGGCAGCTTCCTATGTTCCTATGGTGGTGGCTGGCAGGTGGCGCCCTCACAGGATGTAGCCCAGAAGAACAGGGGGAGAAAGAAAGGAGGTGTGGCTGGTGGGGCAGCGGGGCAGAGAGGAAGTCTACTGCAGGGGCAGGCAAGAAGGTGAGTGCAGTGGCATCTGCAGTGGCATCTGCAGTGGCAGGAGAATGGTGACAGCACCTGCCGGCCGAGGCAACCATGACCCTTTCCTTCATGGAATGACCAGCCCTGGTTCTAGCAGAACACATATCGTCAAGTTTTGCCCTAATGAAGCCACAGTTTGTCAGTGCAAGCATATACCCCAATTCACATGTTATGTATAGCACGCATACAATGAGTGTGCAGTGTACACAGGTATATAGATCTGTAAGCAAGATGAGTTATTCACACATTTTATTGGTGAACACAGGTACAGCAGTACATATCCTGTCTGTAGCCTGCACTTTAGGGAGCCTGTACCCAGGTTCACTTTTAAAATGAACACAGGTACAGTTATTTATACAAAAACATGTACAAGTGTACAGACATCAGTACACACTCACGACATAATGTCCAAGTAAGATTCTTGTGGAACATTTTCCTAGCTGTAATTAAAAAGTGACCATGAGCATTGGGGAGGAGAGCTAGTCTTGCAGTAGCAAACATGGATTGTCCCCTTTGCTGAGCAGGGTCTGCCCTGGTTTGTATCTGGATGGGTGACTAAATGTGAGTGATAGAAGATATTCCTCTTAGGGTATGGAGCCACTCTGGGAAGAGCAGAAGGTTCCAAGTTCCCTCCCTGACATCTCCAAGATAGGGCTGAGAGAGACTCCTGCCTGCAACCTTGGAGAAGCCACTGCCAGTCTATGAAGACCAGTGGTTCCCAACCAGGATTCCTCCAGATGTTGCTGAACTACAACTCCCAGCATCTCCAGGGACAATTTATTGTGACTGGAGGCAGTTTTCCCTTTAACGGGGGTTCCTAGATATTGTTGACTACAACTCCCCTAACCCCTGTGCAAAAGCCATTGCAGCTGGGGATTCGGGGAATTGTAGTCAACAACATCTGAGAATTCCTGTTAGAGGCAGAGGGGCTCTTACCCCTGGACCTTGCAGTGCCAGTCCATGGCCTCCTGAGTCCGGGGGGACTCCAAATGTCCCGGGGGGGCTCCTGCTGACCCGCAGAATCCGGGCGGGTTGCAGGGAGAGCGGGGCTCGCCTTGTTCCCTGCAGGACACACAAGGGAGCTGCATGCGGTGCCTTCCTGGAGAGGCTGCCGAGGAAGCAGAGAGCGGGGAGAAAAACCTATTAGGGGAAAGGAGGGAGGGAGGATGGGGGCTGGCGCAGCTGCCCAGTGGACAAAAGGAGACCCCAATGACCAAAAGGAGGCCATGTATTGCATGGGGGGTGTTGCTCACAGAAGAGCGCTTGGATGGGGCGGAGAGTGCCGGTGGGAGCTTGTTGCCAGGGCTCGGAGGAGCTTGCATTTCCTTGGGTCACCTGGCAGTGGACAGCTCCTCACATGCTGCCACGGATTGGGCCCCATTGCCTTCTGCTGTGATGATTTGAAGCAGGTGTACGATGCGGTGCCAGTGCCTGTTCTTGGCTGGGCTTGGCATGCGGCTCACGGACGCGCATGGGGACGAGGGCGGCGCATGGAGATCGAGGCACTGCAGGCTTGTTGTTTGTGTAGAGGCACCTGGATGCGGCACACGTGGGCTTAGAGTGCGGGGTTGGGCGGGGGTCGCCGAGAAGGATTTCGCGAGGCAAGCTGGACGCTCTCTCATTCGAAAATGAAAATAAAAATCCTGGCACTCTAGAAACAAGCACGTGTCCTCTGCATGTTGGGTGTGTGTGTCCATGTGCATTGTGTCGTGCCAGGGGTGTGTGTGTGTGTGTGTGCCGAAGCCTTTAGGTCCGAGTGCCAAAATCACCTAGGTGCGCTACTATTTAGAGGGAACACTGTTTGGGGGTGCGGGGAGTAGTCCTTCAGCAACATCTGGAGGAACCCTGGATGGGACCCACTGGTAGTAGATTATAAGTTTTATTTATTTTCATTTTCATTTTTTTTTAACATTTATAGCCCGCTCTTCCTTTGATTGTTGCCTCAGAGCAACAATCAGAGGTGTTTAGAGCACCTGGAGCTCAGAGCAGAGTTTACATGGACTAATGGCCTGACTCTGTATAAGGCAGTTTCCTATGTTCCATGGTTTTGTTGGATTGCTAGTTCTCCCCTCCCATCCCTCTTCTCGTCTGTAAGGAGTGCACCTGGCAGCTGGCTTTTTCTCACTCAGGCCTATCAGTGGGAGAGTCCTTGACCACTGTGCTCCTATTACTGGTTTTTGTTATTTCTTTGAGGCTCTGCGCTGCTCTTTTGTTATTCTTGCCAATAACTCACAGCTGCTGTCAAAGCGCAGGGCGTTCCTGATGCTTGTTTCAAAATGTTTGGAATGAAAAGACCAAAGTCAATTTTCTGTCAAAGTGAAGCCTGTGCATTTGATCAGGGTGACTCAAGCCAGGGATGTTTCTGGCCCGGGAAGTGCTGCCCAGATCTTCCTAAGACCCAAAGCCACATAAACTAGAGTTGCCACCTGCTAACCTAGGCAAGTTTTGGATAGTTCCTTGTGTACTGTATCTGTAGGGCCAAGGAGTGGGGTATCATGTATAATCAAGGATTGCTTTAATTATTAAACATGAAGGTGAGTTTCCCTCTCTAGAACTTGAGGTGGTAGTGGTATGAGGCTGATAGAGATGTAGTTGTCATGGTATCAATAGAGCATATAATGATCCATTCAGTTTCTCAGTATGATAAGGATAGACATCATTGTGAATTTTCACTCATGTAAAGGTTAGCATTGTCCACTGGGATTTTCTTTCTTATGAGAAAAATGTGCAAACTTTGAACAGCATCTAGACTAAGTTACTCAGTATTACTACTCAGGAGTAACTCTATAGGGATACTTAATTTCAGTGGGGTTAGTTAGGAGTAATTTTGTGTGGATGCTGCCCTCTATCTCTAACACACCTTATTATTATTGATAGTGTATGAACAGTTCATAAAAGCTATGAATGGTGTGGCACAGAGGTTAGAGTGTTGGACTAGGACCAGGGAGACCTGAGATCAAATCCCCTCTTCAGACATGAAACAAACTGGGTGACCCTGGACTAGTCTCTTCTCTCTCAGCCTAACCTGCCTCACAGCATTGTTGTGAGGATAATTAAACCATGTACGCCACTCCGGGCTCCTTGACAAAGTGCAGGATATAAACGTAGTAAGTAAATACATACATAAATAAGAACATAAGAACAGCCCTGCTGGATCAGGCCCAAGGCCCATCTAGTCCAGCATCCTGTTTCATACAGTGGCCCATCAGATCCCGCTAGGAAGCCCACGGGCAGGAGTTAAAGGCATGCCCTCTCTCCTGCTGTTACTCCCCTGGTACTCAGAGGCATCCTGGCTTTGAGGCTGGAGGTCGCTGACAGCCCTCCAACTAGTAGCCGTTGATAGACCTCTCCTCCATGAAGTTATCCAAACCCTCTTAAAGCCATCCAGGTTGTTGGCTGTCACCACATCTTGTGGCAGAGAATTCCACAAGTTGATTATGTGTTGTGTGAAAAAATACCTTCGTTTGCTGGTCCTAAACTTCCTGGCAATCAATTTCATGGGATGACCCCTGGTTCTAGTATTATGTGAGAGGGAGAAAAAAAAATCTCTATCCACTTTCTCCACACCATGCATGATTTTATAGTACTCTATCGTGTCTCCCTGCAGTCATCTTTTTTCTAAACTATATAGCCCCAGGTGTTGTAGCCTTGCCTCATAAGGAAGGTGCTCTAGGCCCCTGATCATCTTGGTTGCCTTCTTCTGTACCTTTTCCAGTTCTACAATGTCCTTCTTTAGGGCATTCCTTAGATGTGGTGACCTTCTTTAGATGTGGTGACCAGAATTGTACGCAGTACTCCAAGTGTGGCCGTACCATAATTTTGTATAAGGGCATTATAATATTAGCAGTTTTATTTTCATCCCCTTTATAATGATCCCTAGCACGGAATTGGTCTTGCTAGGGGATCATAACTAGCAGCAATAATAGCTGCACACAATAAAAATCCTTGCACCCATATCCCACCTCAGTTGGTAGCTGCTGGAATCCCACCATTCCACAGTACATCTGTTTGTCCTGGCATCACATAGTGCATCTGTTTGTCCAGATTGTGGCAAGTGTTGGGGTGCCTTTCACTGACTATATTAGGCACACACACACACACACACACACAAAGGCTGCGATTTGTCTTTCCAAGGTGTTTTGCAATTCTGACTCATTTCTCTTAACAGCAACTGCTTGATGCGGGTGCAGTAGAGGAAGTGCTCAGAGCGATCCCAGTTATTTTCTGTGGCCATGGGGAGATTTGCACTCAAGTGACTCAGGAGCAAGTGCAAAACTCTCTTAACTATCCCACTATGCTGGTGCTGTAAGGCAGCCTCATGTTATAGCCAGGCTTCAGCTGCAGGTAGCTTCTCTGCAGGCAAGAGCTGGTGGTAAGTTGAAATGTGTCTGTGCCAACAAGCTTAATTTTTCTTTCAATAATAGCAGCCAGTGGTAGCCTGATCCAAGGGGATGGGGCTGTCGCTCAGTGGCAGAGCATCTGCTTTGCGTGCAGAAGGAAGCAGGTTCAATCCCTCGCAGCATCTCCAGGTAGGGCTGGAAGAGACTCCTGCCTGCAACCTTGGAGAGCTGCTGCCAGTCAGAGCAGACAATGCTGAGCTAGATGGACCAAGGAACTGGCTTGGTAGAAGGCAGATATGTACCTATGATCCAAAGAGAGATCATGGCAGGGCAAAGCGTTAGAGCTCCCTCTTCCACTTCCATGGTCTTGATCAGTGGCGGAGGGAGGCCAGCGGTGGTCTGTGTTTGGCTGCCACATCCCCTCTCGCCCCACCCCCTGCATCTGACATCAGATGCAGGAAGTGTCTTGCCATGCCCACGAGGTGCCGAGGAAGTGTCTTGCCTGTGTCTTGTCGAGGTGCCAAGGAAGTGTCTTGCCACGCCCACGAGAACCACGAGGTGCGGCCCCTGTGGGGCGGCAGCCCAGATTCTTTGAACCCTGTCGCTCAATAGTGGCTCCACCCCGGTCTTGATCTGGATCCCCTTCTCCTTCGTGGCTGCTATTGCTGAAACAAACATTAGGTCGCGTTTCCGATGGGCATAATGTAACATCTTGTATAGCTCCTAATTAAAACAAAATCCAAGAGGAATGGGACAGAATGAATCACACAAACAATAAGGAAACAGGAGGGGGGTTATGTTTACAGACATACCTGCTATTCCTATATAAGCCCATACAGAGTTCAGTTTCTTGGTGATGCTAAGAACCCTAGAACTGGTGTGGTTTTAAATAGATGCCATTGATTTCAGCAACCCTAACACTCCAGGTGTTCTCAAAGCTGGGTGCCCAGACATTGGACACAACTCCCACTCCCCATCCACAATGGCCAAAGCAGCTGATGGGAGTTGTAGTCCAACAACATCCAGAGACCCAACTTAGAGAACCCCAGCTATACTCAGATGGAGAGACAGAATTAGACAGTCATACTGCTCTGAAAAGCTCATGAACATTTCTACTTTCTATAATTTGTACAAGTCCATCTGGATGCTGCTATTTATTGTATGGATATGTTTTATCTGTGCAATGACACAATCACATTCTTCCCTAAGAGGACCCTTATTCAGTTCTTCACTCCTGTTACTTGCTTATCCTGATTTACCATAGCCTTTTAACAAAATCCATAGTATTTGTTCTGAAGCTGACCTTGTCTAATCATATTGATTGTGAGCAGCTGAAGGCTAATTTGGAGACAAGTTGCTGTGGTGATCATTTGTGAGTCACGCGCCAAAAGAGACAATACTGGGTATTTTTAAAGCTGTTTATGGATGGTGACTGGAGATATGTCAAGGCTTTAAAAATCAAGAGGTAATTCATTCAGATTAATTCCTGAATTCAACGGAGGACGTGAAAGGCAAAGGGGAAGCTCTTCCCCCAACTACTGCCCCCGCTTTGTGTCTTTCATTTTCTAGTTCTCTAAATTATATACATCTTTGGAACCAATGAATTAAAAAGTAGTAATTTACTCACAAGGGGCTCTGTGGTAAGGACCTTCCTTTTACCTCCTTGGTGATTCAGTCGAGACAGTCTGCCTGAAAATTCCCACTTAACAGGCAACATCCTAAACAGCCCCAAATCTTTGTGGGTGGGGGGAGAGATGCAGTATGTTAGAGAGAGCAGAAGCTGTAAGTCCCATGCATCTTCATGTACCACAGGGGCAGGGGCATAGCGAGGGGAGAGGGGGCCTGTGTTCTCCCTTCTCACCGGTGGCCCCTCAGAGTGAGACAGATAATGAAGGAAATAGGGAAGGCTGGAGCTGGGGGCCCCTCTGGAGCTTGGGGGCCTGGGTTGTTTGAACTCATCTGCTCAATTATAGCTACGCCCCTGCACAGGAGACAACATAAGAACATGAGAACATAAGAACAGCCCTGCTGGATCAGGCCCAAGGCCCATCTAGTCCAGCATCCTGTTTCACACAGTGGCCCACCAGATGCCACTGGAAGCCACAGGCAGGAGTTGAGGGCATGCCCTCCCTCCTGCTGTCACTCCCCTGCAACTGGTACTCAGAGGCACCCTGCCTCTGAAGCTGGAGGTGGCCTATAGCCCTGCAACTAGTAGCCAATGATAGACCTCTCCTCCATGAAGTTATCCAAACCCCTCTTAAAGGCATCCAAACTATTTATTTATTATTTGTTTGATTTCTAGACCACCCTTACAGAATAGCTCAGGGCGGTAGTAGTAGCCAGTGCCCCACAAGTTGATTATGCGTTGTGTGAAAATGTACTTCCGTTTGTCGCACTGTTCCCTCTAAGGCATGCGCACATGCATGCGCTCACAAGTTTTTTGATGTCTGCTCAGTTCAATTTCGATCCCACTCAGGTTGAATCAGGAAGGCCCCATTCTGAATGCATGTGCATGCACACTGCCTTGATACTGCCGCCCAGAACAAAACTCATTCTGCACAAAGATGGGGGGGGAAATAGAGGGTCCACTGGTTTGTTGGTCCTAGATTTCCTGGCAGTCAATTTCATGGGATGACCCCTGGTTCTAGTATTATGTGAGAGGGAGAAAAATTTCTCTCTTTCTGCTTTCTCCACACCATGCATGATTTTATAGACCTCTATCATGTCTCCCCACAGTTGTCTTTTTTCTAAACTAAATAATCTGAAATGTTGTAGCCTTGCCTCATAAGGAAGGTGCTCTAGGCCCCTGATCATTTTGGTTGCTCTCTTCTTCTTCTTTTCCAGTTCTACAATGCCTTTCTTTAGATGTGGTGACCAGAATTGTACGCAGTACTCCAAGTGTGGCCGCACCATCGTTTTGTATAAGGGCATTATAATATTAGCAGTTTTATTTTCAACCCCCTTCCTAATGATCCCTAGCATAGAATTGGCCTTTTTCACAGCTGCAGCACATTGAGTCTACACTTTCAATGAGCTGTCCACCACGACCCCAATATCCCTCTGTGGTCAGTCACCGGCATTTCAGATCCCATCAGTGTATACATGAAGTTGGGGCTCTTCATCCCAATGTGCATCACTTTACACTTGCCAACACTGAACCGCATTTGCCATTTTGTCACCCACTCACCCAGTGTGGAGAGATCCTTTTGGAGCTCCCCACAATCTGTTTTAGATTTTACTACCCTCACTAGTTTAGTGTCATCTGCAAATTTGGCCTCTTCACTGCTTTCTCTAATTTATAACCCAAATTGCTTATCCCAACTTCAACCAGTTAGCAATCCACACATGTATGTGCCCCCTTATCCCATGATCCTCTCAGGAGTCTGTGATAAGGAAATTTGTTGAAAGCTTCTTGGAAGTCCAGGCATATTATGTCAAATGGATTACCTTTTATCTACACACTTGTTGACACTCCCAAAGAATTCCAAAAGCTTTGTGAAGCAAGATTTACCTTTGCAGAAACCATGCTGGTTCTCTCCCAGCAGGGCCTGTGCTTTACAATTTTATCTTTGTTGATAAATGCTTTGTTGAGGATGCTTTCCATCAATTTGCCTGGAATGGAAGTTAAGCTAACTGGCCTGTAACTGCCCGGATCGCCCCTGGATCCCTTACTGAAAATTGATGTTACATTTGCTACTTTCCAGTCCTCCAGTTCAGAGCCTAATTGCAGGGATAAGTTATATAATTTAGTGAAGTCGTCAATTTCACATTTGAGTTCTTTGAAGACTCTTGGATGGATGCCATCCGGCCCTGGCGATTTGCTAGTTTTCAGTTTTTCCAGACAGTTTAGAACATCATCTCTTGTCACTTCTATCTGACTCTGTTCTTTAGCCTCCATCCCCAAAAATCCTGTTTCAGGAACAGGTATATTCTCAGTATCCTCTGCCATGAAGATGGATGCAAAGAACTCATTTAGCTTCTCTGCAACCTCCATATTCTCCTTAATAATCCCTTTTACCCCCTCCTTGTCTAGTCAGAGGGCTATAGGCCACCTCCAGCCTCAAAGGCAGAATGCTTCTGAGTACCAGTTGCAGGGGAGTAACAACAAGAGAGAGGGCATGCCCTCAACTCATACCTGTAGCTTCCAGAGGCATCTGGTGGGCCACTGTGTGAAACAGGGTGCTGGACTAGATGGGCCTTGGGCCTGATCCAGCAGAGTTGTTCTTATGTTCTTATGGGATGCCAGGGACTCAGCCTGGGACTATCAGTATGCAATGCATGCACTTTTATCACAGGGAGGGTGAGCAGTAATGGAATCATAGCACATTTGCATGCCATTGTCTGAGCTGCTCTGATGCTGCGACACATGATAGCCCTATTCAGACATTATAGATCTCAATTCACTTGTACAAATGTTTGTGTGGATATCTATATTTGCTTTCATTTTAAAGGTGGACCTGTGTAAAGGCCCCTCAAATGCATGGTACAAATAGGAAGTGTACTGCTCTACCTGACTTCAACATAGTGAGCCAGGTCTCACGATCAGTGAGACCCGATTTTTGTGAATGCGCGGGGAGAGTGGGCTAAGCCCACTCTCCCCACACACGAGCAGGGAGGGAGCCCTGGGCGGCCGAATTGGCCGCCCACATGATTGCCAGCTCCATGATGGAACCGGAGGGGGCTGGGGGCACCGTGGGCTGATTAGTGAGACCCCCCAGAGCCGGGAGGCGGCTTTTCGCCTCCCCTCTGGGGGTCTCCTTGTGAGTAGCCATGGCGCAGAGCCGCATCACGGCTACTCACGATCGGGAAACCCAGGTTTGCAGAGCGCTTGCTCCACAAACCCGGGCTAAGGGGAGGGCTACAAAAGCGGGTTAGCCACTTGTAAGCCACCAGGCTCACCTGCAAGCCCGGTGGTTTACACGATCAGCAAAAATCGGGCTAGGCTCTCCTACCCCAATTTTTGCTGATCGTGAGAATAGCCCCAGTGTGTGTGAATAACTGTATCTGTACTTGTGTACACAGTACACTTGTTGTACGAGCGCTGAACATAACGTGTGAATGAGGCTAACACCCCAATGGAAAGGAGAGAGGGAGCAGGGGCGTATCTAGGGTGGGACAGGCAGGGCACGTGCCCCGGACGCCACTTGAAGGGGGCATCATTCTTAAAACTAATTATTTTTTTTTAAAAAGTGGCTGCCAAAAACAAAATGGCCACCACGCATGCTCAAATGGCCTCTTTGAGGCCCTAGGCCATACCAGGCCTCACAGAGACCATTTGAGCATGCGTGGTGGCCATTTTGTTTTCAACTGCCATTTTAAAAAAATATATATATTTTAAAAAATGGCCACCACACATGCTTAAATGGTCCCTGTGAGGCCCTAGAGGCCAGCAGGGGGGAGGGGGAACCTTTGCAGACCCCCCCCCAGCCTTTAGAAGCCCCCCCAAAGGGGCTACAGGTAATTTTTAAAAAATTAATATAATATAAGTCACTGTACACATATTCAGATTTGTGATTTGTATGTGACCTTCAGACTTGTTTTTCCCCGCTGATATTATGATAAAGTTATCTGAAAGATGGGTGTCAGATGTTTGGACAGGGGGCGCAATTTTAATGCTTGCCCTAGGCGCTATTTTCCTTAGATATGCCTCTGAGAGGGAGGGAGGGAGGGAGGGAGAGAGAATGGATGCATGCATGTATGCATGCAAAATAGAATCAGAGAAACCAGGAGATGAGAGGAGAGAAAACTAATGGCGGCTCTGAAGAAGAGAAGAAGGGTCTTTTTAGGCACTGGGCCAAGGGAAGCAGCAGAGGCTATAAGAATGTGGGAGCAGGTGAAGGAGCAGACCCCAAAAATGAGAGGTAGAAGGCCGTAAGAGGAAGCCTTAGAGGGTACAAAATTCCTACAGGCAAACCAGTTTAGCATTTCTTGGCTCTGAGTTTGAAGTGCATGTACTGAGATTTTGATTTGAGTATGCACAGATCTGCTGATGTTCAGACTGAAACAAGTACTCAGAAGTCTTTTAGAAACACATAGAATATCATCCTTTTTCTCCATGCTTCACCTCCAAAGTACCTGTCACATAGTATTGCCCCGCCCCTAATTCTTTCTAAGCTATTCTCTTCCTCCTGTTACATTACAAGATAAAGCTAATCATTACTTGAAAGTTAGCATGGTTTGAAATCAAAAAGATCCCTTTAAGAGGGGTTTGTATTCAAGGAGGGAGTAGCTACATCCACTTGTTCAGCTTGGGTGAATTGCTAGAGACAGCTCATAAACTGAAAATATACATTTGTTACAGGAGATAAGTTGCTTTTTATTTAAGTTTTGCTTAATTTGCCAGTTTATCTTTTTTTAAAATAAAAACCTTGAAATATATGGCATTGCTGCAAAGCACCTGCTGTTCTCAGCATTGTCATAATGTGTAATGTAGTGGAATTAGCAATAGAACTCCCACTTATGGTGTTTCTTGGTGAAGGGAGTAATTTATATACAGATGTGGGCTCTTTTTTGTTTTTTTGTTTTTGTTTTTTTTTTTGCATTTCCCACGCACTCTGTATGTTGTTGATTATGCTAGTTTAAAAGTGCTTTTTTTCTCTGTCTCTTTTGCCCAGAAAGTGGGGGGAAGCTTACCAGCCTATTTCATGCTGTGATTCTAGTTGGTGGCAAGACAAAAGCCTTATTTGTACATTCTGGAAAAGACACTAGGCACATTCACATGTTATGTTCACAGTGTACACACGTACAGTCATTCACCTGTTATGTTGAGTACATTTCCTATCTATACCAAGCAGATCACTTTCAAAATGCACATGGGTACAGTCATTCACACAAGCACATGTACAGATGTCTGTACACTTGTACAGCAGAATGTCTGAATCAGGCTTCCATATGCAAGAACAAGTGTCTAAAGCAGGTCCGCAAGTCCCACTCTGACCCGTCACTCACCTTCCTCGCAGCACTTCTCACAGCCCAGCAGTATTAATCTGGAGAGACTGACAGTGCACCCATGATGACGGGTATTTCCATTATTGGGAGGCTGGGGTGCCTGCTGGAATTGCGAGCAGTGCTGCTTCAGGGAAGTTGAGTAGCAAGCCAGGACAGGACTTCCGGTTTCACTTTAGACACTTGTACTCCTATACAGCATCTTTTCCCTAACGTCCAAATAAGACTCTCTTCACTAACCAAAAGGATACCCAGTGAGCAAATGAAGGGGATCAAAATTTGGGGTCACTGAAACTGGCCCCAAATGGTCAAGGATTTAGCCAAAGGTCTGAACAGAGTTGAAGTGCATCCAAAGCTTTGTATGCACAACCAGAGGCATGGCGGAGGGAGGCCAGCAGAGGCCTGGGTTCAGCCCACCACTGCGGGGCCCCCAGACCCACCCCCTGTGTCAGCATCTGAGGTTGTGAGGCCCCGTTTGCAAGCAAAATCAACCAGTGCCGCGTTCACAGCATGGTCAGAGCAGCTCTCCTTGCCAGCAGGGAGGGCTGCTCCAGCCCCACTCGCTGGCCGATTTCCCCCCACAAACTGGGCCATTTGCAAGCCCTGTTTGCAAGCTACACCATGGCCCCCGCATCTGGCATCAGACGCAGGCGGCGTGGCTGGGGCGTGAGGCGCAGCCCCTGAGGAGCAACAGCCCAGGTTCTTTGAACCCGTTTGTGCAATGGTGGCTCCGCCCCTGACCAGAGGCCTGTTTGTAGTGTTCCTGATTGCACAGAGAGGCCCTCCCCTACACATGTACAGTTTGTTTGGTTATAGGCTCTATTGGGGCCTTATGCTCAATGCACAGAGGTTGCTGGAAAGGGTGGCAGAGATAATGTTGCCCCCCCTTCCCTTCCCTTCCCTTCCCTCCCCCCCCCACGTCACGTGAATATGGCTTCTGTCATTTATAGTGGCTTAAATCCAGTGCAAGGGAACATGGGCGGCTTGAGCACTGCCCACACCCCTGCACACTCGTAAACACTGATAGGGCAGTTTTACTCCATTGTAAGGGCTCTGTGCACACAGTTGCATGATGTGACACCCTTTGGGACTAAAGGGTGTAGTGTTATCCAATTGCATACATGAAGCCCTTCTGATGGAGCGGGGCTGCCCTGTAGCACAGCCCTACCGATGGTGCTTGCGAGTGTGCAGGGGTGCAGGCGGTGCTCAAGCTGCCCATGTTCCCTTGTGCTGCATGTCAGCCAGTGTGTTCACACTGTGTTCCACCCATGTACTATCTGTGTACACTGTACACACCCCGAGATCCATACACACATACTGTATAGTTACTAATATGCTAACGTTGAACGAGCATACAGCTGTAGCAATCCCTCACTGAACCTGCATTTGAGAGGGTCTGTACCCACATTCTCTTTTAAAATGAACGCATGTACATTTCACACAGCACCTTAATTCATGTGCAACATAATGTCCGAAAAGATTTTACACAGAAGAGCAATCAGCCCTCCTACTACTTTTATTATATCTGCATGCCTGGCACTGTACAGAGCAGACATGTGGCCAGAATTTAGGGGAAAGAAATGTAATTTGGGTTGTATATTGCTGCTCTGTCATCCAAATCCAGGGGATGCAACTTCTGAGTGTGAGAGTGTGTGTGTGTGTGTGTGTGTGTGTGTGTGAGAGAGAGAGAGAGAGAGAGAGAGAGACAGACAGACAGACAGACAGAGACAGACAGACTTTCTGAAAGCAGTAGAATAACATATAAGAAGGATCTTTCCCAGCCCTTTTCCTGCTCTGCTAGCTTTCTGTTTCCAAGATCCCTAGTGAGTCCTTTGAAGCTGGCAACCATTTAAGTTGTTCCTTTCACTTTTCATGTATAATTGGTGCTATTGGCACTTCTTGATAAATTGAGAGGCCACCTTTGCTCATCTTTCCATTATGTTGACAGAGAAATCTCCCAGAATGATGCCTTGGAAAGGATAGAATCGGATGTCTTCTCCCAGCTTCCCAAACTCCATGAAATGTAAGTAAATAAACAGAGTTGGAGGGTGGGGGCTTTACTTATATATTTATTTGTCACATTTATATACCACCCTATATAAAATCTCAGGGCAGTTTACAATTAAGCAAAGAGCAATTAAAACCTAAAGATCATATAAAACAGATTTAAATTACCATAAATGAAACTTTAAAACATCATAAACTAAAATTCAAAAGTTTGAAGACAATCACAGATGGGGAGATTCTGATGTCATTTGGGAGTGTGTTCCAGAGCCCTGGGGTAACCCTAGAGAAGGCCCAGTTTGGGGTTGCTACCAAGTGAACTGGTGGCAACTGGAATGATCTTAATAGGCAGCGGGCTCCATGAAGAAGAAGGTGCTCTCTTAAATACGCTGAGCTCAAGCCTATATAGGTAATAACCAGCACTTGGTATTTGGCCTGGAAACTAATTGTCAGCCAGCATACAGTTCTCTTCAAATAGGAGTTAGATGGTCTCTACGGGTGGCCCCGGAGACCAACCTGGCTGCCGCATTCTGCACCAGCTGCAGTTTCTGTCCAAAGGAAGCCCAATGTGGAGTGCATTGCAGTAGTCAAGTCTGGATGTTACCAGCATATGCACCACGGTTTTAAAGTCATTTGTCTTGAGAAATGGACATTGCTGGTGTATCAGCCACAGGTGATGAAAAGCGCTCCTGGCCACGGCCTCAACCCGAGATATCAAAGAGAGGTTTGGGTCCAGATGTACTCCCAAGCTAAGTACCAGATCTTTCAGGGGGGATGTAACCCCATCCATAACAGGCAGATCTAAACCACTAGTGGCTGACTCACTAGAGGTGCATTCACTCGCCAGGAGGAGCACTAGGGCTTCTGTGCTGCAGACTAGCAGCATTCCGCTGGTCACTGGTGGGGGGCAACTTTCACTAGTCCCCCTCCATGCCAGAAGTGGGTCCCTGAGGGCTGTGTGGCTCTCAGGGATCCAGTTCCAGATCACATGAAGTCATCTAGAGATAGGGAAGACTGGCAAAAATTGCTACCTTACTAATGCATGTGGCCATGGCTTGGAAAGCAGCAGCAGTATATGCAAATTGCCAGCATTTAGGAACATAGGAAGCTGCCACATACTGAGTCAGACCATTGGACTATCTAGCTCAGTATTGTCTTCACAGACTGGCAGTGGCTTCTCCAAGGTTGCAGGCAGGAAGCTCTCTCAGCCCTATCTTGGAGATGCCAGGAAGCGAACTTGGAACCTTCTGATGCTCTTCCCAGAGTGGCTCAAGATATCCCCTGAGGGATATCATACTTCTAGTCTCTCTTTCACATGCAACCAGGATCCGACCCTGCTTAGCTAAGGGGACAAGTCATGCTTGCTGCCACAAGACCAGCTCTCCTTTCAGTAGTTAGGTTTCAGCCACTGAATGGTAAAACCTCTTCTCCCCACACCACACACAGGGCATAGAAAAAATGGAACTGGGCCTCGAAAAAATGAACTATTGCCTCCCAGCTCAGAAAAGAGCCCATTCCCTGCCCCCCAATCATATTCTGTGCTAGTTTCAGACCGGAACTCTCCTGATGATGTGATTGGAAGCACAATTGGGTTTAGTCCTTCTTGCAGCCCCACCCCCTGTAATCATCTGACTGACCACTGCAATACCTCTTTCCCTCTCTCATGTAACTTCCTTGTTTTTCCAGTGCTGGCAGCAGGAGAATGGTGAGATGTGCCTCTCTCCTTCTGCTCCCTGGCTATGGTTATGTGTCAGATGCATGGAAAGCCGGGAATTGCAGTTTTCCCAACATTATGAATAGGGCTTGTATCTTTCCTGTTCAGATTATAATCTGAACCACAGGATAATGTACAGATGCTGGTCTCACGTTAGAGGAGAGCATTTCCAATCGGCTGAATTCAATCACCTGTGCTCAGATGATCTTCGGCAGCATCACTCGTAGGGATGTGTGAAGCGATTTGGGTACAAATAGATTTATACTCAAATCTAGCTGATTCAGATGATTTGGAGACAGAACAAATCACCCCTGTGGTCCATTGGTTAGATTTGGGTCCAAATCGAATCGTGCCAGATTCTATTCGAATCAAATCAAGATTTGGATTCCTCCTATTAATTTCCCCAGATTCCCAGCTTTTATTTAAAAAACAAAGCTAAGCTCTAGCCCTTGTAGAAGTGGAGTTATGGAGCAAAATGTGTGTTCACTATTTTTCAAGTGTCTGGATTCCGTGGTGTATAATAACTTTTCCTCATAATGAATCCCTATGAGGATTCATTGCACACCTTCATTTCTTCTGTTCATTTTGACTGTCATTGGACAGTGCCAACTGTCAACTGCCAAGTGCCAACTATACCCCACTCCCACCCGCAAGGCAGTGGGGTACTACTCAGTTTATGTTCTAGGATTTTTTTTCAAGTGTTTAGACTCTTTGGTGTCTAATAACCTTTCCTCATAATGAATCCCTATGAGGATTCATTACACACCAACGAGTCTAAACACCTCAAAAATCCCTAAAAGATAAACTGAGTACCCAGTGGCTTGCATGTTGGGGGGTAGTTGGCACATGGGATGCCACTAATTCCCCACCCCCACCCACAAATCAGTAGGGTCAAAATGAACAGAAGAAATGAAGGTGTGTAATGAAAACACCAAATAATCTAAACATTTTAAACATTCCTACAAAATAAACTAAGTACCCCAGTGTGGGGGGGGGGTTTGTGTAGTTGACACATGGCTGTTGACAGATGACACTGTCCAATGACAGTCAAAATGAACAGAAGAGATGAAGTTGTGCAATGAATTTGAATTCAATTTGGTGCTCCTAGGACTTTTATAAGTGGTCAGAACTGATCCATATCAAACTGAATCAAATCCAAATCGAATCTGGGGTGATTCGGGGGGACAGATTCAGACACAAAATAAATCAGTAGTGATTCAATTTGGGCACAAATCAAATAAAAAAAATCAATTTGTGCACAACCCTAATCACTAGTTACAGGTGAAACTCGGAAAATTAGAATATCGTGCAAAAGTCCATTAATTTCTGTAATGCAAATTAAAAGGTGAAACTGATATATGAGACAGACGCATTACATGCAAAGCGAGATAAGTCAAGCCTTAATTTGTTATAATTGTTATGATCATGGCGTACAGCTCATGAAAACCCCAAATCCACAATCTCAGAAAATTAGAATATTACATGGAACCAAGAAGACAAGGATTGAAGAATAGAACAATATCGGACCTCTGAAAAGTATAAGCATGCATATGTATTCAGTACTTGGTTTGGGCCCCTTTTGCAGCAATTACTGCCTCAATGCGGCGTGGCATGGATGCTATCAGCCTGTGGCACAGATGAGGTATTATGGAAGACCAGAATGCTTCATTAGCAGCCTTCAGCAATTCTGCATTGTTTGGTCTCATGTCTCTCATCCTTCTCTTGGCAATGCCCCATAGATTCTCTGTGGGGTCAGGTCAGGCGAGTTTGCTGGCCAATCAAGCACAGTACACTGTATACTTTTCAGAGGTCCGATATTGTTCTATTCTTCAATCCTTGTCTTCTTGGTTCCGTGTAATATTCTAATTTTCTGGGATTGTAGATTTGGGGTTTTCATGAGCTGTACGCCATGATCATCACAATTATAACAAATTAAGGCTTGACTTATCTCACTTTGCATGTAATGCGTCTGTCTCATATATCAGTTTCACCTTTTAATTTGCATTACTGAAATTAATGGACTTTTGCATGATATTCTAATTTTCCGAGTTTCACCTGTATAAGCCAGTAATGGACCAAACTGTTGAAATGGCATGTGGTCCAGGTGGGACAATCCATTCAAAATTCTTCTCATTTTTGGCTTCTCTGCTTCTTCCTTCCTTATGTATGGTCTGGTTGTCAAGACTCACTCTTTGACCTTATTCTGCTAAAATTCTATGGAGAGCATGCTTATTGCTGCACACTGCTCAGTGGAATTAGTTTTTTTATCAAAACAAGTCTATATGCTCTGTTTGCTTCACAGGGTTCAGCAAATTTTGCTTTTGCAGTGAGTTTCCCTCCCACCAGCCATCTGGTTCAGTAGGCCAGAGCATTACAAATTTCCCTGTCCACAATCCATGTCAATAGTTTTTATTCACAAGGACAAGAAGAGTCATGGCTTTTTATGTATTTCTTTCTTTAAGGTGTTTTTGTCCAGCCTTTCCAAAGTTTTATATTCAAGGTTCACACTATTCAGACATTATGTTGTACCTGCATTCTGATGCCTGTACACACAGAGCAGGTAAGGTGCCCTCTCGCCCACCCCACTCAGGCCTCAGCCCCTTTTTAGTTAGGGAATCTCCCCTTTGCTTGTACAGTACTCGAAATGGGTTTCGAGCCGGTTCGATCAGGTTCAAAAGCACGAACCAAAGTGCCACCATTTCTAACGAATCGGTTTCATGCATACCCCTAGCTGGGAGCACGGACTGCACTCTCAGATGATCAAGGTCCAGAGGGCTGGGATAAAATGTCCCAGCCTCTGGGAATCCCACAATGCACCACATGCCGTCACAATGCTCTAGGCACCCATCTCTGTGTATCCTCGGGCTGCATGCCGCCCAAGGAGACACAAAAACCCGGAGCCTGGGTTAAGAGGATGTGAACTCCTTAAATCCCAGCTAAAAGCCAGCTTAAAAAGCTGGACTAAGTGGCACTGCCCCATGGGGACCTGGCATGATCCTGGCGGTTCTCACATGCAGCCTAACCCAGGCTGGGCTAGCCTGGGTTAGGCTGCATGTGAGAACAGCCTCAGTTTGTGAATGGGGTTTCTGCCTTGCATGTGTGAGATGTTAGGAAAGTGGTCCTCTGGAATAGGAGAGGGCAATAATGCAACACTGACTACAGGTGAATTGGCCCCCAAATTCCAACCAACATAAGGAAAACTTACAACTTACAAGGTACATACAGTTCAGAAAACAGCCTTGTGCATCTCATGCAGAGATTCTTGTGCTGCTACGAAACAGCACACTAGCCCTGATGGTTCATGTTCTTATGGATATTTTTCTTCTTTTTTTCACAGAAGAATCGAGAAAGCAAATAATCTTGTGCATATTGAACGATACGCTTTCCAGAACCTTCCCAATCTCAGATACCTGTAAGTATTTGAGACTTCATGGTTGCCTTTTTCCAACAAAAGGGTCTTTCACACAATCTTTCTTCTTCTTCTTCTTCTTCTTCTTCTTATTATTATTATTATTATTATTATTATTATTATTATTCCTCATATTTATAGCCCACTGTTTCTCCTAAGATCTCATTGGGACATATATAGATGGGACCACATACACAGGTTAGCACCACAACTCCTCAGTGAGGTAGGTTAGACTGAGAGAAAGTAACTCATCTAAGGTCACCAGTGAGCTTCACTGCCTCAGCAGAGATTTGAGCCCAGGTTGCTGCTGCTGTTTTATATTTATCTACCACTTTTTAAAAAGTTCTCAAAGTGCTGTGCATAGCAAAAGGAGTGATAAAAAGGGAATGAAAAAGTGGTTTCCGGTCCTAAAGGAGCTCACAATCTGGAAAGAAACAGTCACTGGAAGGAATTCTGTACTGGATTGAACAGGGACAGTTGCTCTCCCCCTGCTAAATATAAGACAGACAGCCACCATTTCAAAAGGTGCCTCTTCACCCACTTAGGCGAGTATATACTGCTTTTCAACAAGACAAAGTTCATAGAACAATGTGAGGCTATCCTCACATGCATGCAAAACCAGGCTAATTAAGCCCAGCCTGGTTTTGCATGCGTGTTTGTGTGTACCACTGGGATTGGCCCGAACCCAGAGGCACTGAGGCGCTAAACCCGCTTGTGGAGCCTCCCTTCAAAAAGAGGTTAGGAGAGTGAGTGCTCTCCTAACTTTGTTTTGTTTTGTTTTGTTGATCTTCTGTCAGCCACGGCTTTTTGCAGCTGTGGTTGACATCGGAACATAGGAAGCTGCCATATACTGAGTCAGACCATAGGTCCATCGCACTCAGTATTGTCTGCACAGACTGGCAGCAGCTTCTCCAAGGTTGCAGGCAGGAATCTCTCCCAGCCCTATCTTGGAGATGCCAGGGAAGGAACTTGGAGCCTAGATGCTCTTCCCAGAGCGGCTCCATCCCCTGAGGGGAATATCTTACAGCGCTCACACTTCTCGTCTCCCATTCATATGCAACCAGGGCAGATCCTGCCTAGCTTAAGGGGACAAGTCATGCTTGCTACCACAAGACCAGCTCCCTTCCCAAAGACTGTCCCATAGACAGACTGAGGTGCTCTTGGGGAGGGGGACCCCCCATAATGCACCACAAACTCTCGTGATGCATTATTGGAGCTCTGGGGGGCAGGCCGACACGGGGTGATGCACCCTGGCACCCTGACCCTTGGAGCTACCAGCTGCAACTGGTGCTTTTCTGGGCAGGCGATCCGCCCACCCAAGGGAAGACAATGGATCGTCTGCAGGGAGGTGAGCTCTTCAGGGCTTCCTCCCTGGAAACCCTATTGTCCTTTCTCACTGCTTGGGAGAAACGGCTCTTTATATAACAAAAGGAATGAGAAAAAGGTTCTCTGTTCTAAAGAACAGAGCACCATCTGGTTCCAAAATGAAACATTAAGAATGTATTCTGTTTAGGTCATCCCTTCACAGCTTTTGGGATGTGGCCTTGGATGAGGATGCACATCTTCCATATGCCACAAAAGACTCATCCAGTATATTCAGTGGAGTGCAGATGAGCATCATGATGGGGATGGAGATGTGCATTTGTATCTGCACTGGCTATGCATGTGGTAGGCTACTTCTTTCCTTATGCAGAGCTTCCCTGGTGAATCAAATCACATTACCTCTGGACTGGATATTTCACCATTATCTTTGAGTTAAAATTTGGTTGACGAACACGTCACGGAGAAAATGTGAAGGACACATTCACTTATCATCACATTCATGGGGAGGAGAGCTGGTCTTGTGGTAGCAAGTGTGAATTGTCCCCTTTGCTAAGCAGGGTCTATCTTGGTCTGCATTAGGGTAGGAGACTACCTGTGAGCACGATAAGTATTCTCCTTAGGGAATGGTGTCGTAGCTCAGAGTAGTGTCATCACTCTACCATCTGCTTTGCATGCAGTTGTTCCCCAGTTCACTCCCTGGCAGCATCTCCAGGTAGGGCTGGGAGAGACTCCTTCCTGTTAAATTGGAGAGCTACTGCCAGTCATTGTAGACCAGGGATTCTCAATGTTGGGTCCCCAGATGTTATTGGACTTCAACTCCCATAATCCCTGGCCCAGTGGACTTTGGTTGGGAATTATGGGAGTTGAAGTCCAATACCTCTGGGGACCCAACGTTGAGAAACCCTGGTGTAGACTATACTGAGCTAGAAGAACTTATTTTCTGATTTGGTACAAGCCAGCTTCCTATGTTCCAGTGTTCATCTAGAATAGATGTATCTAAACTTGGGTCCTCAAATGTTGTTGGACTCAACTCCCATCATCCCCAGCCACAGTGGCTGAAAGCTGTTGTGTCTGGGAATGATGGAATTGTAGTCCAACAACACCTGGGAACCAAGGTTAAGAACCTGTCTTATAGAAATACTAAGGTTCATGTCCTCCTCCTCTCTCTGTCTCCCTCTCTTTCTTTCACCTACACAATGACCATTTCAACTCT
This sequence comes from Hemicordylus capensis, assembly GCF_027244095.1. NCBI lineage: Eukaryota > Metazoa > Chordata > Lepidosauria > Squamata > Cordylidae > Hemicordylus > Hemicordylus capensis. The sequence continues at coordinate 437,504,065 of NC_069657.1, read as the reverse complement.
ACTGTCGAAGATGGAAAGCCATTTGCAGTGGTTTCCATTTATACACAGTGATAGGTGATGAGATGCCTTTTAATAAGAATTCTTTTTGATAGCCAAGCTTTAATCCCACATTCATTTGAAGAGCATTCTTCACAATGGATTTAGGTCTTATGACACACTTGCCACATCTGCTCTCATGGGGCTTCCATCACAATTCATGGATAATTAAACCCACCCTTAGAATAATGTCTCATCCCAAAATAGTCAAACTGCTGTTAGCATCTGACCTGAATCTGGCTGATAATATCTATTTGGCTGTGATTTAAAAAAAGAAAAATCAAATCTAACATAATTCAATGGGTAGAATTAAAATGGAAGCTGTTGCTGGTCTCTCCAGACAACAACACGTATAATTGCCTTCTGCTCTTATTCTTAGTATTATTCCAGCTCTATCCCAGCATCAGTTCCCATGAATGAGAGCAAATATCAGTGCAGCATATATTCTCTTGCTGCAAGGAGATGGCCTTCCAACTATTTTTAAAGATGATGAGCACAATGGATTTAGGTCTTACGACACACTTGCCATATCTTTCCGTCCACTGGAGAGGGAAAGAGCTCAGCCTATATATTTATTGCTATGTATTTCTTTTTCCTAAGAGGAGCAAAACATGAAAGAGTTCACAAAGCAGTACAACACGACTATGTCAGGTAGAAGCAGTCTTCTTGGTGTCCATCCCTGTGTTTGACATTTAAAAGAGTTTCATGTCTGCCCTTCAGCTGTGGCTTAAATTGTAGGTAGGAGAGCCAAAAACAAAAATGGACAGGAAGACATGTCTTAATATTCCTCCTACATGAATGGTCAGATGTGATTCCAATAGCAATCAGTGGATCTCCTGCATTAGGTGTGCAATGTCCATACAGTATGTAAGACCTGAGATTGAGAAAAGTGTGCTATAATCCTAAGAAAAGGAGTAGAGTCCACTAGCACTGCATAAGAACATAAGAACAGCCCTGCTGGATCAGGCCCAAGGCCCATCTAGTCCAGCATCCTGTTTCACACAGTGGCCCACCAGATGCCACTGGAAGCCTACAGGCAGGGCATGCCCTCTCTCCTGCTGTTACTCCCCTGCAACTGGTACTAAGAGGCATCCTGCCTTTGAGACTGGAGGTGGCCTATAGCCCTCCGACTAGTGGCTGATAACAGACCTCTCCTCCATGAAGTTATCCAAACCCCTCTTAAAGCCATCCAGGTTGTTGGATGTCACCACATCTCATGGCAGAGAATTCCACAAGTTGATTATACGTTGTGTGAAAAAGTACTTCCGTTTGTTGGTCCTAGATTTCCCGGCAATCAATTTCATGGGATGACCCCTGGTTCTAGAGTTATGTGAGAGGGAGAAGAATTTCTCTCTATCCACTTTCTCCACACCATGCATGATTTTATAGTCTTCTATCATGTCTCCCCACAGTCATCTTTTTTCTAAACTAAAGAGCCCCAGGTGTTGTAGCCTTGACTCATAAGAAAGGTGCTCTAGGCCCCTGATCATCTTGGTTGCTCTCTTCTGCACCTTTTCCAGTTCTACAATGTCCTTTTTTAGATATGCTAACCAGAATTGTATGCAGTACTCCAGGTGTGGCTGCACCATAGTTTTGTGTAAGGGCATTATAATATTAGCATTCTTAATTTCAGTCCCCTTCCTAATGATCCCTAGCATGGAGTTGGCCTTTTTCACAGCTGCCGTACATTGAGTCAACACTTTCAATGAGTTGACAACCATGACCCCAAGATCTTTCTCCTGGTCAGTCACCAACCGCTCAGATCCCATCAACGTATACTTGAAGTTGGGGGTTTTGGTCCCAATGTGCATCACTTTACACTCGCCAACATTGAACTGCATTTGCCATTTTGTCGCCCACTCACCCAATTGGGAGAGATCCTTTTGGAGCTCCTCACAATCTGTTTTGGATTTTACTACCCGAAAGAGTTTGGTATCATCAGCAAATTTGGCCACCTTGCTGCTTACCCCTGCTTCTAGATCATTTATGAATAAATTAAAAAGCACCTGTCCCAGTACAGATCCCTGGGGAACCCCACTTCTGACTTCCCTCCATTGTGAGAACTCTCCATTTATACCTACCCTCTGTTTCCAGTCCTTCAAGCAGTTAGCAATCCACACATGTACTCGTCCCCTTATCCCATGACCGCTAGGTTTTCTCAGGAGTGTTTGATGAGGAACTTTGTCAAAAACTTTTTGGAAGTCCAGGTATACTATGTCAACTGGATAACCCTTATCCACACACTTGTTGACACTCTCAAAGAACTCCAAAAGATTTGTGAGGCAAGATTTACCTTTGCAGAAGCCATGCTGGTTCTCTCCCAGCAGGGCCTGTTCTACTATGTGCTTTAGAATTTTATCCTTGAGGATGTTTTCCATCAATTTGCCTGGAACAGATGTTACGCTAATTGGCCTGTAATTTCCCAGATCACCCCTGGATCCCTTTTTGAAAATCGGTGTTACATTTGCTACTTTCCAGTCCTCCAGTACAGAGCCTAATTGCAGGGATAAGTTATCTATATTTATCAAGGAGGCCGGCAATTTCACATTTGAGTTCTTTGAGGACTCTTGGATGGATGCCATCCGGCCCTGGCCGTTTGCTAGTTTTCAGTTTTCCCGGACAGTTTAGAACATCATCTCTTGTCACTTCTATCTGACTCCGTTTTTTAGCCTCCATCCCCAAAAATCCTGTTTCAGGAACAGGCATATGCTCAGTTTCCTCTTCCGTGAAGACAGATGCATTTAGCTTCTCTGCAACCTCCATATCCTCTTTAATAATGCCTTTCACTCCCTCGTTGTCTAAAGGTCCAACCACCTCCCTGGCAAGTTTCCTGCTCTGATGTACTTAAAGAAGTTTTTGTTATTCCCCTTGATGCTTTTAGCTAAATGTTCATAAATATACAACATTTTAAATGGGTAGCTTCTACTGCAGAATTGGACTGCACTTGCTTGTTAGTTTAGCTCTGCTTCGAAGCCTCCAACCCTAAGTTACATTTAAAAGAAAGGAACCACAAAGTTCAAGTCCTCATGGTTGAAGCTTGAGAATATGATGGCAACCATTTCTACTAGTGATGGGCAAGCTCCCATCAGCTCATGTCAAATTGGCTGATGTAATCAAAGAAATTGCTTGGCTTATCTCCAAGCCAATCTGAGTTCAAATTGAAAACTACATTTGCCAGGGACTCCTTGTGGCCTGACGTGGTATGCTCATAGTTAATGGGAAGAAAAAAGAGGTGAGACCTTTCCCTGTCCTTTTTTGCTGCAGTTTGCCAGCTTGCTAAGCAGGATGACAGGGAAGGGAGGAGGGAGTTTGGGGCATCATTGCGTCAAGGGAGAGGATGTTCTTCTCTGGCTCATTTAAAATTTGAGCCAGGGAAGAATTCAGGGGTCATGTTTGAAGTGAAGAATACAAGCCACTCAATCTCATGGTTTCGAGCCCAGAAATACAAATACAAATGACATTGCTAATTTCCACTGCAGCCTTGTACTCCAAAGGAGCTTCTCTACTCCGGCTTTAATTTGTTTTACAGCCACAGCATGGCCTTGGGGCTCCATTTGGTCCCTAGGAGTCATGACAAATTTGAAGGCCAAGCAGCCATTCATCATGTAAACTCCTAGAAACCACACCTGGCATCACTCTGCTGTGCAATTTTGTATTATTTTTCATTTCGGCATGGTAATGTATTTACAAACTCTGCACCAGGCCAGGCGCGCTCTGGTTTTATTTCATGCTGATCGGCTGATGGGATGGAATTGGAGAAAGACAAAGAAACCTGTGCATTTCATCACAGCATTGCACACTCCACTGAGAAAACTTGAGTGGTTTTTTAAAATTCATGAATAAAGACGAGGCACTTAAGCTGCAGAAACAAGTGTAAATTTGGTAATTTCAGGTGTTCATGTGCTTTTTCTGGTTTTGTTTGCTTAGTTTCCAAACACCACATTGTTTATTAAGCACTTTACCTTAACTTCTGACCTCTTGCACCGGTGGCATAGATAGATAAAAAAAAAATCTAATAAGAACCAAGCAATAGCCCCTACCCCTTCACACCCAGTTGCTGTAATTGTGAGTCAGATGGATTTTTCCCATTTTCCATTTATTCTGTGAATTATAGTTAGCTCTCAGCAACTCTTTTCAATTCTTCATAGCAACCCCAGCTCCCCTGCCAATTGTAATATCCCAATTCTTGTTCTGCCACCTAATGGCACAGTGGAGAAGCAACCTGCCTAGAGAGCAGGAGGCTGTTAGTTCGAATCCCCGCTGGTGTATCTCCCAGAATATGAGAAACTCCTATATCGGGCAGCAGTGATATAGGAAAATGCTGAAAGGCATCATCTCATAATGTGCAGGAGCAAGGCAGTGGTAAAACCCTCCTGTATTCTACCAAGAAAACCGCATGGCTCTGTGGTCACCAGGAGTCGACACCGACTCAATGGCACAACCTTTCCTTTCATTTCATTCTTTCTGAAGCTATTAACCTTCTTCACTCAGCTAATATCAGTTATTCTAGCCAGCGTTCCTAATCTATAGACATTCCAGGAACCTGAAAGATTCTGTGTCCATGTGCTTAAGATCTACCTCCATTTCTAATGAAAAAACACACTTTCCACATTCTGAGCCCATGCCGCCTTCCTTCACATCACATACCCATTGTTGAGATAGAAATGTCACCATGAAGTGAGTTTTCCCTTCTGTTTTCATCTGGCAAAATAGCCCTCTTGTGAAACAACACCCATGTGATAGATTTTCAGTTCACTGTCCCTAGGAGAGACTGCATAAGGATAGTTTGAGACCCATCTTTCCCTATGACAATCCTTTAACAACTTCTAGTTTATTAAAAGACTGTGGGGAAGGATGTCTCCTTGTGGTGGTTGGCCACAAGAATGGGGGGCCCCTAGTGCTCCATTCCAAGCATACCAAGATTTTTACCTCAGGGTAAGGATCCTTAAAGATGAGTTCATCGTTGCCAGTTGGTTCTTCCTGGATCTTGAGCTTACCAGCAATCAGTTGCTTAGCAGACTGAGCCACCAGTGCTTAGCTTGGTAAAGGGTTTGTTCTCTGCAAGAGACCTTGCTTGAACCACCATCCTTGGTTCCCTTGATTAGACTGGTGACTTTCATGGGGGTGAACACTTCTAGGTCAGAGCCAATTATTTGTTAAAGGAATGATCCACTTGGCCTTCTATAATCATGCTCTTCCCCGGGGGTGTTAAACACAGATCTGGTGGTAGGCTGGATTGGATTCCGATGCACCTCTGGGGGGGCCCTCCATAGCCTCATACCACCTTCACACCTCCTTCTGTCTTCATCCTCCTCCTCCCCCTCTTTCTCCACCCCACCCCTCTTGCCCTGCCACTTAAATTAAATAAAATTAAATGTATTTCCCTTCACATGCTCAAGAGCCTGCCATCAGGATGCGGGCGGCGGGGAGTATGGTTGCCAACATTCCAATGGATCCACACACTTTTTGATGTTTCACCACAAACCCCACAAGTATGGGGGATGAGAGAGAGAAAGGGAATGGGGCAGGCTTGGCAAAAAGAGATGGAAAAGAGATGAGGCAGACTTGACAAGAGAGAGAAGGAAGGAAAGAGAGAGGGGGAAGGGATGGGCAGGCTTGACAAAAGAGAGAGAAGAAAAGGAAGAGAGGGTGGAAGGTATGGGATAGGCTTGACGAGAGGGGGGAAGGGAATGGAAGAGGGGGAGATAAATACCTGCAGTGGCGGGCGGGGGAGAAGGAAGCCAGCTGGCACTTTGATGTGGGGGCGGGAAACAAGGGGCAGTTCCAGGGGAAGAAGAAAGCCAGCCAGCATTTGGGATGCTGTCACTTTGATGGCAGGGGGTGGGACAAAGGAGCAGTGCAGTATGTGTGGGGGGAAGGAAGCTGGCTAGTGCTTTGGCGCACAGCAGGGAGAGGGGGAAGGAAAGAGTGGTGCAGCATAGCAGGGAGAAGGAAGGACGGATGGCAGGCTGGAGAAAGGAGCTACATAGGCCAGAAATGACCCCCGGCCAAGGGGTTTGACATGCCCACTCTTGCCTGCATAGAAGCAGAAAGAACCACTCTCTAACCTTTGCTGATGTCCAGATCCAAAGGTTGAGAGAGGAGCCAAGCAGGACTGAAAAGGATGAGCAATCTTCCCTGGAGGCCCCCATTCTCAGAAGCACACAGAGAAAGGAGTTGGACAGTGTTGGTTGGTGCTACACAGTGGGTCAGCAGTGGATTCCCCAAGGTGTTGGGGCATAGGTTGCTGTCCAGAGAGGCTCATCCCTGGCAACAGCTCTGATCGGACGGGGCTGCATGCCCTACTCTTGTTGTATTGACTCCAGTGGAGTCAACATCGGTTGAAATGGAAATAAAAAGTAGCAGTTCTAAACTTTCCTCTTCTACTTGTTAATTTTTAAACCCTCGGCCTAGCATTAAGGATCTAATTAATAAAGTGTCCATGTTGATTAATAAAGCATTCAAACTGAAAAGCTAGCCAATAATTTCTTTATGCCTCCTTTGCTGAGTTATAAAGATGAATAAACACAATTAGAGTCCAATTAAATTTGTTAGGGGCTTGATTTTTTTCTAAAAGGAAAGTACGCCCTTGAGTTGCTTCCAAAGATTTTTCAGACAGAGGATGAAATTGTTAATTGCGCCTCTTGATTCTGTGCCAAACGGACAATCTGTTTCCAAATGGTAACTTGTTGCCCTTTTCACAGATACAAGCCTCATTAGAGGAAAATAGTAAGCCTTTTCAGATTGCACTGCTAGGCTCTTTTGTTTCCAGAATTAGCTTGCGTGTGTAATGTAGGTGCTGAAATGCGGTGTTACAATGGGTGCATCTCCTATACCCTCTCCAAGTACAATTCAAACTTAAAGGGGACATAATTTTAAATATAGCACCCTCTGAAGCAATGTTCTATCCTCCACATTTCACAGATGCAAACAGGGGCATTCATATATACTAATTAACACCTCTGTTCTTCTGCTAAAGATTATAAATGTGAGAGAAGTTCACTGGGTTCAGGCCCAAAATGAACTTCAGGGAATCAATAATGCTTATATTGAAGGAAAGGGTGAGATTTAGAAGACCATATGTTCTTCCCCAGCTTGAATTCAGTCTCCTTTTGAAATTCATTGTTGTCAGTTCGGAGACAGAAAATAGGTTGCAGCACTTCACTGCTGAAGACCCTCTTTCCCCAAAGGCCCTCAGAAGAGGACAATTGTCTTCCACCACCAGGTCCTCTCCTCATCCCTGGAACTATTATTTTAGTTGAAGATTCTAGTCGCTCCACAACTCCCAGCTGAAAATAACAGCTGTGCTGCTGGGTATTAGAGATCTAAATTTGGATTGGCTTAGACATAAATAGAGCTATTTCCCAATTTGGGGAGAAGTAGCTTGGCTTATTTTCAAGCTGAACCAATGTGAGCTATGGAGAGCTCACTCATCACTAGCATCTGGGACTGAGCACCTCTTCCCAGTCAGCTCTTGGACATTGCGGGAGGCTTTGTCTGCTGTTTTCTGTGTTCCTTTCCCCAGCAATAGTTAGTCTTGGATCTGGTTGTATTTATCATAGGACACAGACCATTGAGAAGGGAAAAATTGTAGGTGGCATGTGGCCTGAAACATGGAAAAATGACCCCTCGGCCTCTCAAAAATTCTCCTGCCAAATCTCCCAAGGGGTTCTGACCCACAGTTTGGAAAATTTGAGTTCTGGTTCTTCTGTATGCTTAAGACCAAGAAATCACATGAGTTTCTGTGGGTTCAGGATGTGAGCCTGTATTGCTTATGCTGCTCTTTGAATTCAGACTGAGAAACTCACCTGGGAACATTACTGAAAGCAACGCCAACTTGCCTTTGGAAATCTTCCCAAAGGAGCTGAATGAAAGCATGCTGAACTTCAACCAAAGCTCCCAACAATGCTGTAGGATAACCCCTTCCATGAAGTCCAGCCATATTGTATTGTACCAAAGAAAATGCCCTTTCATCTGATATATCACAATTGCAAAAATTCGTAAGTGTTCACATGCTCACAGCCATGACAATTTAAAGCCCTCCACCTGCTGTTTTCTATAAAGCAGATTCTTGGGGGAATATAAAATGAGACAGATAATGAACACTTATTAGAATCTGAATGGCCAAACTGAAACTGTGCAGAACATGTTGATACTCCTATTTAGATACTATTTAGGTATTTGAGAGCTCACTTTGGAATGGAAATGGCTGCTCCATTCATCCTGATGTCAGTTAGAATGCCCTTATGAATGGTTTATGCACAGCTTTGATGCTCATTTGTGCATGAATACCTGGTTACTCTTCCTCCTGTTGTCAGAAACACTTTGGCATCATATCTATAGTGGTGTTCCATGGGTATAGCTTTTTCACATACCAGTCCTCTTTCTGTCTCCATACATAGCATAGACATATCAAAGGCCTTATTGGAAGCAGGGGGAAAGAAAGTGGTGCATTTATTTATTATGTAAGTAAGGTAAAGTGTGCTGTCAAGTCAATTTCGATTCCTGGCACCCACAGAGCTCGGTGGTTTTCTTTGGTAGATACAAGAAGGGTTTACCATTGCCTCCTCCTACGCAATCTTCCTATATAGCTGCTGCCTGATATAGTGCCAGTGGGGATTCGAACCGGGCAACCTTCTGCTTGTTAGTCAAGCATTTCCCCACTGCACCACTTAAGGTGACATATTTATTATGTAGTGATTATTTATTCAATTTGCATTCTTGCTTTTTGACCATCAGGTTCTCAGAGCAGTTTACAACATTTCAAAATACAATTCTAACTGCTGCTTATATCTCTCTTCCTTCCCTGGTTGGTACTTCCCATGTGGTCCCCTTTGTAACCATTTATTGTTAACTAGTATTTTTAAGCCTATTTAAATAACGGGCGCTAGTAGGGTTGCCCCACTCTCTCTTGCCCCTCCCCCTCCCCCTGCCCCACTCCTCTTTGGCTTTTCCCGACACCGCCTCCTCCTCAACCGCCTTCTCCAGACTGGCACTGGGAGAGTTAGTTGTGTGGGTCTCTAGTGGGCCCGGGGCCAGCCATCCCCCGCCTCCGCTGCCTTCGCCACGCTGCCGGCCGGGCCGCCCCCACCAGCAGCCTTAGTTTTCCCGCCGCTGCCACGAGTGGGGCCAGTCCCCCCGCCGCAGCTGCCGCCGCTAGCGAGGCCACTCCTCCTGCCCGCTAGTGGGCCCGGGCCCAGCCTTCCCCTCACCTCCACCTCCGCCGCCATGGGCAAGCTGCCGGGCCGGGCCGCCCCCGCCTCACATCTGCGGCCAGGCCGCCTTGGTTGGCCGGGCCCGGCCGCTGCCGCCTCATGGCCTGGCACGCCGCCGCCTCACATCTGTGGCCGTCGCCGCCTCCTCTGCTCTCCCCGGGCTTTCCCTTCCCTGCGGTCGGGCCGGACCCGCCGCCTCTGCCACCTCTGCCCCCCAGCAGTCCTTGGCCCGCCGCTCTCCTCAACATGGCCGCCTGGTGCCTGCAGCCATATCTTCCTCGGACATTCTGGGCATGCGCTCTGCGCATGCCCAGAATGGCCGAGGAAGACACGGGCGCAGAGACACGGGCGGACACCCAAGCCTTTTATTATAGAGGATTATTCAGGCCAAGCTGGATTCCACAGTTACTGCAGAGTCTACTGTGGAGGTGTCCAGCAACTCCTCTTATGGGATTAGATTGGATCATTTTCAGTTAGTGACTCCTGAGGAAATGGACAAACTGGTTCGGACTGTACATTCTACAACCTGTTCCTTTGACCCTTGCCCAACTTGGCTTATCACATCTGATAATCATATTATCAGAGAGGGTCTGTTTAATATTATAAATGCTTCTCTGAGGGAGGGCAGGATGCCTCCTTGTCTTAAGGAGGCTATTATTAGACCACTTTTGAAGAAACCTACGCTGGATCTCTCAGAGTTAGCTAATTACAGACATGTTTATAATCTTCCATGGTTGAGCAAGGTGGTTGAGTAGGTGGTGGCCTCTCAGCTCCAAGCAGTTTTGGATGATACAGATTATCTAGACCCATTTCAAACTGGCTTTCATCTGGGCTATGGGGTTGAGACTGCCTTGGTAGGCCTGATGGATGATCTCCAACTGGCTATCAACAGAGGGAGTGTGTCTCTGCTGATCCTTTTGGATCTCTCTGTGGCTTTCGATACCATTGACCATCATATCCTTTTGGACTGCCTGAAGAAGGTGGGATTGGGTGGCACGGTTTTACAGTGGTCCCGCTTCCACCTCTCTGGCTGATGCCAGATGGTGTCACTTGGAGACTTTTGTTCCGTTAAGCGAGAACTGAAGTGTGGAGTCCCATGCTTTTCAATGCTTTTCAACCTCTTTTCAACTCCAATGCTTTTCAACCTCTACATGAAACCACTGGGAGAGATCATCAGGGGGTTTGGTGTTGGGTGTTATCTATATGCTGATGACACCCAGATTTACTTCTCCATGCCAACCTGATCAGGAAATGGCATATCTTCCCTAAATGCTTACCTGGAGGCAGTAATGGGCTGGATGAGGGATAACAAACTGAAGTTGAATCAAAATAAGACAGAAGTACTGACTGTGGGGGGCCAGGACCCGAGAGATGGTTTAGATCTGCCTGTTCTGGATGGGGTTGCACTCCCCCTGAAAGATCAGGTACGTAGCTTGGGAGTGCTCCTGGACCCCAAGCTCACCCTGGTTTCTCAGGTTGAGGCAGTGGCCAGGAGTGCTTTTTATCAGCTTTGGCTGATACATCAGCTATGTCCATTAGGGGTGTGCACCGGACCGCGGAGCTGCGGTCCGGTACTGGGGTGGGGGGTTCCATTCGGGGGGGGCTTTACTCACCCCTCCCCCACTTTTCAGCTTTGGCGCCATAATTACCTAAAAAAATGCGCCTGCAGAATCGCTCGCCGCCCGCTCCTATGGCTCCCATGGCTCCTGCTTGTTTCAAAAACCGGGCGGCAGGATACTTCCCTGCCGCCCCCGAAGCCCCCTCAAGCCATTTTAGCTCTTTAAATCTCGCCCCGGACCGAGTCCTATAGCGCTCAGGCGGGCAGCGGGGAGATGTCCATCCATCCGCCCGCCCCCTTCCCTGCCTTCTGCGAAGTGCAGGGAGCCTTCTGCGATGGCAGGGATAGGGGCAGAAGGCAGGGAAGGGGGCGGGCGGACAGATGGACATCTCCCCGCCGCCCGCCTGAGCGCTATAGGACTCGGTCCGGGGCGAGATTTAAAGAGCTAAAATGGCTTGAGGGGGCTTCAGGGGCGGCAGGGAAGTATCCTGCCGCCCGGTTTTTGAAACAAGCAGGAGCCATGGGAGCCATAGGAGCGGGCGGCGAGTGATTCTGCAGCCGCATTCTTTTAGGTAATTATGGCGCCAAAGCTGAAAAGCGGGGGAGGGGTGAGTAAAGCCCCCCCCGCCCTGAATGGAACCCCCCACCCTAACCCTCCCGAACCAAAACCACCCCTTGTCCGGACCGGTTCGGAGGCCAGTAGAATGGCCTCCAAACCGGTCCGTGCACACTACTAATGTCCATTTCTAGAGGTAAATGACTTAAAACAGTGGTACATATACTAGTAACCTCCAGGCTTGACTACTGTAATGCACTCTATGTGGGGCTGCCTTTGTAAATAGTCTGGAAACTACAATTGGTACAGAATGCAGCAGCCAGATTGGTCTCTGGGACAACACGAAGCGACCACAAAATACCAGTTCTAAAAGAACTGCACTGGCTGCCGATATGTTTCCAGGTGAAATACAAAGTGTTGATTATAAAGCCCTTAACGGCTTGGGTCCAGGCTATTTGAGAGAGTGCCTCCTTTGTCATAATCCCTGCCACCTGTTACGATCTTCTGGAGAGGTCCGGATACAGTTGCCACCGGCTCGTTTGGTGATGACTCAGGACCGGGCTTTCTCTGTGGCTGCCCCCAGGGCTTGGGAATAAGCTCCTGCTGAAATAAGAGCATCTCCTTCTCTGTTTGTTTTCAGGAAGAACCTCAAGACTCTCCTGTTCTCTCAGGCTTTTAATTAGAATTAATTTTAATATTTTTTAAAACTTGTTTTAATAATTTTATTATATTGTTTTTATTGTCATGTATTTTAATTTGTGACTTCTAAATGTTTAAATTTTGTACACCGCCTAGAGATATGCATATCGGGCGGTATAAAAATATGATAGATAAATAAATAATAAAATAAATATTGGTTCAAAGTTGACACACAATCCAATAAACAAAATATATAATTGATTTATTTTCTATATAAACTAGTTCAGTGAAGGCCTATTCACACATTATGTTCAATGCACATGCAACAATCTGTATACAGTATACACACATACAAATCTGTATGCATGTGCAGATAATCACACAATTCAATGCATGTATAGTGGTCTGCCTTCTATCTGTACCCTGCATTTGAGAAGGTCTGTACCCAGGTTCACTTTAAAATGGACACATGTACAATCATTCACAGCATGTATAAACACCTGCATGCACATATGACATAATGTCTCGATAGGGATGGAGTTCTCCTTGCATCTGGAGCTGCTGTGGTTCCTGAAAGGGTGAACTGAAATACTCCATAGTCAACATCCCATGCTGCAGAATGCCAGCATTATGATCCCACCAGGTCTACGTGAAAGGCAGCCCTGGTAGTGTTGCAGAGATGGGAAATTGTGCAGTTTCCTAAAAGAGTGCATGAGCACGTGTGCCGTCCTACTTCCATGGGCAACTTCCTGCCTCTGCAACGCTACTGTCAGTGGTGCTCTTACCCCTGGACTTCAAGGCCGAAGTCCAGGGCCTCCACACCCCCTGGGAGCCCCCAAATCCTCCTTATTCTGTCCTGGATAGTGTGGTCTCTGCTGGCCCGCCCTGCACCAGGCAGCCAAGTGTGATTATGACCTGTGCTGGGTGTTTTAGAGACAGAGGGGGAAGTGGGGAGAGAAATATGTGGGGTGGGAATATGTTGAGTGTTGAAATGTTTCTGCTAATGCATTTGCATGAATATACCTGTTTTATATTCTTTCATTCTTGTGAGTTCAGTTGCTGTTTGTGCCATCAAGAACCCACATTTTAGAAATACTGTGTTTGTCACAGTGTGTGTGTAATACTTAACTTGCAGCGGGGAAGCGGCTGCTCCAAAGGCCTTTAGGTCCAGGCTCCCAAATTACCCAAGTGCACCTCTGGGTGGGGTAACTAAAATCCTATTGCCTTCCTCCAGCTACCTACATTGGTGGCACCCAAGTACAATCCTCCACTCTTCAGCAAGCTGCCACAGTGGTATGACAAACAAGTCACATGGCTCCAGTGTTTCATTAATGGAGGACTAGCTTCTGCCACTGAGCACCACTGGATGGAAGAAGAGGACCCTATATCCTTGCTGGAGAGTGTTCAGGTGCATCAGAACCATGCAACAGGGGGTGGGGTGTCCCTGAACTGCCAGCTTCCAGGAGCCACCAAGGCACCCCACCCCACCCCACCCCTGCACCCAGCCTGCAATGGATGTGCAGCTCCTCACCCTCTCCCAGCCGGTCAGCACTTTGTTCACCAGCTCCATGCAAGCAAGAGGAAAGAATCACCCAGCTGGCAAACATCATGACAGCCAGCTGAGAGCGGGCGAGGGGTCACGTGTCTGTCTCTTCCAATTGGCTGGCACTTTGTTCATCAGTGTAGTGCTTCTTTTCTCTCACTTGCTGGAGCCTTAGTGAGCCAACAGCTGGTGAACAAAGAGCTGGCTGCCTGGGAGTGGACGAGGAGCCACACATCTGTGCCCTGGTGTCGGCCACACCTCCTCCGTCAGCATGCTTCTGATGTGAGCACTCTGACGCAAAGGGCATGGCGGGCATGCAGTGGGGGCACCCTCTCCCAGTGCTGCTAGTAAACTCCTTGTGCCCCTGAGGGTGTTGTAAGGTGGCAGGAGGGATGGGCAGAATTGGAGGTTGCAGGGATGTCACTATAATTGAGCGGTTGAGTTCAAAGAACCCGGACCCCCCAGCTCCTGAGGGCCCTCAAGCTCTTGAGGGGCCCCCAGCTTGACCCCTCCCTATTTTCTTCATTATCTCTCTCACTCCAAGGGCCGCTGAGGAGAGGGGCAAACACCGGCCCCCTCTCCCTGAGTTACGCCCCTGAGAGGTTGGTTTTCAGGTCCCCTGTGTAGCAGCATTCAGCAGCAGGTGCTTTTCCCTTGCCAGCAAACCACTGCGTGTACCATTCCCCCATTTGACACCATCTTGCTTTCATAAGCATAGAATACATCAAACAATTAGCCTACTTGGTAATATGGGGAGGGGGGTCATATTAGGAGTTATGGAATAAATGCAACATTTCGCAAGCAAATTTGAGTGAGGAGCATTCTATCTATCTATCTATCTATCTATCTATCTATCTATCTATCTATCTATCTAATTTGTACACCACTCCAAACTTTCGTCTCTGGGCGGTTAACAATAGCATAAAACAAGTTAAAAACACATACAAAAACTTTAAACTATTTAACAATTTAAAATAAACCAGAGATTAAAACCTAACAAATTTCAAAAAGCTGAGAAAGCTTGGGCGAAAAGATGGGTTTTCAGGTGTTTTTTAAAAATTGCCAGAGATGGGGAGGATCATATCTCAGCAGGGAGCGCATTCCACAATCTCAGGGCAGTGACCGAGAAGGCCCATCTCTGTGTAGCCACCAAACGAGTTGGCAGTAACTGGAGACGGACCTCCTCAGATGACCTCAATGGGCGGTGGGGCTCATAACAAAGAAGACGCTCTCTTAGGTACCCAGGGCCTAAGCTGTTTAGGGCTTTGTAAGTTATAACTAGCACTGTGTATTTTGCCTGGAAACCTATTGGCAGCCAGTGTAGCTCCATCAACAGAGGAGTAATGTGGTCTCTCCGAGATGACCCAGAGACCAACCTGGCTGCCACATTCTGAACCAACTGCAGTTTCCGGACTATGTACAAAGGCAGCCCCACGTAGAGCACACTACAGAAGTCAAGTCTGGAGGTTACCAACAAATGTACCACTGTACATACCTTGAGAATTTCTCCCCACCCCACCCCACCCCACCCCATCCAAACCTAGCAGCTGTAGAAATTCAGACAATTATCAGACAATTGTATTCTGGCACTTCTTGTTCTTTTCTTTTCCTCTGAGTCACAGCTAATTGTAACCATTTATTTCTTCTCTTTTTAGGTTGATTTCAAATACTGGCATCCAATTTTTACCTGATGTCAACAAGGTATACTCTTTCCTGAAGGTTGTGCTGTAAGTTTTTCCCCCTGGGATCTACTTATTTTTTTGTCTTTTGATGATATTTCTGAGGTGAAAGAAGAATGGGGAAGGGAAATTATTTTAAAACTGAAATCATGCATTCTAGAGCTAAAACAAATCTTTGGATGAACATCTTATCCAAATTTTCAATCTTAAAAGTTACACAAAAATAATTATGAAATACATTTTTAAAATTTCAGAGTCCAAATTTGTCTTTTAAGTTTATGATTTCTGGAGCTTGGGTTGGATTTTAATTTTGGCTGCACACATGTGTATTTGGTCACCTTTTGGCATAAGACTTGATTTACAGGCAAAAGGAGAAAGTGTTTGTACTTCAGGTATCAAATTCCCTGCTCTCAGATATTTGTACGGAAATATACTTATGGAATATTTCGGGTCCTTGTTTTGGGGTGAAAAAAAGGATTATTTTCTATCAGTTGCTAAGATCTCCAAAATTCTACAAGCTAAAATGATTCCACTGCAGAACATATATGATAAGAATTTGAAAGGGTGGTGCTTAAAATGGGGGGGGGGGAAAAAAAACCAAAACAAAACACCCAAAACCCAATTCAAGTAGTTTGGCCCCCATTTCATGTCTGGACAAGCCACCTTTGTGCAGAACCTTACCCAAAATGGGGCTTGCACTACCCAACTGAGGCTGAAGGATATCCTCCAACACTATCCTCCTCTCTAGGGGCAGTCCAAGCTATTGTCACGCTTGGGGTTAGGAACAAAAATGCTGCCTTGGCCAACACCCCTAGTGGAGTGTGGGCCAACCCTTGCAAGCTTTGGAAAGTGCATGGGGGGGCAAGCTGGAGGGCAGATTGCTAGCAGCCTCCTCTTCCCTCTCTGTGCTTCTTGTGAGCGTTGCAAGGAGTGTGAGGAGAGGCACTCCTTGCAAAGTTTGCATGGCTCCGTTCGGTTCCGAAGAGCTGTTCCAATGGGGATGGCAAGGGGCATCATGCCTCCCTGCTGGTGCCCCAGTAATCTGCCGCCTGAGGCAACCCCTTCACTTTGCCTCATGAAAGGGTCACCCCTGCTGGTCTCCCTGACAGTTTTGGGGGACCATGGAGGAGTTAATTGGTGGTAATCGGCTCCCTGTGATACAGGGCTGTAATATGATTAATGAAACTATAGTTAATAAGAGCAAGTTTCCTGCGGGCAGAGAAGGGAAAACTATTTCCAGGGGAACCATTCCCTGACTTTTTCTGGGTGTACTTTCAGTTCAGTAAAGCTTTTGTTGCAGACCTAGATTTTGCTGAATTACTCTCTTCACAATCTAAACAAGGCCAAGCCTCACAAGGCTTCTCCTTGGTTGGAAAGGTGAGGCATCATTTCCTAGAACAAACACCATGATCCCCATCTGGAAGTGACATCATTCACAGCCAAGGAGAAGCCTTGAAGGATTACTTCTGTCTGAAAGAGGGTGTTCTTCCACCTGTTACCCATTACCAGTTGCAGGGGAGTAAAACCACCTGGAGATTTCTATATCAGGTGGTATAGAAATTCAATAAACAAACAAACAAACTCCTGCCTGTGGCTTCCAGCGGCATCTGGTGGGCCACTGTGTGAAACAGGATGCTGGACTAGATGGGCCTTGGGCCTGATCCAGCAGGGCTGTTCTTATGTTCTTACCCATCTTCAGAGTGATGCTTTTTTGGCTGAGGGAGCATGTGAGGGAACTGATACGGAAGTAGGCGCAACAGGAAAATAGTAATTGAGCTTTTCAAGTGCTCCTATTGAATACTCAAAAAACCCTTGAGGTACTTTGAGCATTCAGTGGTGACACTCAAAAAGCCCAGTAAATTTGGGAGGCAAGCCACATCCCTTCTTGAACTCTGTGCATCCCCCCCCCCCCCAGCAACTCCAGTGCTCTCAAATTGCTCCCTTGAAAGGTGTAAAATTTAAGGTGTAAATTTCCACAATAATCCACCTGAAGCAGCTGTGGACAACACTGTGGGCAATATTGAAGCAAAGAACAACAGTTGTCTCAGAACAGACCTGAATAAATATTTTACTAATAAGGCCATTGAGGTTGAGGAAGATTCTCATGTGTGCATCACCTTGATGATCAAATGCACAAGAGGAAATCATCCTTATCCAACAAGCCAATTTGCTTGGGATAATGCAACTGCATGCTGAAGACTTTATGTTCCTGTGTTTAAGAGCATCCCGAATGCCCCAACTCACTGCACCATCACTCTGACCATCTGTTCATGGGTGAAGAGGCAGAATTTGTAAATGCTACTCTTCTTCTGGATCTCTGGCTCAGGGCAGAAGATTTTATTGTGAATCTCAAAATATGGGTCAGGGGCGGCATTCGTATGTAATGGGAAACCAGAGTTGAAGGGCCTGAGGTTGAATTTCTAGTACTTCCAAACACGTGCAATCATGATTTAGACACAAAAGCAACCTGACTCCAATTTGAAGCTCAGTTTTTGGTGAGTCTCGCCGCTCCTACCTGAGAATCCTGTTATATCCGAATGCTGACCCGAGTCCCATTGAGCTCTAACCAGATTTGAGTGAGGAAGCTCCTCCATCACTCAGGCTGTGATTGGCTGCCGGGGCAGTCCTTCATTCCAGAAGGAAGCCCACGCAGTCAGTACCCCCTCCTCTCTGCAGTGCTCCTGGCTGCAGTTGGGGTCCTGATGGTTGCATCTGAATGCTGACAAGTAACCATGCAGGGGTGGGGAGCGGAACCATGAGTCCATTGGACCCATGGTGCCATGTTACATGTGAATATGGCCAGAGAGAGAGGTATGTGTGTATGCGTGCATGTGCATGTGTATTATTTTATTTACTTATTTTTACATTTATATCCTGCTTTTCTTCTGAAGAGCCCAGAGCAGTGTATGTGGTGATGTTTATCCTCAAAACAACCATTTGTGGTAAGCTTAGGCTAAGAGATAGGTGGTTGGTCCAGAGTCACCCACTGAATTTGATGGCTGAACAGGGATTTGAACTTGGTCTCCCCGGGCCTTGTCCAACACTCTTAACTACTATATATATATATCCTACTTTTCCCAAAGTAGTCCAAAGACAGCTGAAAAACCAATATAGATGCAAGAATGCAAACACAAAAACTGAAGCAATAAAACATTATTTGAAACAGCAGCACTAAAAACAATCCAATCCCCCACTCAGTTGGAACTAAATTATTAAAAGCCTTCCAGAATAAAAAATATATTTACAGCCCACCTAAAAAGGGCAGGGAAAGGGGCCAGAGAAAACTGCTTGCGGAGGGCATTCTAAAGTTGCAGCCCTTCTGCTGTCTCTTGCGGCCACGAAGCAAACGCCTGTCAGAGGGCAACCTCTCTCATGCTAGTCTGATTAAAGTTCCAGGTTCTGCTTGCCATTTAGAAAAAGTTTATTAATGTAGGAGCCGCTTGGCTAGTGGGGGTGGATCAGGGCCAGCCGGGCTGACCACCAGGGAGTTGGAGATAGAATGGGGGTTGGGGATTGGAGCCTGGTTCACCAGGGATAATTGGGAGACCTTCCAGGAAGGGGAGGGAGGGAGCATGTTGGAAGGAATGGTG
Organism: Hemicordylus capensis; assembly: GCF_027244095.1. Classification (NCBI taxonomy): domain Eukaryota; kingdom Metazoa; phylum Chordata; class Lepidosauria; order Squamata; family Cordylidae; genus Hemicordylus; species Hemicordylus capensis. Next base: position 437,485,249 of record NC_069657.1, on the reverse strand, counting down.
GGGGCTTAAGGATGGCAAGGCCTGTACAGAGACATTTAAGGGATGTGGTGCTGCTGTGCTGATGCACTCCAGGAAGAATGCAGGTCCTCTGGAGAAAGGCTGGACAAATTGACCATGAGTTGAAGAAGGACTAGGGCAACTTGACCCCCTTCCCAGCATTCTTAGGCACAGGGGAGTGAGAGACGGACAGTTTAGAGGGGGAGGAACCATCCTTTTTTTTTAATAGAGCCAAAAAGGAATAAAGTTGTTCCATTCTTCTTTGGAGATCTCCCCCCGCCCTGCCCCCGCACAAATCTGGGGAAACTGATTATGGCTCCAGGACCGGAAGGCAATAATAAAGCTAAATAGATTAGCATTTTTAAAAAAAATTAAAGATATGCTGTACTCTTGATTTAAAGTCAATAACGTGATTTTGCAGACGGAGAAAGCACAGCCTCGAGATCCTGAGCTTGGTATGGTTCCATATAAGAAACTAAACGGAAGCCCTTTAATGTCTGGGTCTAGCATCCAAGAGGGATAATTTTATCCAATATGTACCTCCTCACTTCTTAGCCCTTTTCAGACATTATGAAAAGTGGGGACACTGTACTTGTGTAGAGCTTCCCTTAGAGTGCAATCTGAAGCCCCCACCAACCCCACCCTGCACTGATGTGCTCAGAAGCTCTGCCCCGCCACACGTGCTTACAGTGTTTGTCTGCAGAGCAAGGGCGGAGCCACCATTGGGTGAATGGGTTCAAAGAACCCGGGCCGCCACAATCAGGGGCCGCAAGCGCCGTCCCAGCCATGCCCCCCACGTCTGACGTCAGATGCAGGGGCATTATTTTGGTCTCAGATGGGGCCATGCGACCCTGTTTGGAGCCAAAATCAGCCCGCGCTGTGTTGGAAACATGGCTGGAGTGACTCTTCCTGCCTTAAAGGTCCTGGTCTCATTGCCAATGCAGCGGGGCCAATCGATCTTCCTCCCAAACAGGGCCGCGCGACTCTGTTTAGGAGAGAGATCAGCCCGAGCTGCATTGGCAGTGTGACTGGAACGGCTCTCCCTGCCTTTAAGGCAGGGGGAGTCACTCCAGCCCACACTGCCCAACACAGTCGCGCGGCCCCGCCCTTTTGTCAGATGTCAGATGCGGCCCCGCCCTTTTGTCAAATGTCAGATGCGGCCCCGCCCTTTTGTCAGATGTCAGATGCGGGGGCATGGCTACATGTCTGATGTCAGATGCAGGGGCGTGGCTACATGTCTGACATCAGGTGCGGGGGCAGGGGCAGGGGGTGCAGCGGCTGTACACAGGCCGCCGCCAGGCTCGCTCCACTCCTGCTGCAGAGGCAAGTGCTGGACTTGTGGACAGATTGTTCCTGTGATTGGAAAGCCAGCATTTCTCTGGCCTTTCACTCACAGGAAGAACCACGGAGAGCAGGGAGGTGGGGCTTCTGCAGCAGCGCTCTTACCCCTGGACTTTGGGGCCGAAGTCCAGGGCCTCCCCACCCCCTGGGGGCCCCCAAATCCTCTTTAGTCTATCCTGGGTGGTGTGGTTGCCACTGGCTGGCCCACACTGTGTCAGGTGGCTGAGTGTGAGTATGACCTGTGCCAGGTCCTTTATAGATAGAGCGGGGAGTGGGGAGAGAAATATGTGGGATGGGAATATGTTAAATTGCGTGTTGAAATGTTTCTGCTAATGCATATTTGCATGAATATACCTGTTTTATATTCTTACATTTTTGTGACTTCAATTGATGTTTGTGCCCTCAAGAACCTTCATATTAAAAATAATGTGTGTGTCATGGTGTGTAGGGAGAGGGGATGATGCTTAATGTGCAGCGGGGGGCGGGGCTTCCAGGGGGGGGGCTCCAAAGGCCTTTAGGTCCAGGCTCCAAAATTACCTAAATGTACCCCTGGGCTTCTGAGCACAACAGTGTGGGGGTAGAGCTTCAGAGCACACTCATGGGGAGAGTATGTATGCAAGTACAGCGTGCCCACATTTTATAAAGCTGGAACAAGATTAAAGCTCTGAAAGCTTACTACCGGTTCTGTCATCTGTTAGGTTAGTGGTCACTGCAGAGCCTTCTCTGGGGTGGCTCTCTCAGTCTGTGGAATCAGCTATTTTCAGGTTTTGTCTATATGAGGCATCTTGGCCCTTTAAACAGGCCTTAATTACTTGCATGTGAGCCAGTATCATTGATTCCAATACATGTCCATTTATTTGATTTGATCATTCCGGTGTTGTATTCTGTTTTGATTATATTTTTATGTTGTATTAACTTTGGCCCTCTCCTTGAAAATCCTGCATTGAAAGGCACGGTAAAAAATGGTGAAGAACAGAAAGGGTTGCTTCAATCAAACGACCAATCAATGTATTTGTTTATCCATAGCCATAACATAAATATTTGATTCAAAAACTGGATAGCGAAAACAATATTTTAAAAAATCACAGGACAGTCAGAAATACAAAGATTGACTCAGAATAATTCAGTACAGGATTATATCAGCTGAGCTTGCCATGTACTTTGATGGCTGAAACTAAAAAACTGATTATTTTTCTTGTAACATGGGGCCTGGTGGGTATCTAGTATTTTTCTTGATTCATCTCTGATGCACTCTAGGCCAACAATGCACTGCCAAGAAGAATTTTTTAAAAAACTTTTCTTTTTATCACAGAGATATCCAAGACAACATACATATACGCAAAATTGAAAGGAATTCTTTCCTGGGCCTCAGTTCCGACCGTGTTGACATGTAAGTATTCTCTGGTCCATTCAACTTTAGTGTCTCAGTGTGGATTGCACAAGGTGCACCATTCACTTTAAACAATAGTTTAAACAGTGAAATAAACAGAGATGATTATGTATTAGTTTTAAAGTGCCTGAGACTCCCGAGTGTTTCCTTACAATTAAAAAAGTAGAGAAGACTTGCACAAAAGCATACCGTTTAATGAGTAACCTAGACATATGCGTGGTTACAGCCAATATACTATTAAAGTTTGCCTACTTAATGTGATGCTACATATAAGTTATGATGGATTTAGCTTTCCAATCCTGTGAATGTATGATATGGCTGCTGAGGCAAGCTTAATCAAGTGATAACATTTTTTTAAGGAGTTACTACTACTACTACAAATATTTATATATCGCTCTTCAACCAAATGTTCTCAGTGGTTTAAACAGAAAAATAAATAATACATAAATAAGATGGATCCCTGTCCCCAAAGGGCTCACAATCTAAAAAGAAACATAAGGCAGATACCAGGAACAGCCACTGGAGGGTTGCTGTGCTGGGGCTGGATAGGGCTAGATGCCCTCCCCCTGCTAAATATGAGAAATCACCACTTTAAAAGGAGTCTCTTGGCTCAGTTAGCAGGAGTCAGTTAGCTGCCTTCAATCATTGCTGCATCGAGCCTCAGAACTGTCTGATCCGGTTGCTCCTGCTGTCCCTCAGGATTTCTACTAGCTTTCGCAGACCTTCTGTTTCCCCAGATCTGCTGGCTTACATAAAACATGTGGATTCCCATGTAATTTTGTCAGGGGCGGCCCTTTCACAAGGCAAGGTGTGGCAATTGCCTCAGGTGGCAGATTACTGGAGTAACAGCATAGTGGCAAGATGCCCTGCACAGTTGCCATCCAAGAAGCTCATTAGGACCGATCTGGCCCTTGCATACTTTGCAGGGGGCATCTCTCTTCACACTTTGCAAGAAGCACAAGGAGGGAAGAGGAGGCTGTTGGCCACCTTTCCCTCTCCGTGCCCCCCTGTACTGAACAAGGTTTGAAAGTGCATTGGTTTTGAAAGGAGCTGGTCCGTACTAGGGGCATGGGGAAAGGCAGCATTTTGTGCCTCTCTACAAGCCACCTACTGGTGCAGCGAAGTAATGACTAGCAAGCCAGAGGTTGCCAGTTCGAATCCCCGCTGGTATATTTCCCAGACTATGGGAAACACCTATATCAGGCAGCAGCGATATAGGAAGATGCTGAAAGGCATCATCTCAGACTGCGCGGGAGGAGGCAATGGTAAACCCCTCCTGTATTCTACCAAAGAAAATAGTGATGTGCACGAACAGGCCATGTTCAACAGGCCTGCAAACCGATTCGCAAGTGGCCCAGTCCGGCGGTCCGACGCCGGTCGGTGGGTGGCTCTTTAAGGGCAGTGGGGTTGTACTTATCCCTCCCGCCACTTTTTTCCCTCCGGCACTCCATTTTTCAGTGAAATTTTCGGGGCGGCAGTGTTCCTCCGTGCCGCCCTGCCCCCTTGTTGACCGGTAAAAGCGGAAGTAACTTCCGCACATGCGCCCGCCACTGCCACGCACACCTGCTGCACACGTCACATGTTGCATGCGCATGCTGCACGGCACATGCGCACGCAGCAGCAACAGGTGCATGCGCAGAAGTTACAATTCTGGTTACCACATCTAAAAAAGGCATTGTAGAACTGGAAAAAGTGCAGAAGAGGGCAACCAAGATGATCAGGGGCCCAGAGCACCTTTCTTATGAGGCTTGGCTACAACACCTGGGGTTTTTTAGTTTAGAAAAAAGATGACTGTGGGGAGACATGATAGAGGCCTATAAAATCATGCATGGTGTGGAGAACGTTGATAGAAAGACATTTTTCTCCCTCTCGCATAACACTAGAACCAGGGGTCATCCCATGAAACTGATTGCCAGGAAATCTAGGACCAACAAACAGAAGTACTTTTTCACACAATGCATACTCAGCTTGTTGAATTCTCTGCCACAGGATGTGGTGACAGCCAAGAACCTGGATGGATTTAAGAGGGGTTTGGGTAACTTCATGGAGAAGAGGTCTATCAACGGCTACTAGTTGGAGGGCTATAGGCCACCTCCAGCCTCAAAGGCAGGATGCCTCTGAGTACCAGTTGCAGGGGAGTAACAGCAGGAGAGAGGGCATGCCCTCAACTCCTGCTTGTGGCTTCTGGCAGCATCTAGTGGACCACTGTGCGAAACAGGATCCTGGACTATATGGGCCTTGGGCCTGATCCAGCAGGGCTGTTCTTATTTCTTAAAATCCATGGCACATGTTGCTTCTGCCAGACAGAACAAAGAACAGAGAGAAGGATGTGGGGGGGCTGAATCTCTGAGAGGTGATTGCTGTCAGACAGAGGCACTTAACTGTCGTTAGGGGTGAGTCTGCCTTCGAGCATAAGACTTCGGCAGCAAAACCAGTTATCATTGGAGTACCGTTGAGGAAGTCACCTTTAGTGTCACAGAGCGGAAATGCTTGACTAACAAACAGAAGGTTGCCAGTTTGAATGCCCACTGGTACTATATCAGGCAGCAGTGATACAGGAAGATGCTGAAAGGCATCCTCTCATATTGTGCGGGAGGAGGCAGTGGTGAACCCCTCCTGTATTCTACCAAAGAAATCCACAGGGCTCTGTGGGGGCCAGGAGTTGAAATCGACTTGACTGCACACTTTACCTTTACCTTTACCATTCGGAAACCTCAGGTTCCAATTGGAGTTTGTCGGGGCAAACCCCAAAAGCTGGGACCTTGAGAGCCAGAGACACACCAGGGGCCAAGCTGGGTAAACAACAGGAGCCAGAAGGTTTTGACAGGAACCAAGAAACAGGAACAATAAGTAATAAGGAGCCAGAGGATATCCAGCAAGTAATAAGGAGTCCAAGGCAAGACAAGGCAAGGGTCACACTGATCAGACAGGAAAGATACTGAGATAACTGTATCAGAACAAGGGAACCTTAATACTGAGGCAAGGGCGGCTTCAGACAGGTGGCGTCTTATACAGTTCCTGTCTGCAGGGGAGCCAAAAACAGACCTCACTCTCCACATCTCTTAGAGCATTCTGGGTTTGTTTTTCCATGCGAATTTGCCTCCCTACTTCAACCACGATTCAGTTTGGCCCAACAAACCAAACTTTGGAACCACCGTTTGCAGTGGGTTCGTTTGCCTTAACGGCTGTTGAATTCACCATCGCGTTGCATCCGACCCGGCCCTGGTGGTTTATTCTCAGCTTGTTGCAAGAAGCGTGGCACAGAGCAGCCAAGAAACAGCTGGGGATTGGGCGAATGGCAGAGGGAGGGGCCCCAAAACCCACTGACAAGCAAAAGAAGCCGTGCTGCTGCTAAGCGTCTACAGAGGGAAATTCTCTGCTTGTTTTAGGAAGCTTAGTTAGACGCTTCCATGGCTCCACATTGCGCCAGCAAGAGCCCAGTGTGTACACTGCACACAGATTGTGCACGCATTCAACACAACATGTCTTTCAGCTCAGCCTCTTTGCCTGCAGCATTTGTAGTCTCAGTTTCCACTTGGCCTGCATGCTGCTCCTTTTTTAATGCCTTCCTTCTTTCCAAGCCCGTGCTGTTTACCCAGCATTTCCCTTATACAGTTTCCTTGGACAACTTTCCAACCGATTAGGTTTCACGGACATGAAAACAGGCCTTGATGCCCAATAAGCCAGATTGCGGCTCTCCTTATCCAGTTTTAAAATTCATCAAGCTTTCCGTTTCTTTCTCTCCCCCTCTCTCTCTCTCTGTTTTAAAGCATCGCGACATGGAGCAAATTTCAAAATTAATGATGCCCAGAGTAGTCTCTCTTTGCATTTGCCAAGTCAATCCCACATCATTCAAGTGGTGCTCTAAAGGACAGCAGGACTTCTGCATATTTCCAGTCAACTGCAGGCATTCTATTACTCAGACAAGCAACGGGTAGGGAGGATGCTAATCTGGTATACTTGTGCATAATGTTAATATATCGTTACAAGCTACTTTACAGGGCTGTGTGAAGCCTTCTCATTGTGCAGGAGCAATCATGCTTCTTAATGAACCAGCGTGCATCCTTGAGTCTCTCTCTCTCTCTCTCATTCTCTCTCTCATGGGATAGGCATATCTGATTAGGCCCAAACAGATGCAGGCCCTCCATTATAATCGTGACGAGAGGGGACATCATTCGTTTTTGTCATGATGGAGCTGGTCTTGTGGTAGCAAGCATGACTTGTCCCCTTAGCTAAGCAGGATCCACCCTGGTTGCATATGAAGGGGAGACTACATGTGTGAGCAATGTAAGATATTCCTCTTAGGGGATAGAGCCGCTCTGGGAAGAGCAGAAGGTTCCAAGTTCCCTCCCTGGCTTCTCCAAGATAGGGCTGAGAGAGATTCCTGCCTGCTAGGGGTGTGCACGGAACTGTCTGTCCCGGTTCGGTTCGAGGCCGGAGTCGCTTCAAATGGAACCGGGCCAGTTCAGTCCGGCCCCCATCGAACCCACCCACCCCGTCTGCGAAATTTTTATTTATTTATTTTAAACTTAAAAGAAGTACCTGTAGCCTCTTCAGGGGGCTTGCTGTAGCCGTGTGTGTGTGGGGGGGTGTGCCTGAGTGGGTTCCCTCTCCCCCCACAGGCCTTCCTCATCACCACTGTGGCCAGGTAAGCAAAGCCTTTTTGGCCCTTTCGGGCCTCCTTACAAGTTAGCGGCCGCCATTTTGGCGGCCCCCGCACATGCACAGATGAGCATTTGCGCATGCACGGCAGCTGCAAAAATGGCGGCTGCTCGCTTGTATGGAGGCCTGAAATGGCCAAAAAGGCTTTGCTTACCCGGCTGCAGCAGTGATGAGGAAGGCCAGCAGGGGGAGAGGGAACCCGCGCAGAAACACACACACACCCGCGGCTACAGCAAGCCCCCTGAAGGTGCTACAGGTACTTCTTTTACTTTTTTAAAAAAAATTTAAGTTCGCGAAGCTGCCAGACCGGACCTGGCGGTCCGGTTCCAGTCCTACACAATCTGGGGGGTGGTTCGATTCGATCACAAACCCACGAACCCCCGGACCGAACTGTCGGACTGCAGACCACCAGACCGGTTCCGCACATCCCTACTGCCTGCAACCTTGGAGAAGGCGCTGCCAGTCTGTGAAGACAATACTGAGCTAGATAGACCAATGGTCTGACTCAGTAGATGGCAGCTTCCTATGTTCCTGTGTTCACAAGCCTCATTTGCAGACTGTAAATTCCTTTCAGGGATCCAAATCCAAGTCCTAACTTAAAAGCGTGCCATTTTCATTCTTCCTGACCTCCTGCCAAATCATGCTATATTCCTCTGGCGCAGATATAATCTATGTGGCATGGCTGGTGGCTCCCCATGGCTGCACTGGCACGTGTGCAAAACAGGCACTCCCCAGGTTACGAGCATCATAGAAACATCAGAAATCAACCTTATACCTAGCTCTGTATTGTCTATATGGATTGTTAGTGACTTTCCAGCGTTTCAGGCAGGAGTGTCTTCCCGTCCTATCTAGAATATAGGAAGCTGCTGTCTACAGAGTCAAGCCATGGATCCATCTAGCTTAGTATTGTCTGTACTGACTGGCAGTGCCTCTCCAAGGTTTCAGGCCGGAGTCTTGCCCAGCCCTGACTGTAGATGCCAGGGAGTGAAGTTGGGACCTTCTGCATGCAAGCAGATGCTTTACCACTGGGCTACAGCCCCATCCCCTAAAGGAAATATCTTACATCAGACAACACACACAAGTCGCCACCCATCCAAATGCAAACAGGAGCAGTCCGTGCTTAGTAAAGGGAACAATCCGTTCTTGCTACCGCAAGACCAGTTCTCCTCCCGCAAAAGACTCGTGAAGTTGGAGGGGGAATATAGGAAGCTGCCTTCTGCCGAGTCAGACCGTTGGTCCATGTAGCTCAGTATTGTTTACACTGGCTGGCAGCGGCTCAAGGCTTCAGCGAGAAACATCTCCCAGCCCTAGCTGGAGAAACCAGGGAGTGAATCTGGGATGTTCTGCATGTAACACAGTTGCTCTTTTCCAATGTAGGGTACTATGGCCCCCTTCCCTAAGTGGAATAAGTGGAATGTCCCCCTCCCCTAATGCTCACATGTAGTACCCCATCCAAATGCAAACCAAGGCAGACCCTGATTAGCAACAGAGACAATTCATGCTCAGTACCCCAAGACCAACTCCCCTTCCCCATCCCATCAGCCTTTTGGGTGATGGCATCCAGGTGATGGAACTCTTGGGAGGCATGATCACCCAATGCCTTTATTGTCATGTCCCATGTACCAAGCAAAGACTATCCTGTTCACTGAAGGTTTTAATGGTATTTGAGGTCCCCTTTTACTTGACTTTTGGCTGCTGTAATTAATGTTTTGATTATTTTTCTGCTTTTGTGCTTGTTGTGCCATTTTCTGCTTTTTAAACATTTCATTCAATTTATTTTGCATGCTGTCTTGTAGGCCTTTTAAGTCAAAGGGTGGAACGCAAGTCTTTTAAATACATATAAAAATGCATGTTGAAATAAGAGCCTCCCCATCTCTGGCAACTTTTAAAAAGGCACTGAAGACACATTTATTCACCCAGGCTTTGAATTAGATTTATAGTTTTTAAAATTTTTGAATACTGGGTTTAAAATGTTTTTAATGTTTTAAATGATTTTAATTGCAAACCGCCCAGAGACACAAGTTTTGGGCGGTGTAGAAATATTTTAAATACATACATACATACAGCGAATAATCTTGGAGGGTGCAGCTTGCCTTCTAGAGGCCATGGCTACTAAGGCTATGCCTCAGAACCTACTTGCCACCAAGGCATTCAGTGTTCAGATGATACTCAGCTCTCGCAGTACTCTGAAGAGATTTGAAGTGGCATGCAAAACCCAAGGCCTCGCTCATGGTAAAAGGAGGCAAGTTATCAGAGTACCACACAGCAGAGGTTGCCACAATCTCAGTTGTGTGACCAGTGTGATGTGGGGAATGGTTAGGGAGATTTGTCTTTTGCTCTGGCCCCGTCTGGAAACCCCTGTCAGGAAGTTGTTGACTGCTGAATGACTTGCCCATCTGAATTCTCCTCAAAGCCTGGAGGCTGGGCCTTAGGGAGTCTGTCTCCCCATTGGTTTCCTCTCCTCTGCACCTCCGTTGGCTTCACACAAGTGCCTCTGTCAGGGAGCCTGGCTGTGAAACCATTTCTGGCTGACTTGTCGCCTCCAAAGGCACTAGGCAAGGTTTCCTGGTAAGCTCTGATCAGCTCTGACATGCGTCAAAGATGTGACACCGGAGGGCACGTGCCTTTCACAGTCAAAAGGGTAATCTCTCCAACCATGACCATAATTGATTTCCGTGTCAACCCCAGCACACCCTCTCGGACCTTAGATAAGCGTATCGGTTGAATGGGCAGCTTTCGCTCTGGATTAGAGGCCAAGTGTGGAGGCTTCCTGACAGTTTAATTAAATGATTCATTGTCAACCCATCACTCAGAGCTGCCACTTTGGGTTAAGAGTGGATGAGTCTTGCCGAGTCACAATAGGAGCAGAGGGGAAGGCAAATTATGTGGTAGAAGTGATAAATATAACTGACTGTTGTAGATTGTTTAGGACCAAGTGAGGAGCAGGGGGAGGGAGAGATACATTAACTATCATTGCGCCCTGGGGAGGAACGTTCCAGTGAACTTGGAGATTCCAAGTGCAGAATCCCTGGCATTATTATTTCATGACTGATGTAGCATTTTGAGTGTCCCAAAAAAGTTGTCATTTCATTAGGTGTTCTTCAGCTTCATCCCTCAGTCATCCCATGAGAGCCTTAGTTTGCATTTGGATGGGTGACTGCTGTCTGACTGCTGTCTGCCGTAAATTATCCCTTTGGAGATGGGGTCATAGCTCAGTGGTAGAACATCTGCTTGCGTGTAGCATGTCCCAAGTTCACTCTCTGCCATCTCCAGGTAGGGCTGGGAGAGACTCCTGCCTGAAACCTTGGAGAGCTTCTGCTAGTCAATGGAAACAATACTGAGCTAGACAGCACAATGATCTGACTCAGTATTAGGCAGCTTCCTATGCTCCTAGAAAAGTAAGGACTGGTCTACACTTGCAGAAGTATGAGTTGATCAAATCTTAAGGTGGTAGAGCAGACTGAACCACTTCAGCCTGCAGGGGAGTGTGTCACATACTGAATGTTATTTTTATATTTTAAAGAACCTCTCTACAAATTAAAATAACCCTTCAATATCAGGGAGAGGTTGTGGCCTGGCCTGTTCCCTGCTGTGTTCATTTCTATTTTCAGGGAGTCTTTTTTAGCCTACTTTCCAGTAAACTTATTTTATTTATTATTTATTTATTATTTATTTTTACATTTATATCCCACTCTTTCTCCAAGGAGCCCAGAGCGGTGTACTACATACTTGAGTTTATTCTCACAACAACCCTGTGAAGTAGGTTAGGCTGAGAGAGAAGTGACTGGCCCAGAGTCACCCAGCTAGTATCATGGATGAATGGGGATTTGAACTCGGGTCTCCCCGGTCCTAGTCCAACACTGGCATTCTGTGTGTGTGTCCGTGTGTTCATCCATGTGTGTGTCCCGCCCTATCAACTTCACAACGTCTGGACCAATATGAATCAAATTGCATAGGGACACATAGGGACACCTCAGCAGCATAGTTTGTGATGATATAATCCACACTGATTCAAGATGGCGGACACATAAGCTTCTGAAGCACAAGTGGGCTAAGTTGTGAACCGCTTAACCAATTTGAACCAAATCTGCTATAGATGTAGGGACACATAGGGATACCTCAGTGGCATAGTTTGAAATGATGTCATCCACCCCAATCCAAGATGGCAGATGCGCAAATTTTTGAGGCACAAGTGGGCTAACTTGTGAACCACTTAACCGATTTGGACCAAATTTGCTGCAGCTATAGGGACACATAGGGACACCTCAATGGCATAATTTGTGATGATGTCATCTACCACAATCCAAGATGGCAGATGCATGAATGTTTGAGGCACAAGTGGACTAACTTGTGGACTGTCTAACTGATTTGAACCAAATTAGGTACAGTTGTAGTGAGTGACACACAGGGACACCTCAGTGGTGTAGTTTGTGGTGATATTGTCGACCCTGATTCAAGATGATGGAACGATAAACTTTTGAAGCACAAGTTAACTAACTTGTGAACTGCTTAACCGATTTGAACCAAATTTGCTACAGCTGTAGAGACACATAGGGACACTTCAATGGCCTAGATTGTGATTATGTCATCCACCCCAGTTCAAGATGGCAAACACATAAACGTTTGAGTTGCAAATGCACTAACTTGTGGACAGACTAACCAATTTGAGCCAAATTTGCTACAGCTGTATGGACACATAGAGATGCCCCAATGGTGTAGTTTGTGATCATGTCATCCACCTCAAGTGCACTAACTTGAGGACTGTCTAACCGATTTGAACCAAATTTGATACAGAGTGACACACAGGGACACCTTAATGGTGTAATTTGTAATGATGTCATCCACCCCAATCCAAGATGGCAGACGCATGAACACTTGAGGTGCAAGAGATCTAACTTGTGGGCTTCAATCTGAACCAAATATAGTCCAGTTGCAGAGACAGTGAAAGGAAAGTAAGCTGATTCGTTCTTACTAGAACAACTTGTTTTTTTAATGGGAAGCATTAAAAAATGTAATCCCTGCTTTTGATCTGAAGTTGTTAAATGCATTCTATAACCTAATTCCCACTTCATCCTCTTGCACATGTCGGTCAGGTCACACCTGTTGGGGTTTTTTGCCATGTACGTTGTCTCAGTTCTTTGTGTGGGGCTTGCTTGTCTATGTTTGTGAGAATATATCTATGTACTGGCTTGGAGGTGGAGTCACAGTTTGTTTGCCTGCTCCTCACTTGCTGTTCTGAATTCAAACTGAGAGATTCTCCCTCTCTCTGTATAAAAGACTGTTAGTCCATTTATTGTTATCATAGCCTATATCTTAGTTAGTAACAAATCTCAAACTCTTGTTTCTCAGTTGCTTCCTGTACAATTACTTAAGATAATTAATTTCTCTCCAATAACACCTGAGACTATGATGTTGGAACTTAGAATGTCCAGCGGGGTATGGGATATCTAGAGAGGCCATGGACTAAGTGGGGAGTTAAATAAACCTGAGACACACATTTCTTACAAAACTAAAATTTGGCACAGTGCCAAAATTTGGCTTCTTGCATGTCAAATATGATCAGATATCACTTGAAAAAATCAAACAGGAGAGAGATGCTTCTAGGAAAACTTAAATATGAATTCTGGTTGAAGAATTTTAAAGCAATAGTGTTAACTTGACAGACAAAATATTTTTATTCCTTTTCAAAACAAAACAAAACAAAACAACTCCAACAGTTTCTAAAATGCTGAAAACAAATTTGTAAAGTATAATTCTTGCAAATCAATTGAAATTAAAAGCATTTGCCCTGCATTTCAACTCTAGTATTAATCTCAGACACATGAAGCAGCTACAGTCTGAAAGGATAGAATGCAACAACCTTGCCGAAGAGAAGCAGGCCTGGGTCTGAGCAGTCCCTGGCTGGGAGAATGCCTGGGGTCCTTGTGTAGCCCCCCTAAAGTGCCATTGGGGTATAAATGTAATTAATATCTTAACAGAGTCCAACCATTGGTTCATCTAGCTCAGTATTCTTTGTTTTGGTGAGGAGCAGCTCTCTTGCAGGCATCTTTCCTAGACTGGCTACATAGGATAGTTTAACTGGCAATTGACTTTCAGCATGCAAAGCTTCTGCTGTACCACAGAGCTATGGCCCTTCCCGCAAGAGAGATAAGCCCTATTCATATTATATTCAACAGTCATACAATTGGCGTACAGTGTACACAGGTTCAGATCTGTAGCAGGTATATTTATTCACAAGTTATGTTGAACACAGGTACAGCAGTACACTTCCTATTTGTAGCCTAAATTTCAGGTGGCTTCTACCCAGGTTCACTTTTAAATGAACGCAGGTACAGTCATTCACACAAAAACATGCACTAGGGATGTACATTGAATGTTTCTATTCAAATCAAATTCAAATCAAATTTCAAAAAAACCATTTCAAAATCAAATCGAATTCAGAAATTTGTTTTGAATTCAAATTGAATTTGAACCTGTTATGTTGCCTTTTTAACCAATCAGGGAGTTGAATGATTTTTAAAAGGTGCCAAATGGCCCTTAAATCGAATTTGAATCAAATTTTTGGAAATTTGATTCTAATTTGAATCTAATTGCCCTTTTGAGGGGTGATTCGATTTGAATTCTAAAATCATCCAGATTCAAGTTGAATAGATTCAAATTTGAATCGATTTGCACATCCCTAATATGTACATGTTTACAGACATCTTGATGTAGGTGCAACATAATGAGCCTGTTCTCACAAGAGGGGATTAACCCAGGAATCTGTGGTCTGGGGCACCAGGACTCCTCCCAACCCAACAGTTCCAAACCTGGGTAGCCCAGATCTTCGACTCAGGTTAAAAGTGAGGTAGGACAAAAATAGAGCCCCTCTTTGGTTTTGGTAGTCTGTGCTGCCATGATGTTTTAAAGTGCTCCTTGGAGCCAGCGGCCATATTTATTTATTCTTTCGCTCGTTCATTCGTTCATTCGATTTCTATACCACCCTTCCAAAAATGGCTCAGGGCAGTTTATACAGAGAAATAACAAATAAATCAGATGGATCCCTGTCCCCAAAGGGCTCACAATCTAAAAAGAAACATGAGATAGACACCAGGAACAGTCACTGGGTAAAGGACATATCAGATATTAAAATGATAAGAACAGGGACTACACTTGATCTTAGCCATAAGCCCCGTGCTAACTTGGCAAAGAGGCACCTTTTTAACGTGGTGATTCTCTTTATTTAGCAGGAGGAGAGTAACTGGTCCTGTCCACTCCCAGCACAGTACCCCCAGTCACTGTTGCTGGTGTCTATCTTATGTTTCTTATGAGCCCTTCGGGGACAGGGTTCCACCTTATTTGTTTATTTGTTTCTCCTTGTAAACCACCCTGAGCCATTTTTGGAAGGGCGGTATAGAAATTGAATGAATGAAAAACATGAATAAGGCCGAGAGGCGGCCTTATATTTACCATAGAGTTTTGTGGAAAGGAGGGCCAGGCAGAGTGGAGCTGCTGCAATACTGAGGGCTACGTCTCCAATTCTTGTGCAATGTGGGGGGGGGTACCTGGAGGCCCCAGCTCCTGATATCAACTATGGAGAATGCCGCTGTGGCGTTTGTGTGGGCGCATGAGGTGAGAGCTAAAAAGTGGCAGAAAGGTAGGATCCTGCCTTCCCTCCAGCCCCCCATGTGAAAGAGCCCAGTGTCTGAATAGGACTTGCCTAAGGCCACTTGGTAAGTTGAGGGCCAAGGCAAGACTTGAATGGAGGAACTCCTGGTTCACATCTCACACTTGTTGCCACTGTGCTATACCAGCCTGTATCTTCACGTGCCCAGGGCCAGCATTCTAGTCATGGAAATATCAAGTCCATCATCGAAATGGCAAGCAAGGGAGTGGACAGTCAGTGAAAGTGGAAGGTGACGGCTAGAATCTTTGCTCTCCTCTCTTGCCAGATGCACAGCAAAACAATTTCTGCCCTTGGAGCCATATATGGACCAATGGGATTTGAGTTTCAGTCTCTAAGGCTTGGTGGAAGAGGAGCTCGTTGCTACATGTCTCTGGACCAGGCCTTGACCTCATCCCTATGAACAGGATCATGCCACTTGAGGCTCCCACGTATCAAACAAGACAGCTGCTAGGATGGGTGTTCTCAATGCATTTAGATAGGAATCTTCATCAAGGGCATATTATTCAGTGCTACCACAGATATTTATATACCATTTCTCAACTAAGTCCTCAAAGCAATTTACGCAGGAAAAAACCATGAAATAAATAAAGACGTTTCCCTATCCCCAGAGGGCTCACAATCTAAAAAGAAACAAAGTGGACACCAGCAACAACTGCTGGAAAGATTGCTGTGCTGGGGCTGGATAGGAACAATTCTCTTCAAGTTTAAGAGAAACTTTAAAAGGTGTCTCTTTCCTTGGTTAGCAGGGGGTCTTCAATTCCTTTATAAAACAGGCCATACATTGCTAACAAAATGACATTGCTAATAAACTACATTCTAACAAAGTTTGTAAGTGTTTGCTAGAGGTTGATGCAGTGTAGTTTTTTTGAGCTGTGGAATAAAGGAATTAAATAATCCCTTGGTAAAGCTTCATATTGAAATGCTTTGGGAACACCAGTCTTGCTATCTATCCCCTCCATGCATTTGTTATCAATGCCCAGCTGTCCTTAAGCCTCTTTTTATTCTTCTAACTGCCCCCATACATGTATCCCTGGTACCCTCCACTGAAAAGTGGTCACCAATGCCACAGTTTTAAACATAACGTGTGTGTATATGCTTAGGCAGAAAGTTTTTTAAAAATTGTGACATTTATAACCCACCCTTCCTCCAGGGAGCTCAGGATGATCTACATGGTATGCCCCCATTTTATCCTAACGATAACTCTGTGAGTTAGGTTAGGATGAGAGAGAGTGAATGGCCCAGGATCATCAAGGGAGCGTCATGGCTAAATTGGGCTTTGATCCTAATTCTTCCCAGTCCTAGTGTAACCTCCCCACTATAATTTGAGAAGGTGAGGGAAGGTGATTGGTCAGGATCCCACCAGCCCCACCCTCCATCCAAGCTGACTGTCAGTAAGCTCAAAGGCACAACCTTCAGTCCTTTTGTGCATATGTGTTTGTCTTTTCAGTTAGCAAGGCCAGTTGGTATCCCTCAGGGTCAGGATTTGTTTGTTTGTTTGTTTATTAGATTCATATACCGCCCTTCCAAAATGTTCACCGCATGATAAACACAATTAAAACAAATTAACAATTAAAATCAAACTATTTTGGCCCCCATTTTCCAGAAATTGTCATGGGATGTGATGACTTCACAAGTTTTCTAGAGGCTTTTCCTGGATTTCTGATCAGTCTAGAGTAAGAGAGTGTTGCAAGTTGAGGGAAGGCACCTTGAGGTGCAGGGCCTATCTCTGGAGATCTAGTGTGGGAAGTCTTAGGCTAGCCACTATAATGCAGCCTAATATAGTTTCAAAGTGGATTTTGGCAAGGCAAACCACGGGTCGCTCTCAGCTCGAAATCATAGCTTCATGAATTCGGACGTAATGGAGTTCCAACCTCTGCCCTGTTTAACCCCCGTTTCATGTTATGTCTGAATTCAGCCCTTGAGTAAATGGCTGGTCTCTGGAAATCTGATGTGGTATTGCAGATGTACTATTTTTGTAGGAGTGCTTGCTATTTGACTCCCCTTATGTTCTGATTGCATATTCATAAATAAAGCAAATATTACAAAGATGTTATCAACTTCTGGTGCTTTCTTATCCGAAAGAAATCAAAGCTGCCCCTGGAAGTTCTCACTATTTGGGAAAATGGGGAGTGCAGAATAGAAGTCCCCCATTGTGATGAAACATTATGAAGGCCATTGAAGCTGGGCATGATGGGGAACACAATTCAACAATATCTGAGGACCCAAGTTTGAGAACTCTTGCTTTATTAGCTTATCTCTTAAAAGGGTTAATCTAACTTTGAAGAAGATAAATTTTCTATTCTCACTTAATATAGTCATTTCCTCTGATTTATCACAGAGATCTCTGTTATGATTTGTTCGTTCTCTCATTTTATTGCAGAAAATAGCACATATTGAATTTCTCTCGACAGTACCTAGGGAAATACAATGCATTCTGAATTCATATAATTGTTTCAGAGACTGTGTGCCTTTCTACAGGAGTGTCATATGTTGAGATTTTTAAAAACATGTTGCAATTTTAACACAACCTTGCTTTAAAAAAAAAAAACCAACCAAAAATAATTTTCTTGCAGAAGACTGAATAAAAATGGAATTCGGGAGATTGAAAACCACGCCTTCAATGGGACCATCTTGTCTGAGCTGTAATTATTCTTTATTTAATTCTTTAGTGATTTGGATGATGTTCTGTGGGAAATAATTTAGTGCAGCAAAAACATTCATTTCAAATTTAAATACTCTTTGCCCATATTTCCCTTATCATATGAATCCCATTCAGATATTATGTTGTACAAGTGTACAAATGTCTGTACATACATACAGTGTTTTGTGTAAATGACTGTTCCTCTGTTCATGTTAAAAGTGAACCTGGGTACAGGCCCCTCAAATGCATGACACAGATAGGAAGTGTACTGCTGTACCTGTGTTCAACATAACATGTGAATAACTATACCAGTGTAAGGATCTATATCTCTGTACACTCGTTGTATGAGTGTTAGAACATACCATGTCAATGGGGCTCTAATCTCATATGATGTTCATAAATAGAGGCTACTAGTACAATGGAGAGACTTTAAAATTATTATTCTTTTTCCAAAGATTTTCAGTCTGAATGTGGATGACCATTGATCTATCTAGCTCAGTATTGTTTACTCTGACTAGCAGTGGTTCTCCCGGGTTTCAGATGGGTGTTTCTCAAAACTGCCTGGAGATTCCAGGAATTGAACCTGGGACTTTCTGCATGCAAAGCAGATACTCTGCCCCTGAGCCATTGAGATATGGCCCCTTTCTCTCTCAGACAAGACAGGAGAGGGTTCAATGTCTACTAGCTCCTTCAACCCCACCTTCAATTCTGCTGCCCATGTAGGCAAATAATCACATAATGTCATTCCCAGGGGGCATCTGGAGGGAGAAAATGGCAGTTAAAGCTGGCCAGAGGTGTGGTTGCCACTGTTCCTAAGGCTCCAATACCACAGAAATGTACTCCCAGTTTTGCTGCCTGCAGATGGTTGATGAAGTTGAGCGGCCATTTTTACTCAGACCTAAACCCATTCAGTCCACAGATAACTGAGGAAGAGAGTGCTAGGTCTGACCATTGTTCAAGTAATTCACACCCAACACATGTTCCATGAACTCTCATAAATCCATAGAGTCATGGAATCATAGCCATAGAGTCAACCTAGAGTCATAGAGTCAACTTAGAGCCATAGAGTCAAAGCCATAGAGTCATGGAGTCATCAATTTCTGTATATGCATCTCTTAATTCATTAAATGCATTAGCATTCTTTTCCCAGTTGTATAATTTGTATCAGAACCCTGTAATAATTGTTTACATTTGAATGGGTAACTAAATGGTAGCTCTTTAAGCAACCTTGTTAGATGATGAAAAATCATTAAATGGTAACAGCTGTAATTTATTTATTTATTAACATAGAAATCTGAGTGGCAATTACAACCTAGAAAAATTACCTAATGAAGTTTTCCAAGGAGCCAATGGCCCAGGATTTTTGTAAGTAATGCTTCTTATTATTCTTATTCTTATTTAAGTGTTATTGTGTCACTCCCCAGCAAATACTCATACCAGAGAAGGGTGGGCATCCACATATATGTCACTCATAAAAGATAATGGACCGGGTCTCACGATCAGTGATCAGTGGCTAAGCCCGCTCTCCCCACTCACAAGCGAGCAGGGAGCCTTGGGTGGCCAGATCAGCCGCCCACATGATGGCCGGCCCCGAGACGGAGCCGGCGGGGGCTGGGGAGCTCGGGGGCCACGTGGCCCCCGGAAGCCCCAGTATGCCCTGCGCAGGCACGCAGGGCATACTGGGGAGACCCCTGAGCGAGGAGGCTGCTTTTCAGCCTCCCAGCTGGGGGTCTACTCGCGAGTAGCCGCGGCGCACAGCCATGCCGCAGCTACTCACGAGCAGATAGCCTGGGTTTGCGACGTGCTCAGTCCGCAAACCCGGGCTAAGGGGCGGGCTACAGGAGCGGGTTAGCCGCTCCAGAACCACTGGGCTCGGCTGCGAGCCCGGTGGTTCTTATGATCACAAAAATCGGGCTAGGATTTTCCTAGCGTGATTTTTGTGAGCATAAGAATAGCCCCAACGGATGACTGAATTAAATAGCATTTAAGTTCTATCCCTAGAGGTTCCAAATTGTATGCATACTTATTTATTTTTGACACCCCATCATATCTCTGAAGTTTTTTAGAATGGCTTACATGTGGTGTGGTTAGCATAACTTTAGGCCAGTTCCTGCCTTTCAGCTTAACCTACCTCACAGGGTTGTTGCGAGGATAAAAGAGCATAGGAAGCAGCTATCTACTGAGTCAGACCATTGGTCAATCTAACTCAGTATTGTGGCAGCAGTTCTCCAATGCTTCAGGCAGGAAGTTTTCTAAACCCTACCTGGAGATTCCAGGGATTGAACCTGGGATCATCTGCAGATGCTCTACCACTGAGCTAGAGTCCCATCCCCACTGAAAAGGGAAGGGAAGAATCATGTATGCCACCTGTAGCTCCCTGGAAAGAAGATTGGAGTAGAAATATAACACATGAAAGAAGCAACTGCAAGATGCTATTGGAGAAGTCCAAAAGTTTTAACTTTGTGGCTGAAATTACAACCCTAAGTCACTAACCCATCCAAAATGCCAAGGGGGCTGGAACTTGAATATTTCCCCTATATATAAATCTCCCGACACATCCAGAATATCAGGAATATGGCTATGCTAGAACCCTTCTTTCCTGATGTGTTAACTTTCTCTATGCCAAGAGTGTGTTTTTTTTAATGGCAGAGCATTCAAATGTTTGTTTTGTGAATTTATAGATTCCTTCCCATTCTTACAAATGCCCAAGGCAGCTTACAATAATGAAAAACCACCATCCATTTAAAAAAAAAATCAATAAAACCAAAAATGCAAAACCATGAAAATAAAATAGCCACGAAGCAGCAGAAATAAAAATTAATCCCCACAATTAAGGAGAACAAATAATCCTACAGTCCTATCAGCAGCCAACTATACCCAACCCACAGAAGGAGAGAGCAAAAAGACCATCAGATAAGAAGCAAGCTAAATATTCACCTAAACAGAAATACCATTGTCAGATGGCAAAGCAAAACAAAGAAGGGGGCCACATTCACACTGGATTTGTGTGAATGCGGTGGAACCGCAATGGCATGGGCCAGCAGTTCCACTGACATTCTGTCCAAATGCGGGAAAACGTGGTTTGGTGAGGTGGTGAAACTGAAGGTTCTGACATGGAACTCTGCTGACCCAAATTCATCTCACATTGCAAGACAGATTCCCATATCCCCATTTCAAAGTGGAATGTAAGTAGTCAAAACAAATTCCAAAACTAGTCTCCCAGCTTTCACTTCTCCCCAAACTGTTTAGAACAGCTTTATTATTTGGAACTCCAATCTGGTTATAGTGATTTTGTTGCCACAAACCAAGATTTTTGCAGCCTGCAGTACGTCTGAATTTGGAACTGCAGGCTGTATCCCCTGGAACCAGAGTTGAGGGAGAAGGCTCCTCCCCCACCAACTCCTGCATAATTGCTTCCTGCATGATTGTTGTTCTGCCAAGAAGGAAGACCCCTCACAGCCAGAAACCCCTTCTTTCTGAAGTCTCTCTGACTGCAGAGAGGGAGCTCCCCAGTGTGTCCTAATTCAGACAGGACAGCAGGGGGAGGGGCAGAACCATGGGTCTAATGGACCCGCGGTTCCGCGATACATGCAAATGCAGCCAGGGTTAGATGCACAACTCTGAGCAGGGAGTCTGACCATCTACTCCAGGAGTCTCAAACTGCAGCCTTCCTGCAGATAATGGCGTACAACTCCCATCATCTCTAGCTACCTGCCATTGTGACTGGGCATGATGAGAGCTGTAGTCCAAGAACAGAAGGCAGGGGCAAATTTGAAAAAAGAAAGCAGGTGCAGAATAGAGTATTTATTCCAATGTGTTTTCAATTAATATAATTTCCAAGGAATACAAGAATACCTCATTATCCGTGGGGGTTCCGTTCCCGCAGATTACCGTGGGTAACGAAACCGTGGGTAATGGGTCAATGAGTCTATGAGATCATGGAGGTTAGGTTCTCAGACTCCAAAGAATCACACCAAAAACATGAAAATGTTTCTAACAATAAAGTGCCCTATAGTGCTCCGTGGGCTTTCAGGAGTACAAGGATGCCCCCTGCAAGTACAAAAGTCCCCAGAATTCAATGGAAAATTGCAGTCTGTTGGTTTAATTTAAAACGAAAATCCCCATCATCCACTGCATACATCAGGGGAGGCTCGTCTGTGGCTACCTTCATGTCACCCGTGGGAATAAGAGTCTTCCTGTCTCTAGAGGCTTTTAAAAAGTTTCTGAAGACTCATCTTTTTACCCAGGCTTGTTAACATCTAAATTTTATAATGTTTATTGATTTGTTTTAAACTGTTTTTAGAATTTTAATTTATTTTAATGTTTTGTTTATTGCTTTGTTGTGAACTCCCCTGAGACTTTGGTTTGGGGTGGTATATAAATATGTTCGTTAAATAAATAAATAAATAAATAAATAAATAAATAAATAAATAAATAAGCAAGCAAGCAAGCAAGCAAGCAAGCAAGCAAGCCATAAAATGACTCCCATGCTCAAAATGGCAACCCATGGATAGATGAAGTTAACCTCTTTGGGGCCGTTCCCCACTGCCCACACACACACACACACACATATGCCAAGGTTGGGTGTCCATTACCTGACTGTGGATACACAAAACCGTGGATGGTGAGTCTGCATAAAATATAACATAATAAAATATCTGCTCATATACACGTGTGTGTGTGTGTGTGTGTGTGTGTGTGTGTGTGTGCGCACGCATATGCATGTGTGTATGTAATCTATCTATCTGTCTAAGGGACAATAGCATTATTAATGTGTTTCCATATTTTAAACATAAAACTGGATTATTCAAACCATTAAAGAATTATAACCCACAATATTCAAATATAACAAACCTAGCCAGTGTGGTGTAGTGGTTAGAGTGCTGGACTTGCACCGGGGAGACTCGAGTTCAAATCCCCATTCAGCCATGAAACTAGCTGGGTGACTCTGGGCCAGTCACTTCTCTCTCAGCCTAGCCTACTTCACAGGGTTGTTGTGAAAGAGAAACTCAAGTATGTAGTACACCGCTCTGGGCTCCTTGGAGAAAGAGTGGGATATAAATATAAAAATAAATAAATAATAAATAATAAATAATAAATAAATAAAATAAGTTTACTGGAAAGTAGGCTAAAAATGTAATAATAATAATAATAATAATAATAATAATAATATCTGCTAATAAAATATATAGAGGACTCAAATCTGACTTTCACTGGACCTTTATATATTTTATTAGCAGATCTTTTAGGTTTATTATATTTGAATATTATGGGTTATAATTGTTTAATGGTCTGAATAATTAAATTTTATGTTTTAAATTTGGAGATATTTTAATAATGTTATAGTTAGTTAGTTAGTTAGTCAGTTAGATAAATGTACTTTCTAATATGTGTATCTGTGCAGATATTTTATTATTGTTATCCTTTATTATCCATAGAGATTCCTTGAAAACAATATCATTTGAAACATGTTTGAATAAATCCTCTGTTCTGCAGCTGCTTTTTGTTTCATTCTTGTGGCTATTATCAGCTGACATTGATCCTCCATACAGTTTTGTTTTTGCCACAGTTTGAGACCCTTGGTCTAAACTTTGCCATAGAGAATGCTCTCTTTCTTGTCCCGATCTGCTGAACTACTGCTAGTGGCAAGACCCTCAGGAGGACCTCTTCCACTGATCTAGGGGATGGGAGGGCTATACAGGAGAAGAAGAGCTGGTCTGGTGGCAGTCAGCATGAATGGTCCTCTTTGCTAAGCAGGGACTACCCTGGTTTGCATTTCGATGGGTACCTACATGTGAGCACTATCTGCTATAAGATATTCCCTTTAGGGTATGAGACTGTAGCTCAGTGGTAGCGCACCTGCTTTGTATGCAGAAGGTCCCAGGTTCAATCCCTGGCAGCAGCTCCAAGTGGACTGGGAAAGACTCCTGCATGAAACCTTGGAGAGCTGCTGCCAGTCAGTGTAGACAATACTGAGCTAGATGGACCAGTGGCCTGACTCAGAATATGGCAGTTTCCTGTGTTTCTAAACAGGCCAAGATAATCCTTTAGATATGCAATTTCTCAGCTTGGTGATTGTCATGGTATAATCCAGAAAGATCTACACTATATGATTCTGGCAGTCATGCTGCCTGCTACTAAAGCCCTAGTCGCACATTAGACAACCGTACACTCATACACCAGTTTGTGTAAATGACTGTGCCTGTGTTCATTTTAAAAGTGAACCTGGATATAAGCGCTTCAAATGCATGGTACAGATAGGAAGTGTATTGCTGTACCTGTGTTCAGCATAACTTGTGAATGTCAGTATCTGTGTATAGAGCTGTATCTGTGTACACTGTACATTGGTTGTACGAGTGTTGAACACAGTGTGTGAATAGGCCTATTATATTCAGCACATCTACAATCTGTGTAAGTGTATGCAAATACAGATTTGTATGCACATACAATTATCCACACTTTATGTTCAATGCCCCTACACACTTCCCATCTCTGTACCCTGCATGTGAGGGAGCCTGTATCAAATAAATAGAAATCGAATAAATAGGAATCAAATGAAGAAGAAGAAGAAGAAGAAGAAGAAGAAGAAGAAGAAGAAGAAGAAGAAGAAGAAGAAGAAGAAGAAACAGAAACCGTGGACCACCTAATCAGCTGTTGTAAAAAGATCGCACAGACTGACTACAAACAAAGGCATGACAAGGTAGCAGGGATGATACACTGGAACATCTGCAAAAAATGCAAGCTACCTGTAGCCAAAAATTGGTGGGACCATAAAATTGAAAAAGTTGAAGAAAATGAAGATGTAAAAATATTATGGGACTTCCGACTACAAACAGACAAACATCTGCCACACAATACACCAAATATAACTGTAGTCGAGAAGAAAGAAGAACAAGTTAAAATAATAGACATAGCAATACCAGGGGATAGCAGAATAAAAGAAAAAGAAATAGAAAAAATCACCAAATACAAAGATCTACAAATTGAAATTGAAAGGCTGTGGCAGAAAAAGACCAAAATAATCCCAGTGGTAACTGGCGCCCTAGGTGCAATTCCAAAACAACTTGGAGAGCACCTCAACACCATAGGGGCCACAGAAATCACCATCAGCCAATTACAAAAAGCAACTTTACTGGGAACAGCCTATATTCTGCAACGATATCTATAACAGCAACAAGATTGACAATAAAATTCAGCCATCCCAGGTCCTTGGGAAGGACTCGATGTCTGGATAAAACAAACCAGTCAATAACACCTGTCTGACTGTGTAAATAAATAAATAAATAAATAAATAATGAACATATGTACAGTAATTCACACAAAAACAAATACATGTGTTCAAACTAGTCAATAACACCTGTCTGACTGTGTAAATAAATAATAATAATAGGGGCCACAGAAATCACCATCAGCCAATTACAAAAAGCAACTTTACTGGGAACAGCCTATATTCTGCGACGATATCTATAACAACAGCAACAACATTGACCATAAAATTCAGCCATCTCAGGTCTTTGGGAAGGACTCGATGTCTGGATAAAACAAACCAGTCAATAACACCTGTCTGACTCTGTAAATAAATAAATAAATAAATAATGAACATATGTACAGTAATTCACACAAAAACAAATACATGTGTTCAGACACCTGCATGACTGAATATGACTTGAGAACTTTTTCATACCTGCACATTCAAATGGGTGCTAGCAGAGCCTGAAATTGTGAGAAAAACTCTCTCACAGCATTCCTAACCTCACATAAATCACTGCCTTCCAAATTTGTCCTCTCTCCTCTCCACAATAATATTTATTCCATTTTCCCCCCTGCACAGGATGTCAGCTCTTCTTTATCCATGATTTTCATTTTTGGATAAGGCTGTTACTGAAGCTTCTTTTGAGAAGCCAAACAATAAACATTTCTTTGACATGCAGAAGTGGTGGGGGGAACACAACCATTTTCTGTAGCAAGAAGTTAACACGAAGCCTTTGTAAGCAGAAACCAAATAGCATCGCATTGTGATGGGATATCAAATTGATTTCCCTGCAGTTCAGTTCAGATTCATCCGATAGTTCAAATTCAAACACTGAGTTGTTTTTATGAGAATTATTTTGTTCTATTACACCATTCCGTGGATGGTAAATTGCCTTTTTTTATCCTAGCCAAGATCATGAAAGAGAGGTCTCCTAGTCATCTGTCACTGGAATGTACACCCAAATGTACTTTCACTTACAGAAATGATTGACCCATAATAATGTCTTTGCTTGGCAAAAGCAGAATTGCCTAAATCAATTTTCCCCTACAACACGGAGCACAGTTTTTATTAAACAGCACAACAGGGTTTCTTGTTATGCCTTAATCCATATGGAGCTGGCAATTAGCGATGCCAAGTCATTTATTGAGAGAAGGATAGAGGGTCAGTACTTGCATCAGCTGTGTCATCATATACCTTAAAAAACTAAGAAGAGCCTCCTAGACCAAGGGTCCATTTAGTCTAGCATCCTGCTTCCCACAGTGGCCAACCAGATGAAGCCCACAAGCAAGGATTCTTAGATTCTCATTGTCTGACAACATTAAAAATATTCCCTTCATCTAAAAAACTTTGGTTTAGAGGAGAATTAAGAAACTTTCTATTTTCACTCATGCTCTAAAAAAATGGAGGGTGCAAGTTAAGGGTCTGTCTTACTTCCAAGCCATATATGCTGTCAAGACTTTGTACAGTCTCGTATAGTATGCTGCTTTAGAAATAAGGCTCCATGTACCCATACCTTTACAAATGAGTAGACCTCACCCTTACTCACAGCTACCTTTACATATAAGTAGACCCACTGCCTTACTGCTGAGAAAACCTTGAATCCATGGTTGATCCTCATGAGTGGACCTTGCAAGGATGAGTCAGCCTTACTCATGAATAAATCCTCAATGTTATCTGTAAGTGTGTGTGTGTGTGTGTGTGGTGGGGCGGGGGGTGTCTATTAATAAGTCTGCTCATGAGTAAGGGTGTGGTATGTTAGAATGAGTAATAGTAGCTAGCCTAAGATTTCCCAGTAAGCTTCATGGTTGAGCAGAAATTTGAATCAGCATCTACTCAATCCTAGACTAGTGCTTTAACCACCATCCACCCTGTCTTTGACACATACACACTTAATGATCCAATATTGAATTAAAACCAGCAAACTTGACATTGATACAGGGCAATGTTTTAGCCTGGTATACTGTATTGTTTCTTGGACTTGCAACCCTCATTCTTGGCCAGTGTCCTCAAAGCAGCTGCCGACTGTCTCAACTGCCAGTTTCACTTGCATCTCAGCCTCCCTACCTTTGCAGTAGACTGGAACACCTCATCTTTTTTTTTCCCCTTTCTTTCATACTCATCTGATCCTAATTGGCAATGTTCTGCAGGGAACACACACTCTGGAGTTGCATTCTCTCTGGGC
This sequence comes from Hemicordylus capensis, assembly GCF_027244095.1. Taxonomy (NCBI): domain Eukaryota; kingdom Metazoa; phylum Chordata; class Lepidosauria; order Squamata; family Cordylidae; genus Hemicordylus; species Hemicordylus capensis. Next base: position 437,458,118 of record NC_069657.1, on the reverse strand, counting down.
TCTTTCTCTTTCTCTCCTCTTGTTCAGCTCTCCTCACTTGATCAGTTTTTTGCCTTATCATCCCACTCTCATTCTTTTTCGTTCCTTCTCTCCTTCAGATCACCGAAATACAGTGAGAACCGTGATGGACCAAATGCCAATCTGCTGAATTATCTGTATAACAGTTTCCTCACACACTGTCCATTTACTGCAGCCTTTCAGTTGTACTGAGAGGAATTTTTTTTTAAAGATGCATAGAACCTCAGCGTCAATACCTAATTGCTAATGCTACAAGAAGTGTCTTTCTTTTGCTAGTACGGAGCCCAAATAGATTGCCTCTTGCCGCCTCCTTGTCAGTTCTCATTGCTTTTCTCTTGCAGAAAGCAATCATATCTGTTCAGCATGACTTCCCCCTTGGAAAGCTGGGCTCTGCATCTGTCTGACACCCTTATCACTATACAAATCTCACACAAAAAAGCTAGCAACTAACAGTTACTGATCTACAGGCCTCCTATCTATTGGCAAATCTACTGTAATGTCATGGAATCTTCACAAACATTCTAACACTCACAATGAATGTGTCAAATGTGTAAGCACAGTAGATCTGTGACAACAGTGAGATTTCTGGGAGGGAAGTGAAAGGTTGCACACAAATTTTGCTCCGTGCAGGGATGAGAGGATTGTCTCCCTACCATTCTCTTATGGTTCTGCTAGTTCACTCTGCCCTGTTGCACTCTTCCTGAATTCTGGTTCAGTTATGATAATTTCTAACACTAAGTCCAGAAATGAAGCATGCACAATGTGCCACAGCTTTCAGTTCCTTCCATTTCCTCCTCTAGACTATCAGTGTCCACATAAACATTGATAAAACACTACCAAAAGAGCAAGCACAGTGTCATCATATGTCTAATTACACTGAGATTCTTTTTGTGCAGTGATTTACTGATATGTCCAAGCACTTCTCCACTTTCATACATGGCCATCAAAGAATCTTGGTACAATGATATGTACACACAGTCATTCCAGACAGTGTTTTTGGGAGCTGTGTTTTATCAATTCACACATGGATTGTGCACATTGCTGTTTCATCAATTCACACAAGTTCTTGGTGAAACATCACACTAAAAGATACAATAATGTATATAATCGTGCTTCGACTGAAAAAAAACAAAACCACTGCAAAAACCACAATACACAGTGCTTTGTACAGAATTCAGAGATGGAAGAATGGAGACTTGCAAATGCATCATCGGTTCCATGGTGGAAAGCTGGCCAGTTGATTTGGAACTCCATAAACTGGGGAGAAATATCGATAATTTCAGAAGCATTTCTAGTAAAGACAGAGAAGGTTTTGTGCTCTTGGTATAGAAGGTGGAGAGGCAAGTGAGTCCTGGAGATGGATGGGCTGAAGGCTAAGAAGGGCCAAGCAATGATGGATGGGATGAAGGTTGAAATCAGTATAAGCAAAAGAGATCCAAATCTCCAACTTGATCAGTGAGAAAGGACACATTTGGACCACGCAGCACAAACCTGAGGGTGTTGACTCAGAAGTAAGACCCACGGGCTGACATCCAGACTTATAAAGTGCTTCGGCTTTGCGGAAGCCAGTTGAGTGGTGGAGCCGATCCCTTGCCGCAGGGAGTGCTGGACAGCGTGCTGCAGCTCAGAGCAGATTGCAGGTACGGCCAGAGCGGAAATAAGCACCTTCTAATTTATGCTTAAAGGTGCCTCTCGCAGCAGCCACCCCCTGCCCCTGCCCCACTCGGAGGCGCTCACACTGGCCACTACTGATGCAACCATGTTTATGTTAGCATAACACTAGTCTGGAACACAAGCTCCAGATAGAGCAACAGCTTTGCGCTAACACTACCTTTGCACAAGTGCTTTGTTAGTCTGGATGTCAACCACTGGGTGGGTTCATATGACCACTGGCAGGTTGATAAGTTGGCAGCGTGTCGATAAAATCTTGGGAACTGGGAGCACGCCCACAGCTTGGGCCCTGGGTATTTAAGAAAACGTCTTCTTCGTCATGAGCCCCACCACCCATTGAGATCATCAGGAGAGGTCCATCTGCAGTTGCCACCGGCTCATCTGGTGGCTACTTGGGGACGGGCCTTCTCCGCTGCTGCCTCAAGGCTTTGGAAAGCTCTCCCTGCTGAAATAAGAGCCTCCCCATCTCTGACAACTTTTTAAAAGTCTTTAAAGATGCATCTATTCTCCCAGGCTTTTAATTAAATATTGAAGCTATTCTCACGGTCATGAAAAATTGGGCTAAGGGAGCCTAGCCCGATTTTTCATGACCGTGAGAACCTCCGGGCTCGCAGCCAAGCCTGGTCTCACAGAAGCGGGTCACCCGCTTCAGCAACCCTCCCCTAAGCCCAGGTTAGCGGAGCAAGCGCTCCGCTAACCTAGGCTTTCTGATAGTGAGTTGCCGTGGTGCAGCTCTGCACCGCAGCAATTCACGAGTAGACCCCCGACTGGGAGGCTAAAAATCAGCCTCCCGGCTTGGGGGTCTCTCCAGTATGCCCTGCGTGCTCACAGGGCATGCTGGAGCTTCCAGGGGCTGTTCGGCCCTCGATCCCTGCAGCCCCCGCTGGCTCCATAACGGAGCCAGCAGCCTTGTGGGTGGCCACTGCAGCCGCCAGGGCTGCTTCCCTGCTCGTCTGCGGGGAGAGCAGGCTTAGCCCGCCCTCCTCGCAAACCCTCTGGAGGCGGGTCTCACCGCCTCATTGTTTTAACAGATTTAACATCCTTTTAAAATGTTGTGTTAAAATTTAAGTTGTTGTAATGTTTTAACTTCTACTGTATCATTTATTTTGTTTTAACTAATGTTTTAAGTTTTCTGTTGTCATTTATTAAAACTAATGTTTTAACTTTTTCAGTGTGTTTGTTTGCTTTGTTGTCAACCGCCCAGAGACGTGAGTTTGGGGCAGTATAAAAATAAGTGAATTAAATAAATAAATGAATAAATGCCCTCCCATTGGGCATGACGTCTGAAACCAAAATAGGAAAGGGGAAAAGGGTGGGAGTGGGGATGATGCAGCATCTGAGCAAATTGATATTGTCTTTATTTTAGGCCTGATGCAGAAAACTCATTTAAAATTTCACAGCAGGTAATTGATGGTTCCACATTCTGATTCAAGGGAGGAGGAGCATGTATTAGCCTTCTCATAACCCTGAACAACTCCACTGGACATGAGCTTGAGGATGCATTATGGGCAAAAAAGAATCACTTCTTTGCTGCACGTATTGCCTGAGCATAGATCTTCAGATGCGCTCTGTGTTGTAATCTGCAAACATCAATGTGCTCAGTACCTTGGGGTTTTCTTCCCTCCTTTTTCTGTCTGGCATGACATCTGAACCCACCCAAGTCCAGTTCCCATATGGGCTACTGACATTCTACTGACTTTGACAAGCCAACTTCAATTCCTAATTACAGAAATTGGCTTGAAGTTGGCACAATGTCAGTAACAGAGCATGAGAACCAGACTTGGGTGGATTCTTGATGGGAGTATGGACTCCTGATTCCCAAGATTTTACTGACATGCTACTTGCTTACCAATCTGTCAGTGGTCATGTGAACCTACCCTCTGAGTTCAATGGGATTTAGCTTCCAAGGAGATTTGCATATGATCATATGGTTAATTCTGTTTTTACTATGTCTTATCAGGCAGTCCATTTCAAGTTACTAATGAGGCAGATTAGTCTTGAGTAGTCTGAGGAAGCCAATCAGTCATCAGTCAGCGTTCTATTGTTTAACCAATTACATTAAATTGTAATAATAATATCTTAACATTACCATTTTAAATTGTAATATTCATATTACAATTTTCTGGGTATGCAGTGAACTGGATTGTTTAGAGGTTGAAACAATCACGTTTCTTCTGAAAGGGATATTTCGGAAACCAAGATCAGCCAGCTGCCCAGCATTGGACTGGAGAACATTAACAAGCTGGTAGCAAGATCAACCTACAATTTAAAAAAGCTGCCTGCATTGAGCAAGTTTCGTGCCTTGATTGAGGCAGACCTCACCTACCCAAGCCACTGCTGTGCCTTCGCGAACTGGACCAAGCAAAAGTGAGTCAGCTCTATTTACTTTTGCATTTAGAATTACCCATTTATTTGTGAATGTGTCAAAGTCACATGGATGCCAAGTCACATGGATGCCTATTCTACTGTGCATACATCTGTTCAAAGAGTTCTGTATTAAAACACAGAATACCAAATCATTTCCCCATCATTTATTCATTATATTGTTTTGATCATTCTAATTGGTTTCATTGTTGGCAGTTTGGTTTGGCTTGCAAACCAAACTAACTGTAAGACCTGTTCAACAGTGGAACAGCCTGCCTCATGCAGTGGTGGACGTTCCTCCTTTCAAGCACAGTCTGAGCGGCCATCTGTCAGGGTTTCTGTAGCAGACTCCTGCAATGAGCAGGGAGGACTAGAAGACTGCCAAGCTTACTGCCAGTTCTAAACTTCAACAGAGTGAAAAACATACCAAGGCAGTTCATGATCCTCAATAGGGTAGGATAGGTGTCCTACGCAAGTTCAGGAGCTGTGCATACTCCCAATTTTGTGTTTGTGTGCAAAGGTGAAAGGAAGTTAGGGAGGAGGAAGTGACTGTGTGTGAGGCTTGCACTAGGTTGAAGGGCTTTTCTTCCTACCTCATTCAGCAGCTGGGCAGAGCTGCTGGGTAGGACAGAACCCTCGTATCCAATGTGAGCCTCACACACAATCACTTCCTTCCACTCCTTCCTTGTTTTTCTCTCACATATGATAAAGAATCAGGAGTGTGCAAAGCTTATCCTACTTATCGAAGAGTTCAAAGCTTATCCCACTTATCCTGCCCTGTTGAGGATTGTGTGACCTGCCTTACAGGTTTACAGAACTGCTAGCTCTCAGACTCTGCCCAGGGGAGACCGGAGGTCAGGGCCAAGTTACTTTTGCACATTATTTTAAAATGTGTTGCCCCACTGATATTGCCCCTGGACACCTCACATGTGTTACGCCTGTCCAACATAGATACATTTGGGCATGTGGTTCCATTGCTAGCATGCTCATTGGACCTACAAGATGATGACCTCTCTGGGCTCTTGTAACAGCTTGCTAGAAGGTGCTCTCATAATGGCCTTTGGTGTCTAGTGGCTCTGAAGTCTGGGTGGGAGCCAGTATTCCCTGTAAGAGGGATTCCCAGATATTGTTGACTACAATTCCCATCATCCCCAGCCAAAGGTCATTGCAACTGGGGGTGCTGGGAGTTGTAAACAACATCTGGGAATCCCTCTTACAGGATAAAACAGTTTGGTCCTTTAGGTAGCCAACCAAAGACAACTAATCTGAGTTTCTGTAGCTGGCTGACAACCAACCTGGGGGCAGGGGGGAAGGGGCATGCTGCTGGATTTTGGGGGACTGGTGCTTCTTTAAAGACTAGCTGTGTCTTTCTCAAAGACTGTCTGTTCCCTCCAAGTGCAACATCTAGCTTTGTAAATAAATAGATATCACATCAACACTGTATGTCTCCAGTGCTGTTGAGGCCAGAATAGGAATGTGCACAATGAAACTGAGATATCCACTGTGTGCACTTGCCTCCCTGATTTTCAAAGAGAATCATTAGCACAGACTCATTAGTCCAACCCCTGGGGAGCTTTGCCAATGCAAATCATGGGGTCTTCTCAGCCTCTTGAATCAGGTTTCCTTGCAACTGATTTGTCATCAGTGGGATAATGCAGGGTGTTCAAGCATCAAGCGTCCTCCTCATTTATCTTTGCTTTTTCAAGTATTCTTTGAGATTTGCACATTGATTGATTTAATTAATGCATAAGCCAAGTCAGTTTATGCTGCATATAATGCTTTAGCTGCTTTAGAGTTTGTTTTCTTCAGCAGGAGGTAGGCTGACTTCAGTTTAGAATAGTCTACTGTTGTCTGCTAGAATCCCCACACTCCATGTAGTCCAGCATTCATGCAAGAATCCCAACAACCAAGTGGCACCAAGTGGGTCCTTAAGAAATTGACCAGTGGTCTGCTAGTGAACCACAGTAGGGGGAGTGCATGTTTGCCGGTTTGCCTTGAACCAGGCCAGTTCGGTGGCTCAATCACGAACCAAACCGGGGGTGGTTTGGTCCATAACTGAACTGAATCAAGCCCAGTTTGGGCGGACTGCTTCATTGTTGAACAGACAGCCAGGGGGTGGTGAGAGAGATATTTAAAGGCTCTTACCCAACTGGTGCAGCTGCCAGAACTGCCGCTTCTCCCCCGGCAGAACCCATAACCTAAGCATGTGCCATGATGTCCCTTCTAGCACAACACCTCCTGGCAGCAAGCTAAAAAGGCCATTGCAGCGCATACTTAGGCTATCGGCTGTGGCGGGGGGGAGGAGTGGCACTGGCAGCCGCACGGGTCGGGTAAGACACTTTAAATACTTCTCTCACCACCCCCTCCTTACAGCTTCCTATGACCCCCACCCCTTTATTTGTAATCCTCACCAGATTCCCCTTCACAAGTATCAGCTGCTCAAAACTGGTTCAGTCAAACGGACTGGACCAGCTGGTCAGTTCGAACAAACCAGTTCAGAAACATGTGGTTCGGTTCGAATTTGATTCAAATTTGAACTAAACCACAATTTTTGGTTCATGCACACCCCTAAATCAGAGCTTCAGCAGTCCCAGGGCTATGGTTCATTGACAGTAGTGTGCACAGTCCACATGTGATGGTTTAGTACAAATTCAGACTGACCCGCACCACTGCTCTGTGAACCGGTTCATCAGACTGACCAGCTGGACTGGTTGAACCAATGAACCAGTTTGAAGCGATTAATGATCATCATCAAACCACTCCAACCTCCCTGTTCTCGATGGACTGGTTTGACCACAAACTGGTCCATGCACACCCCTATCTGCAGCGACTGATTCAGTCACCTGGCTAAAGCTAAGCAGAACTAGATCTGATCTGGTCCGTCTCACTAGCCTGGGAACCCAGTGTATGTGGCCATGAATTCCATGATGATAGAAAGGAAGGATATCAGTACCTTAAACAAATAAAATAGACTCTTCCACCCACTTCTGTTGTACAGCATCCATGAGGGGAAATGCTCTTCTTACTATTGGAAAAATCATCTTTTTTTAACCTCCCTTACATTAATTAGGAATTTATGTATCCTAGGACAGGGATTTCCAAAGCTGGGTGCCCAGCTGCTGTATTAGAACTCCCATCATCACCAACTGCTATAGCTTTTGGCTTTATATGCTCCATGGGATCTCACCATACCCTGAAATATGGAATTCCACTTGAACAAAAAAACAAGTGTATATTTTCTCTTTATGGGGAAAAAAATTTAAACCCAAGTGTTCTGTGAATCTGCTTGTTGTGTGGGTAGCCTTAAATGCTAGAGGAGACTTCTCAAAAATCCCCTACTGATAGCACCTACAAGGTGTTCTTATATGTCCAAAGCAGTAGCAGCCAGGATGGGCTGGGGCTGGTAAACGAGATGCAGGTGTGGCTCATTTTCTCTTTCCTCTCAGCACCCTAGTCACCTCACTCTGCCCTCTCTCACCCGACACCACGTTAACCCCAGGCCCACTGGTTGGTTTTTTGCTCGGTTCCCCAACTGAGTGAATAGTCAGCCCACGCACCTGGGTTTAACATGGCGGTGAGAGAGAGAAGGCAGAACAAGGTGACCGGGGCAGGGAGATGAGAGAGAGGCGCTTTCCAGATTCCACTCTGCAATGGGGTCATTGTGGATCTCGGAAGTGTCCTTCCACACTTCCGGTGTTGTGGCACCATAGTCGCTACACTGACAGCAGGGTGCCATTCACATTTCCAATGCCTTATTTCAAATTTAATCGCTGTGATATAGTGCTATGACATCATGTATCTGGCATAAAAAGGTTGCTGTTTTTTTTTTCAGGTAGTTAGTTTCCACGAGACTGCTCCCCCTGCTGTTTACGTTTCAAATGTAATTTGCCTGAACAGAAGCATTTTGCTGCTGTTGAGCAGCTAATCTGGAAAGCACCACACCTTACGACCACCCTCACCCTGCCTATACTGGCTGCTACTGGCCCAAAGTAAATAGTCAGTTCCATGTGCATGAGACTTGTGCATGAGACTTCCATGTGCATGAGGTTTGCTTTTTAACCTATTGTTAGCAGGGGTGCCGTTTAGAGAGGCTATCAGTGAAGCAGTCACAACCGCCTTACTTCCAGCTCACTGGTTCTGCAGACTGAGCTGCAAATGACGCATTCTGTACTGGTGATTGCACACCACCAAACTGAGTCCTGCTCCCTCATGTGGTGTCCCCTTGGTAATGGGTAATGGGGGGTGGAATGTGATATGGCATCATTGTGGGAGTATTCCTCACCATCACAAGTGGCAATCCGTGAAGTGGATTGAGGAAGGAACATAAGAACAGCCCTGCTGGATCAGGCCCAAGGCCCATCCAGTCCAGCATCCTGTTTCCCACAATGGCCCACCAGATGCCCCTGAGAAGCCCACAGGCAAGAGATGAAGGCATGCCCCGTCTCCTGCTGTTGCTCCCCTGCAGCTGGTATTCAGAGGCATTTTGCCTCTGATCATGGAAGCCGCTGCCTATGGCCATCAAGACTAGTAGTCATTGATAGACCTGGCCTCCATGAATATGTCTTGAGCAGTATTCCCTGTAATGGAGATTCCCAGATGTTGCTGACTATAACTCCCAGCACCCCCAGTTGCAATGGCCTTTGGCTGGGGATTACGGGAGCTGTAGTCAACAACATCAGGGAATCCCTGTTACAGGGAACACTGGTCTTAAGTCATCATTTAACACCAGCCAAGCTGGTGGCCATGGAAAAAGTAACACAATAATGTGTAATCCCCCACTCCCGCACACACACACACCCCTACTTGTAACTGGAGATGTGTGAGTTGAAGACACCCAAAGTCTCCCTGTAATCTGTTGCATTGGGTGCTAAAGCATGACTGGCCCTACTTTGAAGCCGGGTGGGGGGAGAGAGAGAGAGAGAGAGAGAGAGAGAGAGAGAGAGAGAACAGCATTACTCTTTAAATCTCTTAAGTTTCTTTCCTCTCAGAACTCTGCCTTTACCCATGTGAAAATCTATTTGTTGGGTAACACGGTCTTCCTCAGCTTCAGAAATAGAAATACTTTCTCAGCATCTTCTCACTGTTGAACCCTCCCACACAGGGGAGTTGGTAGGGTTGTGTAAGGATAAAGGTAAAGTGTGCCATCAAGTCGATTTCAACTCCTGGCGCCCACAGAGCCCTGTGGTTTTCTTTGGTAGAATATAGGAGGGGTTTACCATTGCCGCCTCCTGCACAGTCTGGGATGATGCTTTTCAGCATCTTCCTATATCACTGCTGCCCAATACAGTACCAGTGGGAATTCGAACCGGCAACCTTCTGCTTGTTAGCCAAGCATTTCCCCGCTGCGCCACCTAAGGTGACACTGCCTCTTTAAGAACCTCAGACAGTCTCAAGATGAAACTGGCCACATGAGAGAACTGGAGGGGGTGGGAATTAGTTTTTTAACAAAGTGTGAGTGGTTGGGCCTGTATGTTCTCCTTACAGGCATGAACAATTCTAGGCCCGATGACTAGAAACTAGTCAGTCCTCACTGATGGACTTTTAAAAAACTTTTAAAAGTTTTTTTGATTGATTGATTGCATTTACAAACTACTGGGTGTCCCCAAAGTGGACTGCAGCATAAAAGACATATTAAGATATTTAAAATATTCTGAAGAGTTCTTAATAGCTGAAAGCAGCCGAACATCAAGGGCTGTGTGTGGAAATTGACAGCACAATCCTATTTTTGTTTCCATCTGGAGGAGAGTTCTAATGTTCCTCAGCTTTATAATATATTATTACATACCCCCCTCAGGATATTTCTGATGTGGCTGGAAAGATGAGCATTTTCAGACAAGCTGCTTGCATCTTGCCTAAAGTTCTTCAAAATGACCTCAGGAACAACAGGGACTTGAAGCCTGTTTGGCTTATTCTAACCCCCTTCCCTCTAGTAAGCTTGCACTTTGAGGATTTTTGTGGTTTCCAAGCATCTTACTAAGAGACCCAGCAACAGAGTTGGCAGTTAAGGGAAGCTTTACAAAAACAGAATTTGCTAGATGAAAGCAGTATGTTTTGCAAGATAACCTCTCTTGAAGCTCTAAGTTAAAAACAAACCTTGAGAAGCCTAGTTGGCAAGCTCAATGTAGACCTTCTTCCAAGACTTTAACCCCTTTCCATTGCAATTAAAAACACTTTGCTGTAAACCTAAACTGCTGTATAGTCCCAGTATCACGGTGATCTTCACTATTTTTCAAGCAAGGACTACTTTGGCAAAAAAAGAAAGAAAGAAAAGAAACACAGCACCCTTGCATGTGAGAGCAATATCTCACTGTGCCGACCTCTGCATAGTACTGTGCTTTTCCCAGTTCAGGGAGGGCCCTTTAAGAGAGTATAAGCCCTCGCATAAAAGCTCTAGGACAGGGTTTCTTAACCAGATGGGCCCCCAGATGCTGTTGGACTACAACTCCCATCATTCCCAGACATGGCCTTTGTGGCTGAGGATGATGGGAGTTGTAGTCCAACAACATCTGGGGACCCAAGGTTAAGAAAACCTGCTCTAGGAGGAAAGCACTAGGAAGGGCTACACTTCCCAGCACGCGCTGCATGCTTTCAGGATGGTGCAGGGCTCCGTTGCATAAGAACATAAGAACAGCCCTGCAGAATCAGGCCCAAGAAGGCCTATCTCGTCCAGCATCCTGTTTCACACAGTGGCCCACCCGATGCCTCTGAGAAGCCCACAGGCAAGAGGTGAGGGCATGCACCCTCTCTTGCTGTTGCTCCCCTGCAACTGGTATTAAGAGGTATCCTGCCTCTAAGGCTGGAGGTGGGCTCATAGCCACCAGTCTAGTAGCCATTGATAGACCTGTCCTCCATGCATTTGTCTAAGCCCCTTTCAAAGAGTGGTTAAAATCTTTCAAGATGGTGCAGGGGGCCAAGAGGGCTCCAATCCCCATAAAGGAGCCACCCCCAGCACTGGGCAAAGTGCAGCATTGCACAGTGGGAATGGTCATCTCCTCATGGTGCCAGGGGGACTGTGCCAAAGAAGCTCCACACAGGCCCAATAAGCAAATAGTCAGGGAGCCTCACCTAGGATTGATGGGGGTCACCACTGCCCCTCCATGACCAGTCCTTACAATGTATAATACTGCAGTATCAGGTCTTTAACCCTCATCCGGATTTTGGGGTAGATTTCTATCCCCAGCTGCATACATGCACATAGAAAAGGAAACTACTGCACTCCCAGGCATGACCTTGTTGCCTGAGGATACCCTGTATCTCATTTGATTGCTGCCACATACATAGGCTGACAATTTTGATCTGCCTGTTCTAGATGGGGTCACCCTTCCCCAAAAGGAACGGATACATAGTATGGGAGTACTTCTGGATCCACACCTCTCCCTGGTATCTCAGGTTGAGGCGGTGGCCAGAAGGGCTTTCTGTCAGCTCCAGCTGATACGTCAGCTGCGTCCATTTCTTGAGATGAACAACCTCAAAACAGTGGTACATATGTTGGTAACCTCCAGACTTGACTTCTGCAATGCACTCTATGTGGGGCTGCCTTTGTACATATCTCGGAGAGACCATATCACTCCTTTGCTGATAGAGCTACACTGGTTGTCATCCGGGCAAAATACAAAGTGCTGGTTATCACCTAGGTAAGGTCAAGTGTGCCATCAAGTCGATTTCGACTCCTGGCACCCACAGAACCCTGTGTTTTTCTTTTGGTAGAATACAGGAGGAGTTTACCATTGCCTCCTCCCATGCAGTATGAGATTATGCCTTTCAATAATATATCGCTGCTGCCCTATATATCAGGGAAACATACCAGCGGGGATTCGAACCGGCAACCTTCTGCTTGTTAGTCAAGCATTTCCCTGCTGCACCAGCATTAAATTCCAGGTTATAACCTATAAAACCCTAAATGGCTTGGGTCCGGGGTATTTAAGAGAACATCTTCTTCATTATAATCCCCACTGCTGGTTTAGGTTGTCCGGAGAGGTCCATCTCCAGTTGCCTCCAGCTCAGCTGGTGGCCACATAGGGACGGGCCTTCTTAGTTGCTGCCCCGAGACTGTGGAATGCACTCCCTACTGAAATACGATACTCCCCATCTCTGGAAAATTTTAAAAAGCATTTGAAAACCCACCTCTTCACCCAAGCTTCTTCAGCTTTTTAAATTTTTAGGTTTTAATCTGTTTTTGACTTTTAAATGGTTTAAATCGTAAGTTTTGTGTATGTTTTAACTTGTTTTATGTTATTGTTAACTGCCCAGAGACGAATGTTTGGAGCAGTGTACACATTAGACAGATAGATAGATAGATAGATAGATAGATAGATAGATAGATAGATAGATAGATAGATAGATCACAACATCACACAGGCATTGTAACATAACAGTTGCGCATTTCTGGAAGAGCACTCTTGCACTCGCACAAACATTGTACAAATGCAGTTGCACGATGGTATAACCATTGTTTCCAATGGCCATGCCATCATGGAACTCCGTTTGCACACTTTTTTGCATTTGAGCAAGAGCACTTTTGCACAAGTGCATGAAGGTTATGTTATGACATGCACATAACATTAGGAACATTAGAAGCTGCCTTATACCGAGTCAAACCATTGCTCCATCCAGTTCAATATTGTCTGCCCAGACTGGCAGCTGCTTCTCCAGGACTGCAGGCAGGAGTCTCTCCCAGCCCTATCTTGGAGTTGCCAGGGAGGGAACTTGGGACCTTCTGCATGGAAGCATGCAGATGTTCTTCCCAGAGTGGCCCCATCGCCTAAGGGGAAAATCTTACAGTACTCACATGTCATCTCCCATTCAAATGCAAACTAGGGCAGACCCTGCTTCGCAAAGATGAGAATTCATGCTTGCTAGCGTGTCAGCGCTTCTCTCCCTGACACGGTGCGCAGTATGTCAGCCAGAAACTTTTAAAAGTACTTACTTCTTTTTCTTTTTTTAATCCCATAACCTCAAATGCTTAAACTGGTAGGTGGAAAAAGCTAATCAGGAAGTAGCAAGCTTTCCAAAACCACAAACAGAAGAAAAACCAAAGGGAAAAATCCTTGGCATTTTGTTTTTACCTTGCGATGGTTTTAAAGGAGCAATTCTCTTCTCTGTTCTCCGAAATGCCAAAGACAAAACTCCTTTCCACAACATGACTCCCATTAACATTTCACAACAAGGAGCTCTTCTCAGCAGGGTTTTGCAGCAGAAGGTGAATACAGCCCTGGTCTCCCTTACAGCTGCAAAGCCTCTTCTGAATGCCAGGATTTCTGAGCATGTACAAAGTGTCTTACTAACTATAATCACTCTCTTTCTGCACCATGTAAATACTGGAAATTCTCTGTGGTGAGAGAATCCCTTTCTCATTATAGCAGAGTGCACAGAGGCACAACACACAGCGGATTTAGTTAGGCATGCGTGTGTGCTGAGAGTAAAGTAACTTGGAGCCAATTCATCGTTTCAAATCAATATAAAAGGCATTTATTAAGGAACTCCATTCTAGATAGGAAAGTGAGGAGTTAGGATCTCTAATCTATCTATCTAGCTGGATGCAGATGGATTCTGCATCCTCTCTGCACATTTGGTGCAGGGAGAGGAACTTGCCATGTTGCAAGGTAGGCGGGCAGGTAGCAAGAGAGAGAAAGAGGAAGGAAGTTTGAATCCCCTGAGATTAGCAATCTACACATCAAAGGGATAGCATCAGAGCAGTGGAGAAGGGATGACCAATGTCTTGACCCTCTAGCCCTCTGACTTACTGGTCTGTCCTCCACTGTCTGAGGCAAGAGACAGCACAAAGTCCTTTAACTTCCAACAGTAAAAACTGAGAAATCAAAACAAGCCTGGGAATAAACTGGGTGCAAGTACAATTTCTAATCTGTTGTTTCTTTTAAAAAGCAAAATACTTAAAAGCTGCTTCTTTGAAGAAAAGCAGCTCTTTATTCACTAATCATCCTTTCTGCTTCACTTTTCACCAGTTCTCAGTTATTTTGCCTTGGGTTAGGTTGCTGTCATTCATTGGGTAGGAGGAGCATCTTACCCAGGTTTTGGAGCTATGCGCACCCCCATTTTCTGATCCTCTGTGAGTAAAAAACAAGGGGGGGAGGAAGTTATTGTCTGCTAAGAAGCAGCCGGGTCAGAGGGCTCCATCCTACCCAGCGGCTGTACCCAGCTCTTTAACAAGGTAGGCCGAAAAGCCCTCCAACCCAGCTGCTGCTTAGCACACGGCCACTTCCTCCTCGTCCTCCTACCTTGCCTTTTACTCATACATGATTGGAAAATGGGACACACACAGGTCTTGAACTTGGGCAGGAGGCTTAGGAACATAGGAAGCTGCTCTATGCAGAGTCATGCCCATTTTGGTCCTGAGTAAGGGTGGTTATATAGGAACATAGAACTGCCTTCTAGGAACTGCCTTATATCGAGTCAGACCATTGGTCCATCTCGCTCAGTACTGTCTACCCAGACCAGCAGCGGCTTCTCCGACGTTACAGGCAGGAGCCTCTGTCAACCCTATCTTTGAGTTGCCAGGGAGGAAGCTTGGAATCTTCTGCATGCAAGCATGCAGATGTTCCTCCTAGAGTGGCCCCATCCCCTATTCTTACAGTGCTCAGACATGTAGTCTCCCATTCAAATACAAACCAGGGTGGACCCTGCTTAGCAAAGGGGGCCATTTATGCTTGCTACCACAGCTTCTCCTACCCAATTAACGATTGCAAGAACCAACCTATTATGTAATAACCATGTCCAGATGTCTGTGTGAACCACTGTACCTGCATTTACTTTTCAAGTGAACCTGGGTGCAGGCTTCCCGAAATGCAGGATACAGATAGGAAGTGTACTGCTGCACCTATATTCCCGGTAGCCAGAATGAGGGTGCGAGAACACCCTTAACCTTGGCTAAAAACCGGGTTTGTTAAGGGGGTTAGGCAGGTGGGGAGCAGAAGGATCCGTGAAGATCCCACCGCTTCTTCTGACCAGATTAACCCTGCTTGGGGCAGCCCAGACAGGGTTAGGCTGGTCGTGAGAGCAGCCTCACTGAGTTGTAGGCCAACTTGAGAGCCTCTGCCCCTGAATAGATGGCTATTAACATTTCAAAAGAAATAAGTACACTCAGAAAAAGCCATCGTGGGAGGCTTCCGGCTGCTGGTTTTAAGCCAAAGGCCCACAGACACTGCTCGGGTATTTACAGACCAGGGTTTTCAATAAGTGACAGCCCTTCAAAGGACAAAAAAGCAATGACATGTGCAGGAAGGAAGTCACAGCTACATGATTCCCTACAATACAAACTGATCTTATGTCAGGCAGGACAAAAACGCTGGCTGGGTTTCCTAATGGGCTCTGTCAGCCTCAGAAGCTTAACATAGCTGTGTCTCATAGGCAAAAGGAAATGAATGGAGGAATCCCAGACAAAGCAGATGCTTTTCACATCATCTGGGGGGAATGCCTGATAGGAATGGGCAGCTATGTAAATCTCTATCTTTTGGGTTTTCTGGCTAGTATGTATCTGTCAGTTCTGAAAACCCAAAATATAATAGATGTATAACCTGTGGGTTGCCGTTCGGGGACACTTCCCCACTATTATTGATCTTTTCTTTGAGGCAAGCTTGAAAGTAACAGGTTGGTGTTTTACCTGGGGCTGGTAGGTAGGAATTGTTCCCTAGTTGTAGGTGTTAACTCTCTGTTCCTGATGTGTATTGTATCTCTGCTGTGAATCTAGCCCTTTAGGAATATATTTCTCCCCTGAAAAATCCATCACACATATTAGTGGTGAACAAATCCAAATCAATGATTGCGAACCCCTGGAGTCTCCAGGAATCAACATCAATCTCCAGGTGTGTGTTGAAAACAATCCTGAAGATGTTAATGGCTTGGTATTGGGAAAACATCTCCAGGGGTAGCTTCAGTTAGTTGGAAGTCCATTCAGATCTCCCAGAAGGATCCTGCTTGCTTTATTTTTTAAAAAGCCTATTGCTGCTGTTGCCATCATTTCAGTGGTTGTTTACATTTAATTGAGAGTCACTAATTGCCCCAGTAGCTGTAGCCCAATTCATAAGTTATGGATATATATATTTATTATTATTTATTACATTAAACAATCTAGGGTATTAGATAATATTGTGGATTATTAAATATATATTTATTTGCAAGGTCAATGGTACACCATGCCGTATGCCAGCCAGTAAACCAGAGCCCTGTCTAAACAGGAAGATTTTAGCCTGCCAGCATATGGGAGTGGCAGAAGGAGGGGGCCCCGAAAAGTCAATTTTCTTAAGCAAGAGGTTTCACAAGGATGGTGCCAATATTTAGACGGCCATGTTCCTTGTCGCCACCTACCTAACTGGACTGATGCATTATGACCATATGTTGATGTGACCTAGTAATTAAGCCAAATGAGAGTGATGTACTAAAGTACAGTCAGAGGGAAGGCAATGCATTCTGTTCTCACTTGGGTGCCTTGGGGAGGATGGTCCTCACCAGCAACCAGGATCAAATTCACCACTACCCAAACCACAAAAGAGGCGGCAACGATGACAAAGGCGGGGGGAGCAGTTTCATGAAATCTGCACCCCCACCAAGTCTTGCAGGTGAGAAGATTCTGTATAGGACTTTTGGATGAGCTCTGAATTCTCCCAGAAGAGAGGGAGGGAGGGAGAAAGAGAGAGAGCTTTCACATTTCTCTTGCTGTGTTTTTCAAACTCTGACTCTCATTGCCTTTTTGTCTTTCCAGTTCTATATTGCATCCCATATGTAATAAGTCATCTATCAAACAAGAACCTGATGGGACAGATTTTGACCTGGATGAAAATGATTACTATCACAGCCTGTGTAAGGAGGAGGTTCAAGTTACTTGCTTCCCCGAACCGGATGCCTTCAACCCATGTGAAGACATCATGGGCTACAATATTCTCCGAGTCCTCATATGGTTCATCAGCATCTTGGCCATCGTGGGAAACCTTGTGGTGTTCATCATTTTAGTCAGCAGCCAATATAAGCTCACAGTCCCTCGCTTCCTCATGTGCAATCTTGCATTTGCAGACCTGTGTACAGGCATCTACTTGCTGCTGATTGCGATCAAAGACATACAAACCAAAACTCAGTACTACAACTATGCCATAGACTGGCAAACTGGTGCTGGCTGCAAGGCAGCTGGCTTTTTCACCATCTTTGCCAGCGAGCTTTCCATCTACACTCTGACCGTCATCACTTTGGAGCGATGGCACACCATCACGTATGCCATGGAGCTAGACCGCAAGGTCCGTTTCCGCCATGCGGTGGTCATTATGCTTATGGGATGGGTCTTTGCATTTACGGTGGCCCTCCTTCCCATATCTGAGGTCAGCAGTTACATGAAGGTCAGCATCTGCCTACCCATGGATATAGAAACTCCCCTTGCTCAAGCCTATATCATGTTTCTGTTGGTGCTGAACATCCTGGCCTTTGTCATCATTTGCACCTGCTACATCAGCATCTACTTCACCGTGAGGAATCCCAACGTCTTCTCATCTAACAGCGACACCAAAATTGCCAAACGCATGGCCATCCTGATCTTCACAGACTTCCTCTGCATGGCACCGATCTCCTTCTTTGCCATATCAGCATCCCTCAAGGTCCCTCTCATCACGGTGTCCAACTCAAAGATCCTCCTTGTTTTGTTCTACCCCATCAACTCATGTGCCAACCCATTCCTCTATGCGATCTTCACCAAGACATTCCGCAGGGATTTCTTTATCCTGCTGAGCAAATTTGGCTGCTGCAAAATGCATGCTCAGATTTATCGAACAGAAACCTCCTCCTCTGTTCATACCTCCCATATGAAAAATGGACATTACACCCCAGCTGCTAAAAGCAGCGATGGAACTATTTATTCCTTGGTCCCTTTGAATCATGTGAACTGAAGCAGGGTTTCCATGGATTAATGGAGTGATCAAGGGGTTATCTTGCTTTCGCAGGGAGACACAAGCAATTACAAAAGAAGACAGAAGCTTCCCCCAATCTGCCACTACCATCACCACTACACTCCAAGATATAACAGCCCAAGAGGCTTTGACAGTCTGTTGGGCTAAGAATGCCTAACTGCATAAGAACATAAGAACAGCCCTGCTGGATCAGGCCCAAGGCCCATCTAGTCCAGCATCCTGTTTCACAGAGTGGCCCACCAGATGCCTCTGGGAAGCCCACAGACAAGAGGTGAGGACTCTCTCTTGCTGTTGCTCACCTACAACTGGTAGGGTTAGTGAGGCAAGATTTGCCTTGCAGGGAGAAAAAATTCTCTCTGTCTACTCTCTCTATTCCATGCATACACCTCTGTCATTTTTATTTTCAATCCCCTTCCTAATGATCCCCAGCATGGAATTTGCCTTTTTCACAGTTGCTGCATACTGAGTCAACACTTTTAACGAGCTGTCCACCACGACCCCAAGGATCTCTCTCCTGGTCAGTCACTGACAGCTCAAACCCCATCAGCATATATGTGAAGTTGGGGTATTTTACCCCAATAAGCATCACTTTACACTTGTTAACATTGAACCACATTTGCCATTTTGTTGCTCACTTCCCCAGTTTGGAGAGAGCATTTTGGAGCTCCTCACAATCGCTTTTGGATTTCACGACCCTAAATAGTTTGGTGTCATTTGCATGTTGTATTGTGATGGAGTCTCTTGATTGCGATAACTGCTGCAACACATTTTGTGTCCCAGTACATACACACTAATCAACACACTCCACAAACCATCTTGATTTTCAGTGCCTTGATTTTCTATTTTTGCTGATGCCTGTCACCAAAGGTCATAATAATTGCTTCAGGCTTATTTAGTAAAAAATATGTAGATCCTCTCTCCTGAGTCAGACCACTGGTCCATCTAGTTCTGTACTATCTACTTCAGCTGGCCTCAGGTCTCTAACATCTCAGTGTCAAGCTAGTGGCTAATGACATCGAGGCTATTCACACGATGGTAGGAAATCGGGCTAGCCTCCACTAGCCTGATTTTCTACCATCGTGAGAACCACCGGGATCGGCTGTGAGCCCGGTGATTCTTAAGCGGGTCACCCGCTTAAGTACCCCTGCCCTAATCCCTGGTTAGCGGAGCACTAACCCAGGCTTTCTGATCGTGATTTGCCACGCCGCGGCTCCATGCCGCATCAACTCACAAGTAGACCCCTGACCGGGAGGCTGCTTTTCAGCCTCCCGGCTCAGGGGTCTCTCCAGCATGCCCTGCATTCTCCGCTAACTAGAGCTTTCCAGTAGTGAGTTGCCATGGCACACCTCCATGCCCCAGCAACTCACAAGTAGACCCCTGACCAGGAGGCTGAAAGGGGGTCTCTCCAGCATGCCCTACATGCTCGTGCAGGGCATGCTAGAGCTTCAGGCGACTGTGTGGCTCCCGATCCTCCCAGCCCCCGCCAGCTCTGTAACAGAGCCGGCAGTCGTGTGGGTGGCCACTTTGGCCACCCGGAGCAGACTGCTGCTCGTTTGTGGGAAGAGCAGGCTAAGCCCGCTCTCCCTGCTAACCCTCCCCCAGATCTTCTCACTAATTGTGAGAAGAGCCTCATCATGTGCTTAAACCCGTTTGTGCTTAAACCCAGAAGCACCTCCTAAGCAATTAAAAGCAGCCACGGGGGTGGGCAGTTCTGATCAGCACTCAGTGCATGGGGAAGTTAACCTTTTCTTATCATGTGGTTTTCCAAACAAACAAAAAAGCTGTTGTTTTCAGATAGCCTTCCCTTCTCCATGCACCGTGGTCCTAACTGGAATATCTCCCCTGGCAGCTTTTAGTCAAGTGAGAGGTAATT
Organism: Hemicordylus capensis; assembly: GCF_027244095.1. Taxonomy (NCBI): domain Eukaryota; kingdom Metazoa; phylum Chordata; class Lepidosauria; order Squamata; family Cordylidae; genus Hemicordylus; species Hemicordylus capensis. The sequence continues at coordinate 437,438,288 of NC_069657.1, read as the reverse complement.
GTAGCATATTTTAGCAAGTAAGAGGTTTTAGCATCTTTCTTATTGATCCTATTGGCCACCTATCTACTTTGACCCTCAAGCTACATATTTTCCCAGTTCTGTAATTGTGCTGAGATCATTTTCTGGACTGGAGAGGCCAGGAATTGAACCTGAGCCTTCTACATGCAAAATGTGTGCTCTACCACTGAGTCCAGCTGCTCCACAAAGTTGTCATGATCAGGGCTGGCCTTAGGGGTGAGCAAACTGGGTGGTTGCCTAGGGCACAAACTTGGAAGGGGTGCCAAGCTGAACTTAGTGGCTTGCTGTTAGTCGAGTGTGCTAAGGAGAAAACAATGGATAAACCTATTAGGCGGGAACACCAAAGGCTCTTCTCTCCCATAGTGCTGCTTATCTTAGGGCTGGCCCTAGTAATGGTAATACATGTCAGGGCAGGTATTGCAGATGTTGGCCTGCAACTCCCATCAACAAAGATATTGGCCTGCAACTCCTAGCCACAATGGTCAAAAGCCATTGTGGCTGGGAATGATGAGAGTTGCAGGCCAACATCTGCGGACCCAAGTTTGAGAACCCCTGTATTGGGCACCCTGGGGCTCAGACCAGAAGCCCTGCAGGCAGGGTATCAAGCCATTAAAATTTTGGGTTCCGCTTAGGTTCATCAGTCTTTTTTAACTCTCTGATTCAGTTCCAGTTCAGATGCTAACTTTCAAAAGTGATTCAGAAACCAGTTCAGACACTTTTGAATCAGTTTAAATACATTGCATGAAGAATATCAAACTCTTTTGCTTGCAAAGCAACACTATGAAACGAACACAATGTTAACTGTTTAACTTGAGATAAGAAGTATTTATTATTTTTAAAAGTGTATATTTTTAGATTTTTTAAAAAAATTACAAACAAAATGCATACAAAAGATTAAGAAACAGGGAAATAAAACATTAATCATATAATTGCAAGCTGGCTGCTTGATTATTGAATGACTTATTTTGAACTGGTTAACACTGCTTGTGTTTAGGGGTGCAGTTCTGGGCCAGCTGCTTTGTGATGGAGGACAACAGAAAGGATGTTTCCAGACAGTCGCCATATTCTGATGTACTAGGAAACCGTAGGTCCTATCACCTCCAGTTTCCCAAGCTGCACTCCCGAATTGATGAAACTGGAGTTAAGGGTGAGAAGACACCCGCTGTTTTCCTTCCCAAACTTCACTCTGAACCTTTGGTCAGAGTGGAGTATCACCATCCTTACCTCCGGATCTGCAATGCCAGCGTTACATCCGAACACTAGCACCACAGTTTGGGCTCCATGGAACCAGAGTTGAGGGAGGAAGCTCCTCCCTCACTCTGGTTTGATTGGCTGTGTGGGCTGTCCTTCTGTCAAGAAGGAAGCTTACACAGCCAGGTCCTACACCTCTCTGAAATCTCACTGAATGCAGAGAGGCAACTCTCCCGAACTCATGAAAGAGTACAGGAGAATGGAGGGAGGGATGTAGAACTGCAAGTCCATTGGACTTGTGGTTCCATGTTACGTCTGAAGGCAGCCAGAGGGTCAACTGTTGCAGTTTCAGACAATGGTAGTCTGCTGGGCTGTGGAAAGTGAGTAAAACTTGGGTGATTTTCTGGAACACCCAAAGAAGAATGAAAGAGAATTAAACGTGTAAAGTAAGGCAATCTAAGTTGCAAATAGTTCCTCAAATGGTACCTGCTAGTCCAGCACAATTGGGCAGATTTCAACAAAGGGGAAATACAGTACAGACAAGGCAAAGTTTTAATGCATAGAAAAAAGAGCCCAATGCTTAAGGGACAAGCCAGCGTCTAATTGGCTGAGCAAAAGCAGATCCGGTAAAGATATAGGGGTTATAGTGGATGATTAGCTGATTGAGTATTTTTATATAGAATACCCATGAGTAGGGATGTTTACACAATTCCCCACATCTGAAGCTCTCCCAGCAGTTTGGAGATCTGAATTAACTAATCTTGTTACAAAATTGGAATTAATACATTAGGAATCCTCCACTGTTCCATTTTCAATAATAAACAATAATAAAATAATTCCAAATTGTGTTTGAGAGCTGTGCATGTGCATTTTGTCACACCGTTCAGTTTCTTCCATTCAAATTACATCTTTGTTCCCCATTGACAAAGTATTGCAAAAAAATATAAGGCTATAAGAAGAGCTTTGCTGGATCAGGCTCCAGGCCTATCTAGACCAGCATCCTGTTTCCTACAGTGGCCCACCTGATGCCTCTGGGATGTCCACAAGCAGGAGATGAAGGCATGCCCTCTCTTGTGCTGTTGGTCCTTTCAACTGGTATTTGGAGGCATCCCACCTCTCAACATGGAGGTAGCCTGTAGCCATCAAGACTAATAGCCATTGATGGACTTCTCCTCCATGAATTTGCCCAAGCTCATTTTAAAGTCATCTAAGCTGGTGGCTATGACCACATCTCATAGTAGAGAATTTCATAGATTATCTATCTATCTATCTATCTATACTGCCTGAGGGGAGGGGGCGTGGGTGGGTGTCCTAAATTTCCTGGCAATCAGTTTCATGGCATGACCCCTAGTACTAGTGTTCTGTTGTGAGAGAGGAAGAAGAAAAATTCTCTGTCCACACCATGCCTAATATCTCAGTATGATTATACATGATCAAAGTAATCTCAATATGATTGTACATGTGACAGCATCAAGATTTTTTATGTGTAGTGTTTTACTGATGTGCATGCATCAGTGCATCAAGAAAACACTTCAAAAAAAGCAGTTTTGCAATAACTGTATGTGTGGTTGTGTAATAGTGGCTTCCATGATATGTAGCCCACCATTGCCATAACTATCCACTCTGGGGCTATTGAGAGACTTCAGGACCTGGGATTATGACACAACCCTGGTGTTCTGCAGAACCAGTGGTTGTGCAAGCAATGCTACTGCACTTTCCCCCATTCACTTCAAATTCACTTTTCCCCATTCACTGCAGCCCAAGGGAGCTGTTCACGCTCCCATTTTGTGATCATGTGTGAGGTAAAAAGTGAGGGGGAAGGAAGTGCTCGTATACGAGACACGTGCTGGGTCAGAGTGTTCTGTCCTACCCAACCGCTGTACCCAGCTGCTAAACAAGGTAGGAGGAAAAGACCTCCAACCTAGCACAAGTCTCACTCACAATCTCTTAGAACATAAGAACAGCCCTGCTGGATCAGGCACAAGGCCTATCTAGTCCAGCATCCTGTTTCACACAGTGGCCCACCAGATGCCACTGGAAAGCCCACAGGCAAGAGGTGAGGGCATGCCCTCTCTCCTGCTGTTGCTCCCCTGCAACTGGTATTTAGAGGCATCTTGCCTCTGAGGCTGGAGATGGCCCACAGCCACCAGACTAGTAGCCATTGATTGACCTGTCCACCATGACTCTGTCTAAGCCCCTTTTAAAGCCATCCAAGCTGGTGGCCATCACCAGATCCCATGGCAAAGAATTCCATGGATTAATTGTGCACTTTGTGAAAAAGGACTTCCTCACGTCAGTCCTAGATTTCCCGACCTTCAGTTTTATGGGGTGACCCCTGGTTCTAGTGTTGTGAGAGAGGGAGAAAAAATTATGTCCACCCTCTTCATTCCATGCATAATTTCATACACTTCGATCATGTCTCCCCTTAGTCTCCTCTTTTCCAAGGTAAACAGCCCCAGATGCTGTAGCCTAGCCTCATAAGGAAGGTGCTCCAGGCCCCTAATTATCTTGGTTGTTGCCCTCTTCTGCACCTTTTACAGTTCCACAATATCCTTCTTAAGATACAGTGACCAAAGCTGTATGCAGTACTCCAGCTGTGGCCAGTACTTCCTCTTCTTACCTTGCTTTCCCTCTTGCACATGATCACAAAATTGGGAGCGTGCACAGCTCCCAAACTAGGGTAGGATGTTTGTCCTACCTTATTCATAATCGTGTGAATGAGCCTTTTGTGTACATAAAAGCTTGCCTCGCCATCACCTTTGATGGATAAGGGTCATTCTATTTTTTTTTAATTTCAGAATTGTTGGCAACCATTCATAAACTGAGTGATATAGGTCTTCTCATCTCGATGGAATGTTGGCACAGTATTGAACTAAGAAGTTCATGAGCCAGGCTTTTATTTCCAGATAAGTTAAGCGTGGCCGAATTCTTTATGTAAACCGGCAAGCAGCGGTGGCAAATGGCACCAACAGTCCTATTGACAGCCACAGGCGCTCAAGACAGTCTTATTGATGTGGCTGGCTTTTCCATTGCATTCCTCCTACTTCTCAAATCTCTTTTCCCCCAACTAATATCAGAGAAATAACAAACAGCCATGGAGGACAAGTATATGGCTGAGGAGGGAGTGTGTTGATGAAGGCTGTAATAAGTGTTATCACTTATCTGCAATTCCATTTATCCAGCACATCCTCTGCAGCCAGGGTCAAGGTGACCTTGGGGAGGAACTGGCCCATTGCAACAAAACAGCAAAATAAACCCCAAGGCAGTCGCTGAAGAACGTGGCAGGAGTGTAGAAGAGAGAAACCTATTAAATGGATTAATCAGTGGGACTGGAATGGCCCTCCTTGCATCACAGAGATACTGTTCTGCTTCATGGAAGACCCTACATTCTGTGTATAAGATCTTACACTTGATGTGAAATCACTTCATAAAGCTAACCTTTGCTAATAATTTTGTTTGGAAGCCACATAGCTTTTTAAAAATGCTCTTCTTCACCTCTGTGCTTGCTTTTCTCTCTTGCTCTCTCACCCTCCAGCTCTCTCTCCAGCCCTTTAATACTTTTCTTCGAGGCAGCTGCTGTTGCTCTCATGCTGGTGAGAGCAGGGGCGTAGCAGGGTGGTAGTGGGCTCAGAGACAAGATTTTAAAATGGGCCCTCCTCACTCACTGTAGCTCAGCTCATGAGGCTGAATAGTGGTAACAAAAAGAGAACATCATCCTAAATTATTTTTTTAAAGGTTTTGTAAATTGTGGATGATGCAAGTCATTTAATGGTACTAGAGAAAGACATGCTGTTCTGGTAGCTCCAGGTCTTAACACTCACATCAATCTCGGATGATGAATACAACTGAAGGAAGCCTGGGTGGGTGCGTGGCTGGGGGAGTCAGTCATGTGACTTGCCTCTGGGGGGGGCAAGGCAGTGGGCCCCCAGACAACGGTCTCCCCTTGCCCTGTTATAGTTACGCCCCTGGGTGAGAGTTCAGGGCATCATACAGCACCAGCCTGCTAATGATATGTGGGGAGGTGGCCACCTCAGTGGCAGCGGTGGCAGATTAACCACATCAGCCAGCCAGCCACCTCCAGCCACCAGCCTCACTGACTAACCCCACTAGTAAGCAGGTGGTTCCCTCTACCTATCAGCAATGGTAGTGCTCCTGCCACCGTCACCACACGGCTCTCCCTCCTCCCATTCATCTGCTCCTTGTAAGCAGAAGGAAGTGTGGGGTCCTCCGCACACTTTCTTCCACCCTCTTTCTTTTAAAATGGCAGGAAGCAGGACAAGTGGGAAGAGGAGGTGTTGCCAAATTATTTAAACAAGGGGTCTTACAGAGGGAGAGAAGAGGGAGAGCTGTGGTGGCTGCTGCCACTGCCGCCGCCACCACCACCACCACCACATATGGATGGGGTGGAGTTTGGGGAAATTGCATGGGGTGCAGATTGGCGGGTGGAAGAGATCAACACATAGTCAGAGGAAGATCAGCATGAGAGGAAGGGAAGATCAATGCAGATGAGGGGAAGCTGATGTAAACAGAGACCATTCCAAATACTGTATCTACCTGAACAGAAAATGACCCTGAATTTAAGAAGACTCCCTTTAAAAAATAGAGATTATTATATACAGGTTATACATGTATTCACCCAAAAGAAATAGCACTCTGAATCTGAGATGATCCCCCCAATTTCTAACATCAAAGAACTTCAAAAAAAACTAATCTTGGATCCAGGTAAATACAGTAATTAATTCAAGCTATAGGACCATAATGTACTATGACTGTAGTCTTGACACTTCCTTGCAAAGTTCCAGTCTGGTGGATAGGGGAGTGGGAAATGTTTGCGAGAGGTTGCCCACTACCCCTTGTTACCCCTTAGAGTCATCCATGCTATCAAGCATCCAGGGGTCCCAGGCTTGGACTGGCCCACAGGACACAGGGCATATTCCTGGTGCGCCCCATCCGTGGGGGTGCCCCGCACCCTGCCGCACATGGCAGCAGTGAATACTCCCTCCCTTAATTACCCATTCTGCTCAAAACACGGCACCCTCCCCACATACATTCCACCACCCTCTCAGTGCCCCCAGTCCGGCCCTGAGGGTCCCCTTGATCCATCTATAGATGGGGTGAAGAAACAGGATGGCAGTTCATTTCATCTTTGGCCTGGATGCTAATGGAATGTTTCTCACCAGTTAAGAGGGGTAGCTGCTGCTTTCTGTAACTTCCCTTATTCTCTTATCCTGCTCCCAGGAGGATGATCAGGCCTCCTGCCTGTGCAGGGTGGGCTGCTCCTAGCTATGAGTCTGCAACAAAAACGACCAATATTTATATACTGCTTTTCAGCAAAAGTTTCCAAAGTGGTTTACACAGAAAAATAATAAACAAATAAGATGGTTCCCTGTCCCCAAAGGGCTCACAATCTGAAAAGAAACATCAGATAGACACCAGCAACAGTCACTGGAGGTACTGTGCTGGGGGCAGATAGGGCCAGTTACTCTCCCCCTGCTAATTAAAGAGAATCTCCACGTTAAAAAGGTGCCTCTTTGCCCAGTAAGCAGGGGTACAACAACAACAAATAATAATTATATTATATTATATTATATTATATTATATTATATTATATTATATTATATTATATTATATTATAAACATTTATTTATTAACTGCCCCGTTACAAATTGTTCTCTGGGTGGTTCACAACACAGGATTAAAACGTACAACAGAAACACATAACACAACACATAAAAATCATAACAGACAAAAAGGGAGAAAAGAAAATACAAAATACAATATGAAGCAGTTTTAAAACTCATTTTAAAATTAGTTTAAAAATCAAATCAAATCTGAAAATCAAAATTTAGAAGGCCTGAGTCTTTACCTGGCATCTAAAAGAACAAAGTGTTGAAGCCAGGTGCAACTCACTGGGGAGGCTATTCCATAAACGGGGTGCAACCACCAAAAAGGCCCTCTCCCTAGTAGCCACCAGCCTCAACTCGTTTGGCAAGGGCACCCAGAGGAGTGCCTCCAAAGATCTTAAGGTCCAGGTTGGGACCAGGGCCAGACTGGGGGCATTGAGAGGGCGGTGGAATGTATGTGGGGAGGGCACCAAATTTTGAGCAGAATGGGTAATTAAGGGTGGGAGTTGGGGCGCAGGGGCACCCTGCAGGTGGGCCGCACTGGGAATATGCCCTGTTGCCCTGTGGGCCAGTCCGAGCCTGGTTGGGACATATGGGGTAAGGCGCTCTCTAAGCTATGATGCTAGGAAAAATAGGAAGTTGCCTTATTCCAAGTCAGACCATTGGTCCATCTAGCTCAGGCCTAGCTGCTCAGTAACCTCTTGCTCAACTGTAATAAATGGACTCCCTGCTTAGCTCTTCACTGAGCCACCTGCTTGCTTCCAGGCCTACAGCCCTGACGACTCCCATCAGTATGTGTGGCAAAGGAAGCTGCCTTCTATTGAGTCAGACTATTGGTCCATCTAGTTCAGTATTGTCTCCACAGACTGTCAGTGGTTTCTCCAAGGTTACAGGCAGGAGCAGGGGCGGATTAAGCCTTTTGCAGCCCATAGGCAGCCAAGGATTTTCCACCTCCAACCTCAGCAAGGAGGGTCGGAGTGGTGAGGATAAAGCCCCCCCCCTTAAAAAAAACTTCACGTCCCTCCTTCTACATTAAAATGCCGCTGGGTGGAACGGGGTGGCTGGCTACAGCGGGGACCGGAAGGTTTGTGCCGGGGGGGGGGGGGGAGAGAGAAAGTTCTCCCATTTTACCTTAAAGCAGCTTCCACTGCTGTGTGTAGCCTCCATGGTGGAGGAATAAGCAACGAACAGTTAACTGGAGGAGCGAGGGAGAGCTCCTTCCAGCTCCCCTCCTCCCTCAAATGAGTACAAGCCCCACCCCCAAGGCCACCCATCCAAAAAATGGGCTGCTTCCAGGCATGCTGCCACAAGACCAGCTCTCCTCCCATGCTCTTCACTGCAGGGCCAGCCCACCCATTAGGCAGACCTAGGTGGCTGCCAAGTGCACCCAATTTGAGGGGCAGCAAGCATGTGTTTTGCACATGAGTGTGTACCTCCCAATCCCGGCAGCACTGCAGCAGCAAACCCGCCTACGGAGCCTCCCTCTAAAATGAGGTTAGTCAGCAGCCAATAATCGTCTGGGCAGGCAATCCATTCACCTAGAGGAAGGACCTGCTCATCTACGAGGAGGTCAGCTTTTTGAGGATTCCTTCCCTCTAATCCTCTTGCCCTTTCTCATTGGTTGCGAGAAAGGGCTCATTGTGTGGAAGCAAGATAGGAGGAAAACCTGGGCAGAAGTGATTATGTGGAAGCAAGATAGAAAGAACACCTGGATAGCTATTCCTCCTACTTTGCTTCCACACAATCACTTCTACCCAGGTTTTCCTCCTATCTTGCTTCCACACAACTAAAAATTGGGAGCACTCACAGCTCCCAGACCCGGATAGAACACAGTTTTTGATTTTGAATGACCTCACTGTGTGTCCAATACGTAAGGAACCTTTCGAAATAAATTGCTTGCATGTGCTGTGCTTGTAACATGCCACCAGTTTTGCCTAGCAACCCTTCCTGGATGATGGTTGCCAAAAAGCAAAGGATTGCAAAGCCCAACATCCCATAATACAGTCCTCGGAGATCCTCAGACAGGTCCCACAAGAGAGCTGATGAAAAAGCATTTGCTCACCCGCCTGCTTCCAAAGGTCTCTTAATCAGGCTCAGCCCTTTCATCTCCAAGAAGAATGTGCGATGATGGGTTTTCACAGCAGTTCATTTTTCAGCTTGTAAAATCATAATTTAAAAAAAAAAAATCAGATGGGCTTGATGTAGTGAAACAACAGCTTTCCATGTGGGAGATGCAGCCTCAGGAGGTGATATGGAAAGGGGAACCATGACAGAAGAACCCCAAGGGCCAAAGCAGATGAGGCAAGAAATGTGTTCTCATGTCTCTGTCCACATTTTTTTTAAATGTAGCCATGGGAATCTGGATCATGATCATGGCAGGGAAAATAATTTTAATCCCTTCCCACCACACCATTCACACTCTCACACCCAGCTGGTATTTGCCCTGAAAGGGAAGCTGCTACCTATGCCAATATATTTTTCTTCCCAGTAGCCTAGTGGGGTGGAGATTTTCATTGGGATAATGGTGCAGGGTGAAAGGATTAACCCTCCTCCCCTTACTGTGGTCCCATCCAGATGGGATTCTGCTGTAGTTGCTATTCTAAATATATAATTAAAAACACTCTGGGAAGAGCAGACACAGCTGAGAAGGTGAGCAAGCCTTTCTAAACATCTAGCCTTTTCCCCTTCAAACAAACTAACACGGAGTTTTGCAGGGGCTGTTTCTCTTTAAGGGGTAGGTCTTAGTCTCTCTATTTCTTTGTGTGCATGTGTGTCTTGTTAGGGTTACTTGTTAGGGTTAAGATATCACAGGGCTAGGAGTTCTTAGGGTTACCTAACTCCAGTGTTTATTTAGTGGCTGCCTGGAGGGGGTGGAGTCAGCTAGGGCTGGGAGAGGCCCCACATTCCTTCCCTTTGACTCACATCCTGTGTGACAGTTGGAAGGCTACTCTACATATGAGGTGAAGGCCCGAGAACATAGCAAACAGGGATAGCAAACAGGACGTAGGAGTTTTGCAGGAGTTTAGCGGGAAGTGTGTGGGGGAGCCTGGAACAAACCCCTGCGATCACAAGGAGCCTGGTGGAGAAGAGAACGTAAGTACATATCCCTCCCTCGTATCCCTCATATTCTTGGGAAAGGCTGCTTGGACAGTTAAATAGTTGACCATTACAGCTGAGACCTATCCTAATAAACTATCTAATAAATGGAAATAAGCCAGCAAAAACAGTATGAAGATAGAAGGTCAGCAGGGGAAGGGGCACTTCCCAGTGTATTGCACAGAGTGCCACACGTATGACTATCTGCCCTATGGGCAGAAGTCATGGGTGTGTGTTCGGTGCAAGGAGCTCCTGGCTCTCAGGGAACAAATCCGTTCCCTCGAGACCAAGGTGGCAGATCTGGAGAAGCTCAGAGAGACAGAGAGGCATGTGGACGAGACCTTCAGGGATGTGATAGAGACATCCCACTCCAGGGCTGGTAGCTCCTCTGCTGTCAGGGAGAATGAAGGTCTTGGGCAAGGAGGACATCGGTCTGAGGAAGAGGGAAATGCTTCTTTAGAAGGGACCCCTTCCGTGGATGATGAGCCCATATCCTCTCGCACAGGGGATACTCCTCCAGGGGGTGGGGGCCTCCTTGTAGTTGGTGATTCGATCATTAGAGGGATAAAGAGATGGGTTTGTGACCCACGTATTGACCGCACGGTGACTTGCCTGCCTGATGCGAAGGTTGCGGACATCACGCAGCGTCTAGACAGGCTCCTAGGCAGTGCTGGGGAGGAGACAGCTGTCATGGTGCACGTCGGCACCAACAATGTGGGGAAATGCAGTTGGGAGGTCCTGGAAGCCAAATTTAGGCTGATAGGTAGCATTTTGAAGTGCAGGACCCCCAAGGTAGCATTCTCAGAAATGCTACCTGTTCCACGTGCAAGTACAGTGAGACAGGCAGAGCTGAGGGGTTTCAATGCGTGAATGAGACGTTGGTGCCGGGAGGAGGGGTTTAGATTTGTTAGGCACTGGGACACATTTTGGGGCAAGCAAGGCCTGTACAAAAGGGACGGGCTGCACTTGAACCAAGATGGAACCAGACTGCTGGCGCTTAAAATCAAAAAGGTTGCAGAGCAGCTTTTAAAATGACACCTGGGGAACAGCCGATGGGAGCTGGGCAGTATCCCATTTGGCAAAAGCCATCCTTTAAAGTGTGAGGCTGCAAAGAATTCAGATAAAACAGAAGGGGACAGAGCAGAACCGCATAAAGAGCAGACGGGAGCCTGTGCCAGTAGGTCAAAGAGTCAAAAGAATAGCATACATCAGGGGAGAGATTCAGCATATAGATGCTTATATGCCAATGCCAGAAGCCTCCGAGCCAAGATGGGTGAGCTGGAGTGCTTGGTTGCTAACACAGAAATAGATATAGTGGGCATAACAGAAACATGGTGGAACAGTGAGAACCAGTGGGACACTGTTATCCCTGGGTATAAACTCTATAGAAAGGACAGGGAGGGGCACCTTGGAGGAGGGGTAGCACTGTATGTTAAAGAAGGGATAGAATCTAACAAGCTAGAAAACCTAGGTGGACTGGAGTCCTCCACAGAAACCCTGTGGGTGACTATACAAGGCCGGAAAGGGAACGTGCTACTGGGGACGTCCTATCGCCCTCCGGATCAAAATGCCGACAGTGACTGGGAGTTGCAGGAGGAAATCAGGGAGGCGTCAAGGAGAGGCAGGGCTGTAATTATGGGTGATTTCAATTACCCACACATAGACTGGGTAAATTCACATTCAAGTCAGGACAAAGAGGTCAAATTTCTAGATACGCTAAATGACTGTGCCCTAGAACAGTTGGTCATGGACAGTTGATCAACAGTTGGACCAAAGAGAAGGCGACCTTGGATCTAATTCTGAGTGACACCCAGGACCTGGTGTGGGATGTCAGTGTCATCGACCCTTTAGGGAACAGTGACCACAGTGCCATCAAATTCAGCATACATGTGGGGAGAGAATCACCAAGGATGTCTAACACAGACATTTTGAATTTCAGAAGAGGAAACTTCTCCAAAATGAGGAGTATGGTGAAAAGAAAGCTGAGGGGGGAAATCAGGAGAGTCACTTCGCTCCAGAGTGCATGGAGTTTACTCCAAACCACAATACTAGAAGCTCAGTTAGATTGTATACCCAAAAGGAGAAAAGGTACCACTAAGTCCAGGAAGATGCCAGCATGGCTAACGGGTACCATCAAGGAAGCCATAAAAGGGAAGAAGACTTCCTTCCAAAATTGGAAGGCCTGTCCAAATGAAGATAACAGAAAGGAACAGAAACTCTGGCAAAAGAAATGCAAGGTGACAATAAGGGAGGCGAAAAGAGAGTTTGAGGAAAATTTAGCCAAAAGTATCAAGGGGAATAACAAAAACTTCTTTAAGTACATCAGAAACAGGAAACATGCCAGGGAGGCAGTTGGACCATTAGACAATGAGGTAGTGAAAGGGATTATTAAGGAGCATATGGAAGTTGCAGAGAAGCTGAATGAGTTCTTTGCATCTGTCTTCACGGCAGAGGATACTGAGCATATACAGGTGAAACTCGGAAAATTAGAATATCATGCAAAAGTCCATTAATTTCAGTAATGCAAATTAAAAGGTGAAACTGATATATGAGACAGACGCATTACATGCAAAGCGAGATAAGTCAAGCCTTAATTTGTTATAATTGTGATGATTATTACACGGAACCAAGAAGACAAGGATTGAAGAATAGAACAATATCGGACCTCTGAAAAGTATACAGTGTACTGTGCTTGACTGGCCAGCAAACTCGCCTGACCTGACCCCATAGAGAATCTATGGGGCATTTCCAAGAGAAGGATGAGAGACATGAGACCAAACAATGCAGAATTGCTGAAGGCCGCTAATGAAGCATCCTGGTCTTCCATAATACCTCATCAGTGCCACAGGCTGATAGCATCCATGCCACGCTGCATTGAGGCAGTAATTGCTGCAAAAGGGGCCCAAACCAAGTACTGAATACATATGCATGCTTATACTTTTCAGAGGTCCGATATTGTTCTATTCTTCAATCCTTGTCTTCTTGGTTCCATGTAATATTCTAATTTTCTGGGATTGTGGATTTGGGGTTTTCATGAGCTGTACGCCATGATCATCACAATTATAACAAATTAAGGCTTGACTTATCTCGCTTTGCATGTAATGCGTCTGTCTCATATATCAGTTTCACCTTTTAATTTGCATTACTGAAATTAATGGACATTTGCACGATATTCTAATTTTCCGAGTTTCACCTGTACCTGTTCCTGAACCAGGCTTTTTAGGGATGGAGGCTAGAGAGCTGAGTCAGATAGAAGTGACAAGGGATGATGTTCTAAACTGTCTGGAAAAACTGAAAGCTAACAAATCACCAGGGCTGGATGGCATCCATCCAAGAGTCCTCAAAGAACTCAAATGTGAAATTGCCGACCTCCTTGCTAAAATATTTAACTTATCCCTGAAATCACCTAGAAAAACAGGCCTTGCTGGGAGTGAGCCAGCATGGCTTCCGCAAAGGTAAATCTTGCCTCACCAACCTTTTGGAGTTCTTTGAGAGTGTCAACGAGTGTGTGGATCAAGGTGATCCAGTTGACATAGTCTACCTGGACTTCCAAAAAGCTTTTGACAAAGTTCCTCATCAAAGACTCCTGAGGAAACTTAGCTGTCATGGGATACGGGGACAAGTACATGTTTGGATTGCTAACTGGTTGAAAGACAGGAAACAGAGGGTAGGTATAAATGGAGAGTTTTCACAATGGAGGGAAGTAAGAAGTGGGGTCCCCCAGGGATCTGTACTGGGACCGGTGCTTTTTAATTTATTCATAAAAGATCTAGAAGCAAGGGTAGGCAGCGAGGTGGCCAAATTTGCAGATGATACCAAACTCTTCCAGGTAGTGAAATCCAAAATGGATTGTGAGAGGCTCCAAAAGGATCTCTCCAAACTGGGGGAGTGGGTGACAAAATGGCAAATGCGGTTCAATGTTAGCAAGTGTAAAGTGATGCACATTGGGATTAAAAACCCCAACTCAAGTATATGCTGATGGGATCCGAGCTGTCGGTGACAGACCAGGAGAGGGATCTTGCAGTTGTGGTGGACAGCTCGTTGGAAGTGTCGACTCAATGTGCAGCAGCTGTGAAAAAGGCCAATTCCATGCTAGGGATCATTAGAAAGGGGATTGAAAATAAAACGGCTAACATTATAATGCCCTTATACAAAACTATGGTGCAACCACACTTGGAGTACTCCGTACAATTCTGGTCACCACATCTTAAAAAGGACATTGTTGAACTGGAGAAAGTACAGAAGAGGGCAACCAAGATGATCAGGGGCCTAGAGCACCTTTCTTATGAGGCAAGACTACAACACCTAGAAAAAAGACGACTGCGGGGAGACATGATAGAGGTCTATAAAATCATGCATGGTGTGGAGAAAGTGGAGAGAGAGAAATTCTTTTCCCTCTCACACAACACTAGAACCAGGGGCCACTCCATGAAATTGATTGCCAGGAGGTCTAGGACCAACAAATGGAAGTACTTTTTCACACAACGTGTGATCCACTTGTGGAACTCTCTGCCACAGGATGTGGTGACAGCCAACAACCTGGATGGCTTTATGAGGGGTTTGGATGACTTCATGGAGGAGAGGTCTATCAATGGCTACTAGTCGGAGGGCTGTGGGCCACCTCCAGCCTCAAAGGCAGGATGCCTCTGAGTACCAGTTGCAGGGGAGTAATGGCAGGAGAGAGGGCATGCCCTCAACTCCTGTCTGTGGCTTCCAGCGGCATCTGGTGGGCCACTGTGTGAAACAGGATGCTGGACTAGATGGGCCTTGGGCCTGATCCAGCAGGGCTGTTCTTATGTTCTTATGGACATGCAATAACATAGTTATCTTCTCTTCTAAGCCCTATTCAGACATTACAGTGTATGTGAAGTGGGATGTGCGAGCCGGTTTGGATTTTAATCATCTCAACATCGAACAGGCCTGGTTCGATTGTTCGGCATCGAGCCAGCCTCAAACCAAATCTGCCCGGGTTTGGCTCAAGATGAAGCCAAACACCCTGGGCAGTTTGGGGGTTCTAATTGTTTAAAAAAAAATTAGAAAGCAAAAAAATCCAAACTCACCACATCCAAGGGCACTGCCCCCTCCCCTCGCTGGCCTCCCCCGGTATCATAATGTGTCCAACCCCAGTTTGGGGAGGTTGGCCCATTCCGGTCTTCTGTGTAGTTGCGGTGGCCATTTTGGAGGCCACCTCACATGCGCAGTGAACACCTACATGACCCAAGGCCTATCTAGTCTAGCATCCTGTTTCCCACAGTGGTCCATCAGATGCCACTGGGAAGCCCACAGGCAATTGGTGAGGGCATGCCCTCTCTCCTTCTGTTGCTCCCCTGCAACTGGTATTTAGAGGCATGTTTCCTCTGAGGCTGGAGGTGGCCCATATATACAACTTATGCACATTGTGCAAACACAATGTTAATAGGCAGATTGTTGTATTCTGTCTAGTAATCTTTTATGTTGTGTTGTTGACAAGTTTGTCCCAATGGGGATCCTGTAGAGCTGGGTTTCTTAACCTGGGGTCTCCAAATGTTGTTGGACTATGACTCCCATCATCCCTAGCCACAAGGGACATGGCTGGGGATGATGGGAGTTGTAGTCCAACAACATCTGGGGACCCAAGGTTAAAAAACCCTGCTGTAGGGCATGGTGGGTGTGGAGTCAGAGAGGAAAAGGAAGGGAAAGGAGAACGGGGAAATGGAGTTGTTTCTGAATAAACCTTTAGTTATGATTTATTTGTGTTTGTGAGGGAAGCACGACTATAAAACAAATGATGTACTCTTGTGCAGTATGTCAGCAACTGTGTGAATAGGTTCTGGAAGGTCTTGTTTAAGAGACAACAGCTCTACTCAGACAATACATTGTGCATGTGTACAAGCGCCTGTAGACATGTACATTTTTTCATGTGATCAAGTGTATATAGGTTCATTTTAAAAGTGTACCTCGGAAATCCCCCTTGAAATGCAGGTACAGATCTGAACTGTACAAAATGGTACGTGCATTGAACATAATGCATGGATCATTGTACATGCATACAGATCAGTAAGCACATGCACAGTTCACAGAACATAACATGTGATTAAAGCTAAAGGGTAAGGGAATTGATTGGGGATAGGAATGGACTAATATGAAAAGTGCCTTCAAAAACATGTTAACATATGCTAGTATCCAAATGGATGGAATATTAAAACATCTCAGATACCACTTTGTGACAAAAGAAGCCTTTCTTTGTGCCACAGAAAGATACTAGACTGGGAAATGCACCCATCTCTGGCACCTGCAGGAAACCGCTAGGCAGCTTGTTCCAATCAGAAGTTGCTTCGCTTGTGAGACAGCATCTGTGTTGCGTGTTTTCTCATAGCCTGCAACCTCTCCTTCCCTCAAGCCATACAGACAGAGTTTCCTCAGCCATATCGTTGCCTGCCAAAGCTGGGAGGGAGTCACTCAACGAATGAATGCCAGACAGCTTTCTCCCACACACAGCTGCAGGATTAACTGAATGGTGTTATGCTACACAAGGCTACCAGAGGAGTACGACTTGTTCAGACCTATTTCTTCTGGTTGTACATGGGACATACAGAACCGCAGCCCATGTACTGCAGGAATGCTTTATTGCTTTATTAAGGAGAAGAATAATGTTATTCTTAGGGCATGGTCTGAGGGCTCATGATTCAAACATGTTGCTGAAGCTAAGCAGGACTAGACCTGGGCAGTGCCTGGATGGGAGACCATATATAAGGCCCATCTATGCTATCTTGAGTTCCTTGATGGGAAAAAGAGACATGATACAAATGTAGTAAATACATACATATTTCATGCATTTTGCAACACATCTAGTCTTCAAGCTGCCTTACAATCCCCACCTTCAAAACAGCCCTGCTGGGTTTGATTCCATGAGTATCCCGAAGCGAAGACTCTCAGTCACTGTGGTCCAAGGCTTTATTTATTTTTTTATTTATTTAACACACTGCTATACCACCCAAAACTCATGTATCTGGGCAGTTTACAACAAGCAAACAAAAAGTCAAAACATTAGTTAAAATAAATGACAACAAAAAAAACCCTTAAAACAATAGTTAAAACAAATAAATGACATAGTAAAAGTTAAAATGTTACAACATTACAAGTTAAGACATTACAACAATTTAAATTTCAAAACAAGCTTTTAGAACAATGTTAAAACTGTTAAAACAATATTTAATTAAAAGCCTGGGTAAATAGGTGCGTCTTTAAAGACTTTTAAAAAGTTGTCAGATGGGGAGGCTCTTATTTCAGCAGGGAGCATGTTCCAAAGCTATGGGACAGCAGGAAAGAAGGCCCATCTCCAAGTAGCCACCAAACAAGCCAGTGGCAACTGCAGACAGACCTCTCCTGATGATCTCAGTGGGTGCTGTGGTTCATAACGAAGAAGACGTTCTCTTAAATACCCAGGGCCCAAGCCGTTTAGGTTTTTATAGGTTATAAACAGCACCTTGTATTTTGCCCGAAAATTTATTGGCAGCCAGTGTAGATCTTTCAATACGGGAGTAATATGGTCTCTTGGAGATGACCCAGAGACCAACCTGGCTGCCGCATTCAGAACCAGCTGTAGTTTCCAGATTACACCCACGGTAGCCCCACATAGAGTGCATTGCAGTAATCCAGTCTGGAGATTACCAGCATATGTACCACTGTTCTGAGGTCGCTTATCTCAAGAAACGGATGCAGCTGGCATATCAGCCAAAGCTGATAGAAGGCACTTCTGGCCACCACCACAACCTGGGAGACCAGGGAGAGGCATGGATCCAGAAGCACCCCCAGACTGTATACCTCTTCCTTATGGGGAAGTGTGACCCCATCCAGAACAGGCAGATCAAACTTATCTCCCGAGTTTCAACCCTGCACAATGAGTACCTCCATCTTATCTAGATTCAGTCTCAGTTTGTCATCCCTCATCCAGCCCATTACCACCTCCAGTCAGGCATTTAGGGAGGTTATGCCCCCTTCCGATGATGTTGACATGGAGAAATAGATTTGGGTGTCCTCACCATACTGATAGCACCCTGCACCACATCTCCTGATTATCTCTCCCAGCGGTTTCATGTAGATGTTAAACAACATCGGAGACAATATGGAGCCCTGAGGGATTTTGACACAATTTTGAAGAACAACAGTCTCCAAGGGACACCATCTGGAACCTGCCCGAGAGATAGGAGCAGAACCACCGCAAAGCAGTGCCTCCCACTCCCAACCCCCTCAAGCTCCAGAAGGATACTATGGTTGATAGTATCAAAAGCTGCCAAGAGATCCAAAAGGACCAACAGAGTCACGCTTCCTCTGTCAATTCCCAATTGGAGATCATCCATCAGGCCGACCAAGGCAGTCTCTACCCCACAGCCCACCCGAAAGTCGGTCTGAAATGGGTCTAGATAATAAGTTCCATCCAAGACTGCCTGGAGCTGAGAGGCCACCACCCTCTCGGTTACCTTGCCCAGCCACAGAAGGTTGGAAACAGGCTTGTAGTTGCTCAACTCTGAGGAATCCAAGGTAGGCTTCTTCAGAAGCAGTCTAATAATTACTGAGGCCGGAGAGGCTGCAAGTGTAAGAGGAAGTTTGCCAGTTTATAGTAGCCCTCTTCAGGCATTATAAATCCTAAGCACGAGTTCTGCTCACAAGGGGGAAAGCAGGAAGCAAGTCCCCCCAACACACACACTGTCACTCACTCACCCACCCACCCACTCACTCACCCACCCATCCACCCATGCCCAACAACCATGCTTACGGCACTGTTTGTCTGAACAGGACAGAGCCGTAAGCGTGATGGCCAGCAATTCCATGAGCTACAAGCTTGGTTGACCAAGGCTGCAGCTCACGAGATAACCATCCATCACACCTACAGCACCACCCCATTCAGACAAACAGTGCTGTAAGTGTGGTCATCAGGTGCGGAGCAGGCGGTGAGTGATAGCAGACTTCCTCCCTGTTTCCCCCCTCCTGTGCAGCACTCACACTTACAATTTATAACTTCTGAAGAGGGCCAATAATGTAACTGATTTGGGTATTTCCTGTTTGAGACTGGTATTTCCTGTCCCAGGCCCCTCTTTCTGAAGTAATGTCAGCCTTCCCCGCTGCAGCTAATAGTAGCTTTGTGGAGAAGAAGTATTCCCAGCTCTTACTGAAACTACTCCTGGAGATTTCCCAGCCCCCATATATTTCCCAATATGTTTCCCCTTCTCAAGCCATTAAAACCATCAGTATTGCTTTCTATACATTCATACAGTATAATGTCTGAATCAGGCTTATATGTGTATACACATCTGTATGTGTGTACACTGTGCACAGATTGTACATGTGTTGAACATAACAACTCCCTGTTTCCATGAGAGTTGTAGCTGTTATTGACTTTTAGTGACTTTAATGGGAGTTTGATTGTTTTATCTGCCGGGTGTTATATAAATGTGGTAAGTAAGTACATACATATGTGCGTGCATATGTACATACATACATAATTCAATGTGTGAGTAGAGCTTCTGTTTCTGCCGTGTCTAATTTGTAGACATAACATACAAGGTGTGAGTAGACATACAATGACATACCTGACATGCAATGACATGCAATGCATGAGTAGAGCTTCTGTTTTTGTCACTTCTAGTTTAATCTTTACTTGATGGCCAATAACAGCGAATAGTTATGTCCAGGATGTTGGGCAAGATTGTAGATATAAGTCCAAAAATCAAACAGTTTTTAATAGTTTTAACACTGTGTTGATTTTTAATGCTTTAACATTTTAATTCTGTTTTCATTTGTATTTTATTGTAAACCGCCCAGAGACGTAGGTTTTAGGCGCAATACAAATGTGTTAAATAAAATTAATGTATATTTCTGGAAACAATGAAAAGATCTGTGAAGAATAATCTAGAGCGTGTGTGGTGCTGCAGGTGTCGAAAACATCCTGGCACACCACACGCAGCAGAAAGAAGGGAGAAGAGTTACCACCGTGTTCTTGGAGCGAATAATAGGACAGCTATCTTGTTTCTCTCACACTCTTTGATTAGAAAGCTTGAGGAGGGAATGTATGCAAGATTCCTGTTCAATACCAACCAGAGGGTGGGGTGGGGAAACAAATTTCCCACACAGTTAGAAGATGAGTAACTGGACATTCCGCCAGAGGGAAATGTACTGCAGGATATAAAATATGCAGCCGGCTGAGGATAATCACGAGCGCCTCCATAAAATATCTGTGGATATTTTATCAATCTATAGAAGAAATAAATGACTGGTGTGCACAGGATGATCAGTAGGCTGTTGCAGCAACCTGGAGGACCAATCCATATAACAGTACCGTGTTACTGCTGCTTCTTTGTATATTGTATTTTGTATGGTTATTTTATGCTTGTATTTTACTGTAAATCTTTTTAGTCCAATTCATGTTTTTATATTTTAGGGTAATATTTTAATTTTGTGTTTTTATAGTCTTGTTTTCATTTTTCTGTGTGAACCGCCTTGGGATTATTTTAATGAAAGGGTTATATACATTTAACAATGAAATAAAATTTCAAAGAGTTTGAGAAAAGCAGACTATATAGCTTGGGATTTCTCAGATGCTTCGAGAATCTGCTCACGCAAGTCTACACAGGTTCCATTCCTGCTCCACCATACCCATGTTTGGAAAAGCATGAGCCCTTGCTCACGACCAGTGAGAAAGGGCTACCCAATTTGTGTGGAGGAAGCATGGAAGCACTTACCTCCCTGCACACGAGCAGACTGCCTTCCTTGGGCGGGCAGATTGCCTGCTCAGACAAGCACCAGCTCCTGCCAGTAACTCCAAGGGTCGGGGTGATGGGATGCACCACCCAACGTCACCCCGCTACCCGGAGCTCCAATAATGCACTGTGCACACGCGCGGTACATTATAGGGATCCTCCCTTCCTGAGTTTGCCAGCTCAATCACTCAAATGGGGTTAGGAGAGTGCTTGCTGTAGTGCCACTAGGATCAAGTGTGATGCCGGCAGTTCACACGCCTGTGCAAAACCGGGCTGGGCTTCCTTAGCCTGGTTTTGCACGCGCATATGAATAGACTTTGTGTCATTCTCTCAGAGGTACCTGGCAACATAGGTAGCTCCCACAGAAGAATCAGTTGGGATTCGCATGGATTCAGAGGGAGTACTATAGCACTGCTCTCACCACTAGTGTTGTGGGGAACCCATCTGAGAAAAATCTCTGAAATTTCTCCTTAGAAATTCTTCAGCTTTCAATTTCTCCATGGCAAAAACCCTGGAGTAGTCTTTACATTTGAACTTTGATTCCTTTCTGGGAGAAACTCTGCAATCTTATATATATTTCTGAAAGAGGTGTGGAAATGTTGTGATCTTTATGCACACATACCCAGAACACCTGTGGGCAAGAGGCAGGTACTGGCAGATTCAGGGTAACCTGCAGATACATTGGTTTCACATAAATCTGAAGGAAAAAATCTGAAGGGTGCAAAAAATAAAAAATAAAAACCCATAACTGCCCCAATGTAACTCAATGGAGCAGAATGTTCATGGACTCACAGCACACTTAACAGACAACTGGAGCCTATAGAACTCAGAGGAGAGGAGGGGGAATGGAGGGCTTGAACAAAAAAGAGAGGGAAATTTCTCAGTTTGAAGAATAGTCTCACAAGATAGTCACGACTCCTTTGGCGTCTGAGAGAAAAAGATGCCTAAAATGTTTACCTTGCTCAGGCACAAGCTCAGGTAACACACACGCCAAGTATATTCTCCGTTTTATTGTGAAGAATTTCCACAATACTTGTCCTCTTTGAATTTCAAATTTCAAATCTCCAGCCCTATTCACAACATCTCCAGAGGAGTGAAGATGCATATAGAGGACAGAGCAAGATCAAGAGCTTGCCTTGAAAATCCACTTGAAAACCTGAATGAAGTCAATGTATATTCAGGGTTCCCAGTCACAGGGAGAGATCCTGCATGTGTACACATCATTCCCATGTGTATAGGACAGAACAAATGACCCAAAGTGTGTGCAAACAGCTATGGAGTGTGAGTCCTGAAACTGGGAGAAAGAACTCCCCACCCTGTCCTTTAATCAACAAAACAGCACACCCCTCACTTCTTCTGAGGGAAGAAAATTGAAGTCATCTTACTGTGGTCTCAGACTGAAAAGCCCTGCAGGAGGAATGGCCGAGGAAGAGAAGCATTAATGATGTATTAGTGCACCAAAGAATGTTGTTTTTCTCAGGACATGGAGTTCTGCATTGGCTTTGATGATGTAGAGCAGCCACAGGAGGCTTGTACTGAATATGTAAGGATTGTTGTTTTTCTTTTCTATCCATACATAGATAGATAGATAGATAGATAGTGTTAAACATCATTGAGTCTCCTTTGTCTTTTCATTGTTTCTAAGAGACAAAGGGGGCAATGGAGATGGAACACTTGGGAGGGGTTGGGGCAGAAAATATAAGGGGTGGGTCCCCCAGATTTATCATTTCTTGGGGTTTGGGGATGGGGAACCTTTAGAGCAAGACTGAAAAATCTCTCTCTCTCTCTCTCTCTCTCTCTCTCTCTCTTTAACCTCTCTCTCAAAACATGTGTATGCAGTCACCAACCCTTTGTTTATATCACAAATGTCTTAAGGTTCTATTTTGGAAAACCGATCTGCCTTCCCAGCTTGGCTAAGAGCAGTTGGTCCAAAACCACTCAGAAGCTCAAAGAATGACTGCAAAGCACCCAAAGCATTTTGCTGTAAGCTCGCCACTTCCAAGAGGTGAGAACTTCCAGGGGGAACTCTTCCATGTTCACTTGCCTTTGGGTGAGAGACTTAGGGTGTCTCTGTAATGCTTGCTTTATTTACAAACGCACAAGCAGAGCCTAAGTGGAAGCAGCAGGGAGTAGATCCCCAGAAAGCAACTTGTTCAGCCCCACCGCCAAGATTGTGCCTCCAGTTCTAGCTAACTCCAGCCAGAAACACTGTCTCTCTCCCTCTCCCTCCCTCCCCCCCCCTCTCTCTCTTTCTCTGGCTCTACACACGACCAGTGTGTAGGGCCTTACCGGTCTCCAGAGGTGCACCAAGGTAATTTTGGAGCCTGAACCTCAAGGCCTTTGGAGGCCCCTCTCCTCTGCAAATTAAGCATCATCATGCTCTGCCGGGTGACCACACCACCTGAGACAGACTAAAGAGGATTGGTGGGGGGCAAGGGCTGTGGAGGCCCTGGACTTTAGCCCCGAAATCCAGGGCCAAGAGCACTTCTGCCGGGCTCTCTCCGCAGACGAGCAGGTTGCTCATCACAGAACTGGTAGGGGCGATGGGGATCAGGGACTGCCTGCCCCCTCCCCAGGATGTCCCAGGATGCCCTACACAGGTGCGTGGGGCATTCTGGGGAGATCCCTGAGGCTTGGAGGCTTGCTGTAGCCTCCCGGTTGGGGGTCGACTCATGTATCGCCGTGGCGCGGAGTCGCGCAGTGGTGGCACACGAACAGTAAAACACGGTTAATGGAGCACTCGCTCTGCTACCTCATTTTAGGGGAGGGGTTCTTAGGCAGGCTAGTCGCCATTGAACCACTGGGCTTGCCCACGAGCCTGGTGGTTCTCACAATGGAGGGAAACCGAGCTGGGCTCCCTTAGCCCTGTTTCTCTCCACCGTAAGAATCGCCTCTCTCTCTGCCTTTCTTTGTCTTTTCCATTTCAAACTGCAAGTTGCTTTTTCTGTCTCCCTGCATTTTTGAGCCAGCTTGGTCACCCATTCACCAGTTCCATTTTGGACCCTTTCACATGCTGTTCCATCCCCGCATAGTTAGGGATATAGGAAGCTGCCTTATACCAAGTCAGACCACCGGTCCATCTAGCTCAGGATTGTCTACAGACTGGCAGCAGCTCTCCCAGGTTTCAGGCAGGCATCTTTCCCGGCCCTCCCTGGAGATGTCAGGACTTGAAACTTGGACCTTCTGCATGCAAAGCAGATGCTGTACCACTGAGCTATGGGCCCTTCCCCAGGGCACGATGATGGGAGTGATGCGTGGGGGCAGGCCATCCAAACCGCCCCTAAATTTGCATGGCTAAAATACTACTTTAAAGACCTACACACTGTATTCAAAATGCATATGTGCTGTTATAGCCTGTATCTCTAACTTAAATGCAGAAGCTGATGGATGTGGAAAAAAGCCAAGCTATGAATGGAAGAAACAGGCCGTAAGTCAGGTGTATCATTTCGGTATATCTTGCTTTCAGTTTGTTCATCATTCCCCCTTCTGCTATTTATTTATCCCCCAGAAGCACAAACATACATTCTGGACAAGAGTCGTGCAAAGAAACATTCATTTGCAAGTAATAGGCAGGTTTATGAGACATGCTGATAAAAAAAGGAGGCCCTCTGATGAAAATTTAACAGCTACATATCTGCCAAAAGTGGATAATTTTAAAGTATCCAAGAGCACTTTGAGAGCATGCATTATTCAAGGAGTGTGTGCTCTTTATTATCGCTACATTCGCATGGGGGGAAATGCACGCAGCTGAGATACGCTGCGGTATAAACAGAGAATGAAAAGAAAATTGCCAATGTGGCTTGAGATGCTGATGGATGGATGGATTGATTGATTGAGTACTGTCAAGTTGGTGTCAACTCTCAGCGACCACATAGATAGATTCTCTCCAGGATGATCTGTCTTCAACTTGGCCTTTACGGTCTCTCAGTGGTGCGTTCATTGCTGTCATAATCAAGTCCATCCACCTGGCTGCTGGTCGTCCTCTTCTTCTCTTGCCTTCAGCTTTCCCCAGCATTATAGACTTCTCGAGGGAGCTGGATCTTCACATAATGTGTCCAAAGTATGATAGTTTGAGCCTGGTCATTTGTGCCTTGAGTGAGAATTCTGGATTGATTTGTTCTATGATCCATTTGTTTGTTTTCCTGGCTGTCCATGGTATCTTCAAAATCCAGCACGAAAGTTCAAAAGCTTCAACGCTTTTTCTATCTTGCTTCTTCAAAGTCCGGCTTTCACATCCATAGAGTGTCACAAGAAAAACCATTGTCCAAATAATTCTAATCTTTGTCAGTGTAGACACGTCACGGCATCTAAATATCCTTTTCAAGGCCTTCATTGCAACCCTACCAAGTGCTAGATGCTCATACTGCAGAATAAAGGCCCTGCCATAATGGGACAGATATACCTCCATCATGCCTTTCTGCCTTCAACCTGTCATAAGGGACAAGGGACAGCATGGGACAAGTGGGATGTGATTCTAATGGAAAACACATTTCTCCTGCTGCTATTTCAGTTCCTATCTGAAAAAGTTGAGGCGTGGAGGAACCAGCATCTTGTTTTGATGCATCCTCCATTACAAATTTCTATCCAGTACTATGAAAATACACAGATGCTATTCCCACGATCACTGGGAAGTGAAGCTTAGCCCACTTCCCAGTGATCGTGGGAAGCACCAGGCTCACAGGTAAACCCGGTGCTCCCAAGGCGGCTAGCCTGCCTAATTCCCCCTCCCGTTAAATGAGGTTAACGGAGTGAGCGTTTTATTTATCCTCCAGAAGCACAAACATACATTCTGGACAAGAGTAGTGCAAAGAAACATTCATTTGCAAGTAATAGGTAGGTTTATGAGACATGCTGATTTATTTATTTTTTTAAAAGGAGACCTCTGATGAAAATTTAACAGCTACATATCTGCCAAAGGTGGATAATTTTAAAATATCCAAGAGCACTTTGAGAGATGCATTATCTTTTTGCTCATGTGTCACTGCGACGTGCAGTGACACACGAGTAGACCCCCCGACCGGGAGGCTCCAGCCAGCCTCCAAGGCTTGGGGTTCTCTCCAGGATGCCTCACACGCTCGCACAGGGCATCCTGGGAATTCCGGGGGCTGTGTGGCCCCCGATCCCTGCAGCCCCCACTGGCTGCTTGATGGAGCTAGCTGTCATGTGAGCGGCCGATTTGGCCGCCCAGGGCTGCACTTTAATTGTCTGTGGGGAGAGGAGGCGAGTGAGAAGAGCTTCACAGAACAAAAGCCCTGCTAACTGGGCAAAGAGGGACCT
This sequence comes from Hemicordylus capensis, assembly GCF_027244095.1. Taxonomy (NCBI): domain Eukaryota; kingdom Metazoa; phylum Chordata; class Lepidosauria; order Squamata; family Cordylidae; genus Hemicordylus; species Hemicordylus capensis. Next base: position 437,412,346 of record NC_069657.1, on the reverse strand, counting down.
TGCAAAGTGGTGAGTCTCTCATTTTTAGCAGGCCGTGGGGGAGCAATTGTCCCTATCCATCCTCAGCACAGCATCCCTCCAGTGGCTGTTTCATGTGCCTACCTTGTGCTTTGGGAGCCACAATCTAAAAATAACCTTATTCTTTTTCTATGTAAATTTCTTTGAAAACCTTTTTGCTGATAAGTGGTTTATAGATATTGGCTGATATGGCGGGTGGTCCTACACTGATGTTAGGGACCTGCCAGGGCTGCTGCACATCTCGAAAGGCAGCCCCAAAAGGTGTCACATGATGGAGCTGCTGCAAAACACAATGTCCTGGTCATATAACCTATAGGTTTTGTAACCTATAAAGCCCTAAACAGCTTAGGCCTGACATATTTAAGAGAACTATTTCTTCATTATGAGCCCCACAGCTGGAGTTGTGCAGCTGTGAAGGAGTGTATAAAAAGGGAGACGGTCAGTGATGAAAGAGATAGGGAGAAAGAAAGTCACAGGCCTCCAGTGTGAGGCTATGACTGGGACCAACACCCACCCAGGAGGAGGATTAGGGTGAGGAGTAACTCCCTCCCCTGGTTTTCTGAGGCCTGACCCCACAGACTCTCCTTTCAGCTGGGGGCAGGGCAGACCTGTTCGGACTAAAGGTACACTGTCTCTGAACATGTAGGTTCTAATAAACGACCACAGTTCAGAAACATTAATAGACCTATCCATGAATGTATCAAATCCCCTTCTAAACCTATCTAAGCTATTGTCTGGTCCCCACATCTTGACCCACTGGATTGTAGAAGTGAATTATACATTGTATGATGAAGTACTTGCTTTTGTCCATCTCAAATCTGTTTCACTGGCTGCTTCATTTAGCTCTTCGATACGGAGGCCAGGCCACACATTCTTCTAGCTTCACAGTCTTATTGGCCTTCCTAAAAGAAAAATAGCTCCAAACAAAAGGTATTTCCATACACAGCACAATGCAAGTCAGCAGTTCACCAGAAGATGTTCTCTCGCTGAGCGACGCATAAAGGGTTGATTGCAAACAAGCAGCTGGGCAATTTTCACTTCGTGCCGAATTCTATGTGAGACAGGAGGAGGCTTCGAGGTTCATAAATGAGTATTTGTGAGAGGGAAATCAAAAAGCATGCATACGGGAACCAAACAATTTCCTGCAGCAGCATAGCTACACAAGAGGTTTGTCAAAGTTCTGTGTGGAGAGCAAAAACAATCCTCTTACTCATCCCTATGCTACAAAAGCCGGGGAATTAAAAATGCATCACCCAGAAGAGTAAAGTGAAGTGTCTACTCTGGGGAGGTGAGCTGTCTTGTAGTAGTGAGCATGACTTTTCCCCTTTGCTAAGTAGGGTCTGCCCTGGTTTGAATGGGTGACTACATGTGAGCACTTGTTGGAGGGCTAAAGGCTACCTCCAGCCTCAAAGGCAGGATGCCTCTGAGTACCAGTTGCAGGGGATGCCCTCAACTCCTGCCTGTAGGCTTCCAGTGGCATCTGGTGGGCCACTGTGCGAAACAGGATGCTGGACTAGATAGGCCTTGTGCCTGATCCAGGAGGGCTGTTCTTATGTCCACTGTCTGCTGTTTTCCCCTTAGGGATGAGGCTGTTGCTCTGTAGTAGAGCATCTGCTTGCATGCAGAAGGCCCCAGGTTCAACCTCTGCAGCCTCTCCAGGTAGGGCTGGAGAAGACTCCTGCCTGAAATCTTGTAGAGCTGCTGCCGGTCAGTGTAGACAATCCTGAGCTACAGGGACCAATAGTCTGACTCAGTATAAGGCATTTTCCTAGGTCCCTCTTACAACATCATGTTTATTAATTTGTGGTGTTTATTGCATATGTTTTAAATCCCATCTTTCCATTACCAATTACACTTAAGGCAGCTGACAATAGTTCAAACATATAGAACAAGATACCACTACCACTACCAATAGTTAGTTATCTACCACTTTTCAACAAAAGTTTGCAAAGCGGTTTATACAGAAAAAAATAAATAAATAAGATGATTCCCTGTCCCAAAAGGCTCACAGTCTAAAGAGAAACATAAGGTAGACACATAACAACAGACACTAGAGAGATGCTGTGCTGGGGTTGGAGAGGGCCAGTTGCTCTCCTCCTGCTAAATATAAGAGAATCACTTCTTTGAAAGGTGCCTCTTTGCTCAGTTATTTATTTCTCTATTTATTTGTTACATTTATATCCCGCTCTTCCTCCGAGGAGCTCAGAGTGGTGTACATGCTTATTTTCATCCTCACAACAACCCTGTGAGGTAGCTTAGTTAGCAGGGGCCATACAGAAGATACTGAGCAAAAGGCATGTAACAGCCATAGTTCACCATAAAACACATTGGCTGACATCCAACACAAAATAATGTGGGCATTTCTCAGCTGCCCATGCTGCTGTGGGCATCTAAAGCAATGCCTTTGGTGTTGCACGAGAGCATTCTTGCGCTACTAACTAAAATGGCACAAACACAGTTGCACAACGCAATGTCTGTCAGGGAAATGTGCATATCATACAGACACCCTTGTCAGAAAGAGAATTGGCTAAAGCTCCCAGTCGCATGTATCCTGGTTTACCACCACATCACATATTAAATGGCTCCCAACTCTCTCAGACACTCTCACACCTTTATTTTTGAGGTGCTAAAGTCTGTTTCCATGGAGAAAACATAAAGCTCCATTCTAGCAGGCACACATGTGGCATTTCTTCATCAAAAGGAGCACTCCTGTCCGCTTACAAATGTCTCCCAATGCTCACAAGAAGCCTCTCGGTGCACACCCGTAACGGGCATAAATAACACTGGCGATTTTGCTGACACAACCCTCTTCCTCAGACAACTTGCACCATGTCCGTGGAAAGAGCAGTGAGCTTTCCTCAGTACTAGTCCCCCCCCCCCCACTGCCCAGGGGATACATTATTGTTATAACTTTGCTAACTTTCTCTTGAGGGAGAAATAAAATCCGGATGATGAGTAGAGTTGTCACCATGACAGCAAACGCTCTCCGTCGGAAATTGGAGCCAGAGAGAACGAGAGAGACTCCCACTGAGTCATACAGCATGCTGCGCTGTACCTCCTGCTGTGCCCTCAGCACTTACGAGTCTATTTATAAAAAGACATAACCATAGACAAAGCACAGGCAGAGCACGCCATGTTTTGAAAACAGACTCTGGTAGAAGGGAGGGACCCTTGCAGCATTTCTTTCTCACAAGGTGGATTCTGCCTGGGGCTGTACTGAATATCCTCCCGTGCCAATTTTAGGGTTAAAATAGTCCGGGGGGGGATATTTTCAACTCCAAAAATGTAAAAACGAGAATATTCAACTTCTTTAAATTCATTTTGCTACTATTGTGTATTTCCAGACAGTGGGTGTGGATGTGCACAAAACCAGTTGGCCTGGTTCTGTTCGAATCCAAACCAGATTCAAACCAGAACTGGCATGTTCAGTCCCCACCCCCATGAGGGGGGCTTGGTTCAGTTTGAATTTGAATTGGTTTGGGCCCAGTTCAGGAGTGCCGGGCGCCATTAAATTTTGTAAAAATAAAAAAAAGTTTGACTTACTGCTGCTGAGGACCTCGAAATGAAGCCAGTTTGCACATCCCTAGGTATGGTGTTTTTGGTCAATCCATTCCTTGATCCAAACCAGCTTGTGAATGGGGCTTTAGTTACTTGTATTCCAGTCCTGGAGTAGAGGCAGGGCTAAAAGTAAACAACAGCCAGCAGTTGGTTGAAAAGCAGTCTGCACTTGCCCCTCTGTACATAATATCTATTTAATTAAACTATTAACATTCCTGATTCCACTCCACTGCCTTGTCCTTGCATACCACAATTCTTTCCCTTGGATTCTACAGTGGGCTTTTTTGCACTAGCTTCCATGGGTTTGTGCAATGAACTGCATATGGAGTCATGAGCCTGAACACCAGGTCCTAGAGAACACCAATGGGAGGGGGTCATCGCCCACTTTTTCCCCACTTGAGGGTTCCCCTGATGCATCTGGTTGGCCACTGTATGAGGCAGGATGCTAGGTGGGATGGGCCTTTGGCCTGACCCAGCAGAGCTTTTCTTTCATTTTATGTATGGATGTATGTATGTATGTATTCGGTTTTTATATCACCCTTCCAAAAAGGCTCAGGGCGGTTTACAATTAAAACAGAAACCATTAAAACCAACAACAATTAAAACAGAAATATAAATATAGACACCAATTAACAATTAAAATATCTTAAAAAAAATTAAACAATCAAAACAATTAAAACCCTGAAAACCAGGTTAGAACATTAAAACAATTAAAACTAATTAAAAATCCTGGAAGAACTTATGTCTGATGTTCATAGCTGCATGTCTGGACTTTGCAGTTCTTGCAGTAGCTCATCCCACTTTCATCTTCATGTACCACAGGCAGAGCACTGGGAAACTTTATGAGCTGGAGTCCCTGCCATCAGTCCCATTGTCACCATCTTAAAGCAAGAAGTCTATTTAAAAAAAAAAGTTCTCATTGCACTGTTGCACACTTCCGGTTTCGTTTACCTCCCCTCTCCCCCCCCCCCCCACACACACAATGTGTGTGTGTGTGTGCATGCAAAGCAAAACGTTGACTTTTAAAAAATATGTTATTGTTCTGGTTTGCCAGAAATGAAATGCTATTGATACTCTCCCCCAGTCATCTGTCTTCTCCTGCTTCAAAGTCACCAAGACTAGTGTCTGTCATCACGCCCTGTGGCAATGACTTCCACTGTTGTTTTGAGGTTGCATTCTCAATGGAATTGGGAAAATGTTCATCAGTGGGTCTTTTAAGAGGAAGGCAACTGCCTAAAATACCCACTGCTGAGTTCGGTCATATCCCAGAAATGGGGGGGGTCTCATTCCCCCCTTTCTGCCCCAACCATCCATTTCTGAGGAAGGAGGGCACTCAGCAGCTGGCCTTCAAGGCAGCTGTTAGCCTCTTTAAAGGTAAAGTGTGCTGTCAAGTCGATTTTGACTCCTGGCACCCACAGAGCCCTGTGGTTTTCTTTTGGTAGAATACAGGAGGGGTTTACCATTGCCTCCTCCCACGCAGTCTGAGGTGATACCTTTCAGCATCTTCCTATATCGCCACTGCCCGATATAGTACCAGCTGGGATTGAAACCAGCAACCTTCTGCTTGTTAGTCAAGCATTAGTTGGGATTGCTGGAGTTGGGGGAAAGGCCCGGGGAAAGACGGATGGTGTCAGGAGACTTCAGCCCAGGGAAGGGGGTCATTTGCTCTTCAATGGCCAACTGCATTGAGCCACTGCTGCTTGTCAACTGGACAGTCCAAGAGCTCTTCGTGGCTCCTGATACTGCTACAGGATATTCCTTCCTGGAGGCCAGCAAAAAAGGCCTCGCAGGCTAGATCTGGCCACTGGCCCTCATGTGGTACATACAGTAAGGGAAAGAAAAAGCTGGGAAATGGGCATGCATGGTTAAATAAAATAAGTGTCCATCTAATAGGTTATATTAAAGGTAGGTCTTGGATTTGAAAATGAAGAAGGCAACTAGGCTCATATGCCATTTCAGAAAGTGTATCTTGTGTATCCCACTTACGAAAGGTCAGAGCAGTTTATACTGGACTTCCAGACGTCTCCCTCTGGGCATGGAATGATTGATCTCATTTCCACCTCACCTCTGGAAATGCTTGACACTTCATAAAAACATAATGAAACTATTGCACCATAAACAGCCAAACACAAGCACCATAAAAACTGGCCTAATGCAATTTGGAACATTCTGCAGCAGCAATAAGCAAGAAAGCCCTTCCAGAAGGAGCCTCAGCTCAACATGGATGTTCTTGGAAATAAAAAGGTCTCCTGTCAACATGGGTGGAACACAAAGGAGGCCACAGGCTTAACTTCAGCACTGAATGGCATCAGCTACTCCAAGGCTGTTCACTGGGGCTGTTCAGAGGCAAGTGCCAACTGTCCATGAAAAAGCTTGTTCACGGACAGGATCATGTGCAAGGAACTCAATATTATCAGCTACAATTTTTGCATACTTAATTGTTTGAATCTTCAAGTTTTATGTCTGAAGTATGTAGTGTTTTAAGGAGCGATGGAGATATTCCATTAATGATATTGTCCCTTGGTGTACAGTACCTTTCATAGATTTTCAAGCATGCAGATAGTTCTATTACTATGAATATCTATATACCGCTTTTCAAGAAAAGTTCCCACAGTGGTTTACATAGAGAAATAATTAATAGATAGATAGATAGATAGATAGATAGATAGATAGACAGATAGATAGATAGATAGATAGAATGGATCCCTGTCCCCAAAGGGCTCACAATCTAAAAGAAACATAAGATAGACACCAGCAACAGTCGCTGGGGGTACTGTCCTGGGGGTGAATAGGGCCAGTTACTCTGGGTGAGATCATCAGGAGATTTGGAGCAGGGTGTTATCAATATGCTGATGACACCCAAATCTATTTCTCCATATGAGTACAAATATGAATACGATGAATACTTATATACTGCTTTTCAACCAAAGTTTCCAAAGTAGTTTGCATAGATATAAATAAATAAACAAAAGGTCTCCCTGACCACAAAGGGCTCACAAATCTAAAAAAAGAAACATAAGACAGCCACCAGCAACAGCCACTGGAGGGATGGTGTGTGGGGGATGGAGAGGGCCACTTGCTCTCCCCTTGCTAAATAAAGAGAACCAACACTATTAAAAGGTGCCTCTTTGCTCAGTTAGTAGGGGTTGATATCATCAGGAAATGATGATGATCATCAGGACATCAGCAGCAGCAGCATCATCATCATAATCAGGAAATGGCATAGCCCCCCTAAATGCCTGCCTACAGGCAGTAATGGACTGGATGAGGGATAATCAATTAAAGCTGAATCCATGCAAGATGGAGGTACTCGTGGTAAGGGGTCATACTTTGAGGGACGTGATAGATCTTCCTGTTCTGGATGGGATTGCATTCCCCCCAAAGGAGCAGTTATATAGCTTGGGAGTGCTTCTGGACCTAGGACTCACTCTGGTTTCTCAGGTTGAGGCTATGGACAGGAGTGCTTTCTGTCAACTGCGATTGTTGCATCCATTCCTTGAAGATAATGATCTTAGAACTGTGGTGCACTCTCTGGTAACCTCTAGGCTTGACAACTGCAATGTGCTGTATGTGGGGCTCCCTTTGTATGTAGTTCAGAAACTTCAGTTGGTTCAAAATGCAGTGGCTAGATTGGTCTCCGGGATGTCTCGGAGAGACCATATTATGCTTGTTTTAAAGCAATCGCATTGGCTGCCAATAGGTTTCTGGGCAAAATACAAAGTACTGGTAATTACCTTTAAAGCCCTAAACAGCTTAGGACTGGGTTACCTGGAAGAGTGCCTCCTTCTGAATGATCTCCACCTCAAGATCGAGAGAGATCTGTCTCCATATACCGCCAGCTTGTCTGGCAGTGACTTGGGAGCGGGTCTTCTCTGCAGTCGCTCCTAGGCTGTGGAATGCATTCCCTATAGATATTTGTGAGTTAACATCTTTATCAGCCTTCAAAAAAGCCCTTAAGACACATTTTTTAAGCCAGGCTTTTGGTAATCTTTGAATGTTTAAAAATTTTTAATTGCTGTTTAAATTTTTTAAATTGCTGTAATTTCTGAATGTTTTAAAATTTTAAATTCCTGTTTTAATAGCTGGTTTTGTTTGTTTTTGTTTTTGTGAACCTCCTGGAGCCTTTTGAGTCGAGTGGTAGATAAATCAATCAATCAATCAATCAATCATCAAGATCTGTATTCTTAAACCCCAGTCTAGGTATGTGAGCATGAAGGGTGGTAATCTGGAAATCAGGCAGGCGTTTTGAGGATCCCTATCTATGGTAGAGACCCCCAACTCTTGTTGGAAAATAGCAGGGAGCAGAGTTTAGAAGAACCTTCTGTGATCTTACAATTCTGCCAAATTGATGCAAGATGAGGGTCATAAAGCTTTGTTCCCAGTTAAAATAAAAAAGTGCTCGTAATTACCTATAAGGTCCTAAATGGCTTGGGCCTAGGGTATTTAAGAGAAAGCCTTCTTCTTCATGAATTCCACTTCCTATTAAGATAATCTGGGGGAGGAGGTCTGCCTATGGCTGCCATCAACTCATCTGGTGGTGACAAGCACAGAGCGTCTCCATTGGTCCCCAAGGCTTTGAATGGAACTCCTTGGTGGAGTGGGAGACACATATGTCTAATCAAGTCTTCAGCTAGCTGTTAGTTGGTTTCACAGTTGTTATGGTTATTTTAAGTTCTATAAAATCTTTTATATTTTAATTTTAACAGTTGTGTTAATTGCATTGATGTGACTTTATTGTTTTAACTTTTGTGTAAACCACCATGGAATGTTACTTTGGCAGTATACAAATATGCTAAATAAATAAATAAATAAATAAATAAATAAATCACCAAGCAAGCACATTATGTGCAATTCCCAAAGCAGCTGAGCGAAGTCCATAACTTCCGAAATCCACAAATGAAAATAGGGATACATTGGTAACAACCACTTCTTATGCCAAGTCTCCCTGCCCCCGCCACCATGACACATTGCGAAAGACTACCCATTATATGCTGTGCACTGCACAGAGCTTTAATATTGTGCACAAATTTCCATACAGGCATTCTAGACACACAGTGCATCTTCCCACCCACCATATTCTAGGGACTCTGGGGAGGGAAACTGTATCCTGAAGAATGACAGCTTGATCAATTCACTTGAAAATAAGTTGAACAAGGTGACCCTGCCAAGAGCCAGGGGTGACCCAAAGCATTATGGTGCCTGAGCTAGGGCACTTAATGCTGCCTTGCCCCATGACCCAGATGCCTTTGTAGTTTAGAAAAAAAGACAAATGAGGGGAGACATGATAGAGGCCTAAAAGATCATACATGGTGTAGAGAACTTTGATAGAGAGACATTTTTCTTCCTCTCGCATAACACTAGAACCAGGGGTCATCCCATGAAATTGATTGCCAGGAAACTTAGGACCAACAAATGGAAGTACTTTTTTCACACAACACATAATCAGCTTGTGGAATGCTCTGCCACAAGATGTGTTGACAGCCAACAACCTGGATGGCTTTAAGAGGGGTTTGGATAAATTCATGGAGCAGAGGTCTATAAAGGGCTACTAGTCAGAGGGCTATTGGCTACCTCCAGCCTCAGAGGCGGGATGCCTCTCAATACCAGCTGCAGAGGAGCAACAGCAGGAGAGATGGTGTGCCTTCAGCTCTTTCCTGTGGTGGGCTCCCCAGAGGCATCTGGTGGGCCACTGTGTGAAACAGGATGCTGGAATAGATAGGCCTTGGACCTGATCCAGCAGTGCTGTTCTTATGTATGTATGTATGTATGTATGTATGTATTTAAAGATTTAATATACCACCCAAACCACAGATTCAGGGCTGTGTACAAGGCAAGAACAGCATCCGAGATATGAGAGAGAGAGAGAGAGAGAGAGAGAGAGAGAGAGAGAGAGAGAGAGAGAGAGAGAGAGATTGGTTTAAAGGCCAAACGCCTGGCAGAAAAGAAATGTCTTCAATAAGATCTTAAAGGCAGAAAGGGAGGAGGCAGACCGAATCTAGGGGGAAGAGAATTCCAAAGTGAAGGGGTAGCAACAGAGAAGGCCCTTCCACGGGCCCTAGTACTACGTACCTCTCTGAGACCAGGGACCAAAAGGGCAACCTGAGAACCTTATGACCCTTGCAGACTTTGAAAGTGCCATGGGGGTAGTGGGAAGGTTTCCAGCAGCCTCCTCTTCTCTGCTCAAGCTTCTTGCAAGCTTCTTGCAAGGAGTCAGTGGTTTATCTAGGGAAAATAGCTCCTAGGGCAAGCATTGAAATTGCACCCTCTGTCCAAACATCTGACACCCATCTTTCAGATAATTTACCATAATATCAGCTGAAAAATACAAGTCAAGCTCATTAATCTTTTAATATTTCAAAAACTATTTAGCAGTGGATGTAGCCAGACCAAAACTGCTGGAAAACTACAAATTTCAGTATGCTGGGTCTCATGAAATACCCAAATACTATGTGGAGGTGTACTTGGAAAACTAAACAGAAGTGCTTGTCTAATTCTCTACTATGCATTGTAGCATCACGATTACATATGTTTTAAAAATAAATGGAGAATTTGACTTTTCCCAGATACTCCGAGAAAAGGATATGCAGAGTAAACTCTGTCACTGTTTGGAATATATTCTAGTCTTTCAGAAAGACAGTTCAAATGAGAGAAAGAGAGCAATGAACTCTCAGTGGGCCTTAATCTAAGGATTTCACACTGATTCAAAGACAAACTCACCATTAATAGCCATATTATTAAGACATCACATTTAACTCACTTATCACAAGAAGCAAAGTAAGAGCAAATGAATACAATCCTAGCTCATAAGCTTCAGCTCAGAATTGACAAGCCCTGATTCTCTGTACATAGTGCCAATCTGAATATGTGTACAATGACTTATATTAATTTTTAAAAAAAAAAAAAATTACCTGTAGCCCCTTTGAGGGGCTTCCTAAGGTTGTGGGAGGGGTCTGCAAAGGTTCCCCCTCCCCCTGCTGGCCTCTAGGGCCTCGCAGGGACCATTTGAGCATGTGTCGTGGCCATTTTAAAAAATAAAAATAAAAAATGGCCGCTGAAAACAAAATGGCAACTGTGCATGCTCAAATGGCCTCTGCAAGGCCCGGCATGGCCTAGGGCCTCACAGATGCCATTTGAGCATGCACAGTGGCCATTTTGTCTTCGACAGCCTTTAAAAAAAATTAATTTTAAAAAATGGTGCCCCCTTCAAGTGGTGCCTGGGGCACATGCCCTGCCTGCCCTACCCTTAATATGCCCCTGCAAGCAGTGTAAGGGAAGGTACTTTATCCAAAGTTTGCAATCCTCAGATCATCTTCAAAGAGCTGCTCCAATGGCAGTGACTGGGGACATCCTACCACCCTGTTGCCATCCCAATGATCTGCTGTCTGACGCAACTGCCTCACCATGCTTCATGACAGGGCTGCCTCTGCCAAGAGGCAGAACTAGGGACAACACAGGAATAGTGATTAAACCAGAACAGACTCAAGGAAATAGGGACTGTCCCCCATAAATAGGGACAGATGGTGCCAATGTGACTTGTCTTCTGCCATCCAGCTGAAACAAACCTGACATCAGATTTCACAAAGCTGCTAGAGGCAAGTACATGATTCTTGCAGATGCTTCCATCCACATTTGTTCAGTACAAAACTCCTTGTTTTGAACCAGCACTGCTTTCCAGGCAGACTTTCATACAGATTCCCAGGGAGAGATTTAACTGCACAAGTTTTAAAACTTCCAAGATGAAACTGCTCTTTGAAACACGTCCTATGCCACTCCTGTCCTGCTTCAGTGATAACGTCTTTTTACATGCCTGCTGTGTTGGAGGGGAAATTTCTCTCCCCAACATTATCTTTGTGATTAGGTGTAAAGTGCCTACTGAAACAAGAAATGATGTCTTCTTTTCGGCTGACATCTTTTCCTTCAGGGACTTCTTTAGTTGGTTTAAGATGCATAACTTATTTCTGGCTGAAAAGAAGAAGAAAAAATTGCATCCCAAATGCTCATCAATCTTGAGTGGATGCGGTCTTTAAAATGGGAGTTGCTTTTATGAGTTGCCGTTCATGATTGCAGCAGGTATTTCTTTCGTGCTTAAGAAGAAACTATTGCGGGGGGACCTGAAGTCACTAGGCCCCAGAATAATTAGGTGTTACTACCATATGGAACCAGTTGTTATTAAAGCCTCTTTCCTCCCAGTCATTAGAGGTAGGGGAAATATTTTTTAAGTATTTACAATGGAGTTTTGTGCACATAGTATATGTTTTTCAGTTTGTTTCCTCCATATATAAATGTTTATATTTGCAGAGAGAGTTATGAATCACAATACAGTAGATCACTGATCTTCACTATTTTTCAAGTGGGGACTACTTTGGCAAAAAACCTTCAATGTGAGAGCCATTTCCCACTATGCTAACTATTGCTCAGAGCTTTTCTCGGTGCTGGGAGAGCTCTTTAAGACAACAAAGCACTTACTTAAGAGCTTTAGAGAGAAAGCACTGGGAAGGGTTACATTTCTCGCCTTCCAAGATGGTGCAGTTGCTCAAGAGAGCTCCGCTTCCCATAAAGGAGCCCTGCAACACTGGACAAAATGCAGCACTGCACAGTGGGAACAGCTGTCTCCACGTGGTGCCAGGGGACTATGCAGAGTATTCAGCTTTGGCTGAAGCTTCACACAGGCCCGATAAACTGTTTGTTTAACCCTCATTTAGGGTTGCTGGGGGATGGTTAGAGTTGCCATGCACCCCGGAATTTGGGTTTCACCTGGATTTTAAGCATCTCACCCAGATTGCTTAGCCCACCCAGATTCGCCTGGATTTCAGCTTTCATTTAAAAAAAAAAAAAAGCCAAGTTCTAGCCCTTTTAGAAGCAGAGTTATAGAGCAAAACGTGCAGTCACTATTCTGCTCAAAAATTATTTTCAAGCCAATTTACATAATATGCAAATTAGGCACCCTGATTTGGAAAGCCAGAATATGGCAACTCTATGGGGGCCGCTACTGGACTCTGCGCCTTACAGTGAAGAACACCTCAGTTGATAAATTGTCAGGCACAGCTGGGGTCAAACTAGACATGGTACAGGTCTAGTGTTCCCACTAACAGGGATTCCCAGATCTTGTTGACTACAACTCCCAGAATCCCAAAGCAAAAGCCATTGCAGCTGGGGATTCTGGGAGTTGTAGTCAACAACATCTGGGAACCCCTGTTAGAGGGATCACTGCGGGCATCCATAATCAAGATCTTCCTCCATTTTTTGAAGGGGGGAAATGTGATAGCAGCTTCAGGAGACAAGTCAGAATCAGGATTTCAGCACTGTAAAGGAGGGTTAACTTTTTCCTCCTGTGCTATTTTCTCAATTAAAACACACACAGAGAGAGAGATACACACACACACACACACACCACACACACACAGGGGTGGGTGGGGAGAGAGTACTATTTGCCTCATGAGGACAAACCATAAGAATCAGATGTATGTTGTCACTTGAGGGAAACTGATCAGGAAAATGGTAAAAGTGGAATGCAGATGGCTACAAGCAGACATGTCTTTAGGGCCTATGCTGTAATTACTAACTATTAGGGTTGCCACATTCATTGGAGGGACACAACCATTCTTGGACACAACCATCAAAGGAAGGGGAGACACAAATGTTAAATCCCTACTTTTTTGATGAGGTTTTGGAAAGAGTGCTTGACAGTGAAGCTTAGAGGCTGTTTCATGCATTTTTCTCCATAGCATTCTTTGCACAGGAGAAGGTTAGGAGCATTTCACCTTAATAAACAATATCAAATATTTGGAACAGATATCATACGAATGTAAGAACAGCTCTGCTGGATCAGGCCCAAGGCCTATCTGGTTCACCATTCTGTTTCACAAAGTGGCCCACCAGATACCGCCAAGAAGCCCACAGGCAAGAGGTGTGGGCATGCACTCTCTCTTCCTGTTGCTCCCCTGTAACTGATATTTAAATATTTAGAGGCATCTTGCCTCTGAGGCTGGAGGTGGCCTATAGTCACCAGACTAATATCCATTGATAGGCCAGTTCTTGATGAATTTGTCGAACCCCTTTTAAAACCATCCAAGCTAGTGGCCAACACCACATCTCTTGGCAGAGAATTCCCTAGATTAATTATGTGCAGTGTAAAAAAGTCCTTCCTTTTGTCAGTCCTAAATTTCCCAGCCTTCAGTAATTTCATGGGATGACCCCTGGTTCTAATGTTATGAGAGAGTGAGAAAACTCTCTGTCCACTCTTTCTTCTCCATGCATGATTTTATAGACCTCTATCATGTCTCCCCACAGTCATCTTTTTTCTAAACTAAAAAGCCCCAGGTGATATAGCCTTGCCTCATAAGAAAGTTGCTCCAGGCCCCTGATTATCTTGGTTGCCCTCTTCCACACCTTTTCCAGGTCTACTATGTCTTTCTTAAAATACAGTGACCAGAACTATACGCAGTACTCCAAATATGGCTGCACCATAGGTTTGTAAAAGGTCATTATAATATTAGCATTGTTATTTTCCATCCCCTTCCTAATGATACCTACCATGGAATTTGCCTTTTCACAACTGCCAAGGACTGAGTCGGCATTTTCAATGAGCTGTCCACCACGACCCCAAGTTCTCTCTTCCGGTCAATCACTGACAGCTCAGACCCCATCAATGTATATGTGAAGGTGGGGTTTTTTGCCCCAATATGCATCACTTTACACTTGCTTGCATTGAAGAAAGCAATCAAAATGATCAGGGGCCTGGAGCACCTTCCTTATGAGGCTAGGCTACAGCATCTGGGGCTCTTTACCTTGGAAAAGAGGCGACTAAGGGGAGACATGATCAAAGTGTATAAAATTATGCATGGAGTGGAGAGGGTAGACAGAGAGAGAAATTTCTCCCTCTCTCACAACACTAGAACCAGGGGTCACCCCATGAAACTGAAGGTTGGAAAATTTAGGACTGACGAGAGGTAGTACTTTTTCACAAAGCACACAATTAATCTATGGAATTCTTTGCCATGGGATGTGGTGATGGCCACCAGCTTGGATGGCTTTAAAAGGGGCTTAGACAGATTCAAGTACAATCATGCTTGACTTCCCAGTACCCCATCAGAGAGCTTTTAGTGGCCTCGCTAAAAGGCATCAATTATTTTCAATCACTTGGATGAGGTTAAAAACTAATTTGAGTTCTCCTTTGCAACACACTTAATTTATGGTATCATTACAACTGGCTTTAGAAAAGTGCACCCTGCATAACTTTTAGACTCATCATCTAATGGACCTTGGCACTAGACTGTGCCTACACTTCATTCATTCATTCATTCATTCATTCATTCAATTTATATATCACCTTTCCTAAAGTGGCTCAGGGCAGTTTACATTAAAATCAAAAACACATAGTAGAAAAAAAATCAGAAAACATTTAAACCAGATTAAAATTAAAATTAAAACTAGATATCATTAAAAGCCAGGCTAAAAAGATGGGTTTTTAAGGCTCTCCTGAAGGCCTCTAAGGAAAACAATCCCTCTTATATCCACAGGGAGCACATTCCATAACCCAGGGATGACAACTGAGAAGGCTCGATCCCAGTTTGCCACCAGATGAACCAGTAGCACCCGAAGACAGACCCCTCCTGATGATTTCAATGAGCAGTGGGGATCTTGTAGAGAAAGGCATTCTCTCATGTAACCTAGACCTAAGCCATTCCAGGCACTTTGTACCTTGCCTGGAAACATATATTCCAAGCTGGTGTAAGGGTAGTTGGAATTATGTATAATGTTTACACAATAAGCCAAAACAAAGAAGTACATAGGGACATGGGAAGCTGCCATATACCGAGTCAGACCATTGGTCCATCTAGCTCAGTATTGTCCACACAATACTGTGGCAGCGGCTTCTCCAAGGTTGTAGGCAGGAGTTTCTCTCGGTCCTCTCTTGGAGATGCCCGGGAGGGAACTTGGAACCTTCTGCATGCAGGTACTCTTCCAAGAGCAGAGTAGTTTGGGCATTTTTGGAAGGGCGGTATATAAATCAGATAGATAGATAGATAGATAGATAGATAGATAGATAGATAGATAGATAGATCTGTCTTGTGTTGTCCAAATTGGGTCTATTTTCAGATCTGAATTTTGGCCATTTTCTTCACTTAAAATACAATTGCCAGCATGGTGTAGTGGTCAGAGTGCTGGACTAGGACCGGGGAGACCCGAGTTCAAATCCCCATTCAGCCATGAGACTTGCTGGGTGACTCTGGGCCAGTCACTTCTCTCTCAGCCTAACCTACTTCACAGGGTTGTTGTGAAAGAGAAACTCAAGTATGTAGTACACCGCTCTGGGCTCCTTGGAGGAAGAGCGGGATATAAATGTAATAATAATAATAACTGCGGTACTAGCTTGTCCAGTGTTTATGAGAAAAATGCTAATGAGGATTTCCAGGGTTTCTGTGCTTTTAACTTCCTCCGTGTTCAGCTTCTGCCTCTAATTACTATCAGTTTAGTGCAGGCATGGCATTTCCTAATTGTCTCTTAATTAGTCAGCTCCTCTTCTTTTTGGGTGGGAGGGGCTTTGATTACGAGTTTCCTCTCATTACTTTTTTCATTGCAAAATGTGCTAAGTTAAAACAGTAAGCCTTCGTTCAACACCACTGGCATTTTCAACCCACAGTATTTGTAGATTGAAACCAATGTGTGAGCATAGGTAGCTAGACCTATAGGTAGAAAGGACAATGGAATACTTCAGTTGTCCTTTCTATTTATGGATCTACTGATATTCACACACTGTTTTCAATCCACAAAGCACTTGCTCCAGAGTAATGATGACATATTTAGTTATACATACATATTCTGTCATCAGTGTTTATGGCACTAAATGGGATGCCCAGACTGGAACGCCGTCCCCGAGATGTTTCATGCTGACCCATCCCTCCTGGCCTTCAGACCATTTTTTTTCTCTTCAGATTTTATATCCCATTGGAGCATGGGAAGCTGCCTTATACCGAGCCTAGCTCAGTATTCTCTACACTGACTGGCAGCAGCTCTCCAAGGTTTCAGGCCTATCTTTCCAAGGGCTACCTGAAGATGCCAAGGGTGAACTTGGGAGCTTCTGCATGCAAGCTTGCAGATGCTCTTCCACTGAGTTATGGCTCAATTCCCTAAAGGGAATATCTTACAGTGCTCACATGTTGTCACCCATCCAAATACAAATCAAAGCAGACTCTTCTTAGCAACACGGGAATTCATGCTTGCTGCCACAAGACCAGCTCTCCTCCCCATAGTTCTCCTTCCAATAGTTCAAGGTGGCTATTTAAAAAAAGCATTAGAATATAATAAAAACTGAATGACACTGAATGAACGGAATAAAACAATTTAATAATAAATAAAATAGCAGCACTGACTTGAGACCCATCTGTTTCATTGTGCCTTGTTTTTAAATGTCATTCTTAGCTATTCTGATGCCAAATGCGGAAAAGCTGCAAACAGATTTGAAAAACTGAAGCAACACGCTCCCCCGGTCCCTGTCCAAAAGAAGTGTACAGTCTTGGGCTTCCATAAGATTGCTTTTGAGTAAATGACTTGGGAATTGCAACCTGTTTGCCTTTGCTGTGAAACAGATGCTTGGGGCAGGATTGTAAGCAAACAATCTCTGCTTTTGAGCTTGGCTCTTTGCGATGGCCTTGCAATATCCAGCACTGAATGGTTATCCAATATCCAACACTGAATGGATGGCACAAAAGGGGTGGGCATCACCTCACTCCCAAGGATATTGGCATCTCTCTGAGCAAGCTCCCAGAGACATCAAGCTGTCGCATGAGATTTCAGTGACAGGTTGGCACGAAATCCGAAATGATGGTCAGCTATTGCCTTCCACTCTACTGGCAATTGACTGGCAGCTCTGTGTGTCAGTGCTCTAGGCCACCAGTGTGGCTTAATCTGACCTGACAGACAAACCCATCACAAAGCAGCAGCACGCTCCATCAAGCCCCTGGAAGGTGGCATCTCAAGTGAAGAAATATCATGATGATCAACCATTACCGTTGCTTTGGTGCAAGGTCCTTGTTTTTCAGAGTGCTTTGTATGGTCCGCATCTTACCCATTTTCACAACAGATTTGGGTGCTATACATTGGGTAGCAGTAAAGATGAAGCCAGATTAGAGAATCCAAGCAAAATCAGCTGTATTTGGAGTGAGGGTAGAGGTTAGTTTTTCAAAGCATATCCTTGCAAAATTTCAAATTCACAGTGAGTTTCTTGTGGCTGAGGAAGCAGGATGCCAATGGCCTAGCTCTAGGAATTTAGACGCTCTCTTTTATTCTTCTGACAGTGTCTACATGGGAATATACACTTAGAGAGACTCCACACAACCTGATTTCTGCTAGGAAGGGATACACTGAAACAGTACTAGGAGACTGAAGTTTTCAAATTATGCTTTGGCTGTAAAGCATCTCAGGACAGCCGTACCTTCCTCCCACTTTAGTAAAGCATAATTCCACTTTACTCAGTAGCTCAGTGGTAGAGTGGTATATACATCTTGGTAGTAGTGGTGGTGGTGGTGGTTGCCTTGTAGTGAGTTTGGTTGGCCATCACTGTGAATGAGTGTTCAGGGCTTTGACAGAAGAATGCTATTATTTTAACATGATCACAGATTGTCCCCTGACTGAATCATTAAGCTGTAGGTTCAACATCAGGGTCTGGAAGAAATACTCTTGTGTGTTGTGAGAAACAGCCATATAGAAACTTGAACAGGGAGACCCTCGCCACATTCCGATGTAACAGGAAACAAGAGGTCCCTTCATCTCCAGTTTCCTAACCCGCATGTCCAAATTTGGGGAAGTGGAGTTTGCAGGGGGAAGCGACCCACAGTTTTCCCCCCCAAGCTCCATTTCTGCAGCACCAGCGTTAGATCTGAATGTTGGGACCGCAAGTTTCAGACCCACGGAGCCGGAGTTGAGGGAGGAAACTCCTCCCTCACTCCAGCCCGATAGGCTGTGTGGGCTGTCCTTCTGTCAAGAAGGAAGCCCACACAGCCAGCTCCCCCGCCTGTCTGCAGTCTTGCTGACTGCAGAGAGGCAGCTCTCCCCAGCGTCTGAACATGGATTGGAGAGTGGGGGGGGGGAGGCATGGAACTGCAGGTTCATTGGGCCAGCGATTACATACTACGTCTGAACGGGGCCACTGAGACATTCAAGCTGGAGGTAGCTGGAAAATAGTGGTCTAGCTTTGGGGGAGGGCTTGCAGGGGTTGCTCTCTTGAGAGATCTGTCTGCTCTAGGTGTGCTTTGTCTGCATCCACTTAGGCACTTCTTGTAGATTTGTCAGTAAAGCATACTGTATATGAGATGTGCATTTGTTTCGTGCCAAATCAAAAATTGATCCAAATTCAGTTCATAAGAACATAATATAGCAACATAAGAACAGCCCTGCTGGATCAGGCCCAAGGCCTATCTAGTCCAGCATCCTGTTTCCCACAGTGGCCCACCAGATACCTCTGGGGAGCCTACAGGCAAGAGGTATGTGCATGCCCGCCCTCCTGCTGTTGCTCCCCTGCAACTGGTATTGAGAGGCATTGTGCCTCTGAGGCTAGAGGTGGCCCACAGCCACCAGACTAGTAGCCATTGATAGACCTGTCCTCCATGAATTTCAGTTGTCATTTGTCATGAAACAAATGTCCATGGGGGCCCAAAGGAGCCAAATGGCATATGGGACACTCACAGCTGATGTGGACTTCATTTGTTTTCATGGCAAAAGAGGCATTATCTCATAATGTGTCTGAGCAACAGGCTGATTTCTTTTGCTTTTCTGTTTAGGAGCTCTTCTTGAAGTGTAAAAAGAGTGGCAGAGCTCCTTCTGGTGGCTGCCTCTTGGTGTCTGTAGAAAAATAGTTGGTCATCGTATTTTGAATGGGAAAACCATCTGAGCTTGAGGAAAGGGATGCACGCACACTCCCAGCACAGGGGCTGATGTAAGAGAGAGAGAGAGAGAGAGAGAGAGAGAGAGAGAGAGAGAGAGAGAGAGTAAAAGAAACAACAATTCAGTAGTTTAGAACAGACACGGACAGAGAACTTTGTCAAATTTGTACACTGCCCCAAACTTTCTTCTCTGGGCACTTGAAACATACACAGAAACCTTAAAGCAATTTAAACAATCTAGAAGTCAAAACAGATTAAAACTTACAGATTTAAAAAGCTGGAAAAGCTTGGGTGAAAAGCTGGGTTTTCAAGGCTTTACCTTTCAAGGTGGTGATTCTCTTATATTCAGCAGAGAGAAAGCAAATGGCCCTATTCAGCCCCAGTACAGCATCCCTCCAGTGACTGTTGCTGGTGTCTGCTTTCTGTTTCTTTTTAGACAGTGACCCTTTTGGGAGACAGGGAACTGTCTTCTTTTTACTATTCTTTTTCTATGTAAACTGCTTTGGGAACTTTTTCATTGAAAAGCAGTATATAAGGTGGTAGGGATGGTGGAGGAGGAGGAGGAGGAGGATGAAGAAGGGGGAGGGAGAGGGGAGGGAGGGGAGGGGAGGGGAAGAAAGAGAGTGTTGTGAGCTAAAGACACCTTGAGAATACCAGACTATCTTTTCCTGTGGGAGTGAGGAGAAGGTCCTTTCTCCCCCCAAAGGCAAAAAACTGTAGTTTGGAACAAAAACAGAGTAAGACCTCAAATAGACAAAACAGTAGTTATGGTATCTGAGCAGAACCTCCACGTGCAGAGGGAGTCTGTGGGTAGCAGATTCTAGGGATGAAAAACAGGGATGCTCTTTCTTTCATGTCCTTCTTATGGGTTTCATGGGAGCACCTGGCTGTCCTCTGTTGGAAACAGGAGGCTGAACTAAGTGGACTCACCCTCTGATCCAGGGAGGCGCTCTTTATTATTATTATTATTATTATTATTATTATTAATAATAATTTGATTTCTATACCGCCCTTCCAAAAATGGCTCAAGGCGGTTTACAAAGAGAGAATGTTCTTTATGTTCTTGGGGAAAGTGGGTGGACAGATTCCTCATCTGTTTATATCTGTTGATCAAGAGACATAGATAGTAGGCCTCTGCAAAATCAGATTGATAAAATCGGACCATGTCCGATTTGACCAAATTTTGAGGGGTTCGAAGAGAGTCCAAACCCAAACTTAAAAACCCTAGTTCTGATCGGACCTCTCTGATCCCCTTCAGAAAAATTCGGAGCTTTCCAGAGCTCCAAATGGTAGTGAGTTTTTTAAGCTATTACGGCTGGTGGGGAAAACCCATCTTCTGCCCTCCATCTTCCTGCCTGCCTGCCTGCCTGCCTGTCCATATCACATCTGAAAAATAAAAAATCCAAGTTTCTTAGCCCATTTTTGACTCACATTTGCAGCCGTCAGCCATTTCCAGGTTTCCCTTGTGATTCTCTGGTGTGAGGTAATTTCCCTTTAGACTCTCTGATGTTACCTCACTTCTCCTGCAACTCTCTGGTGTTGTGTTAGTTTTCTTCTGGGTTCACAGTGAGTATCCATGATTACTTTTAACTAGTGGACCCAGACACAGAGCATCTACTCCTCAAGTTGGGCCCAGCCGGACCCACCTCATACCGCTGCCATCTCACCCCAGGGGCCAGGCCGTTCACTGCTGCTACCTCCCTCTGCCTCGCCATCCTCCTCCTCGGGGTGGCGGGGCTTCACCCGCCGCCTGTCTTCCTCCTGCCACCCATTGTCCTCTTGTCCTCCTCCTCAGGGTGGCACCACCGGCTCCCTCCGCCTCACCGTCCTCCTCCCGTGGGTTATCCTCTCGCCCGCCACCCCAACAGCCTCCTGGCACACGCCGCCCCAACCAGCTCATGGCACGCGCTCCTCCCTCCCACCCTTGCACATATTGCCCCTTCTGGGTTCACCATTGGCTGTGGCTGCAGTGAGAGAGGAGCTTGCCACATCCCCACGCATCCCCTCTACAAGAATTAATTCTATAGAAGGTTTTTTAACATTTTTGTCCAACCACAACCCTGATCCCGACTCTTACCCCAAATTTTGGAGTGGTCCAAAGGACCCCAAATTGACATTTGGGGGGTCAGATGAGATCAGGGTGGACCCAATCCTAACTTTTGTGCATGTGCACAGATCTAGTAGATAGAACTTCCAGGTCCAGAGCCAGTCTACCTCTGAATACCAGCTGCTGGAGACAAGTCACAGCCTAAGGGGAAGTGTGTTTCCTTCATGCCTTCTTTGGAAACTTGCTCATGTCTTTGTGATCTTTGAAAATGATCTCCTACTGTTCTTTTGGGATTATCTTATCAGGCCAACGCTGCAGGTGTATGTGTGAGTGTGTGTGTGTGTGAGTGTGGTATCTTTCTCATGTGAGGTGGCAAAACTGCAGCATGGAAGGAATACACATGACATTTGCTTTCACTTACTCTCTACTTGTCTGTCTATCTATCTGTCTATCTATAATTGAATATTGATTTGTTTGTCTGTTCCCTATATATTACCACACCCTTTGATCTATTGGGACCAAACTTTGCAAAGTGACTTCCTATGATCCTACGAGTAACATAGGGTAACCCAGGAACCCTAACCAGCACCTCGCACAGATGGACAAATATACAACAGGTATATCCACAAAACCTATGGATGCAATAACAAAGAGAAACTTGCACCATAAGCACAAACAACACCGGGTACTTTAAACAAGTTGGTAAATAAAAGCAAATGCTACTAAAATGCCAGAAATCTCCAGGTCTCTGTCTCCAAAGAAAATTCAGCTAGTACCGTCCCTGGAAGTTCTCACTGTTTCAGAAGCAGAGTGTGTCAATATATATATTACCCATTATAGTTCCAAGAGGTCCTTCCTCATGGCAGAAAGTTGCCGACTTGCTGAAGGATGAAAAGTAGGACACAGAACTTTTGCAAGCCATTACTTAGGCATCATTAAGAAGAGTTTGCAGTAGCATGCAAAATGTTAGGTCCTGCTTATTTATGAATACTTTGGGGCGGGAGGGAAAGGTAACCCATTCTCCCTGAGTGACAGAGAGCCACCAGGCAGGAATGAAAAGGCAGCCACTGAGCGAGGCGAGGGACATTCGTGTCCGCTGGCCCTGAGATGAGACTGATCATCACAATAGGTATCGTCTCTGCTCGCTAATCCTGGCATTTTCATCATGACAGGTAGAAAAATGACTCTCCTAAGGGGGCAGGAAGACTTTTGGAGACTGAAAGACATCTTAAGGTTTTAAAAAGTCCAAATGCCATCATCTTGACACTCTTTCACCCATCTAGCTAGAAAAAAATGTATCTTTTCTTCACACACACACACACACACACACACACACACACACAATCTTTGATTCTCTTCACATACCCTTGAGTGAGCAGGAAATGAGTCTCATTATATTAGCAGGGAGTCTGGAGATGGGCTACAGTTTTTAATGCTTTCAGATACTATTTAGGGGTTAAGAGCTGTGTTCCATCTAACAGGGATTCCCAGATGTAGTTGACTACAACTCCCATAATTCCCAGCCAAAGGCCATTGCATCTGGGGATGCTGGAAGTTGTAGTAAACAACATCTGGGAAACCTGTTAGGGGGTGGAGAGATGTCAAAAGAATGATAAGATGTACTAAAGAAGGGAACCTTGACAAGGTATTTCCTACAGTCTTTGATCTGACAGAGATGGAGATCCACCATAAGCATAAGAAAGAAGGAAGGACAGAAAGAAATCTCTGGCATATCCAGGTAGGATTGGCAAAGACTCCTGCTTGAAATCTTGGAGACCTGCTGCCAATCAGTGTAAACAATACTGAGCTAGAGGGACCAATGGTCTGGTTTGGTATAAGGCAGCTTCCTATGTTCCTAACTTCCAGTGGTTCCAGGGGCATATTGCACACCACAAGAACTGCTGTGTGTGTTCCGAAAACCCCATTCACACTCTTGCGCCAATGTCAAAAATTGTACAGATGCAGTTGCACAATAGTATTCCCATTATTTCTAATGGCCATACCATCACACCATTGTGCTCCCGCACAACTGCGTGGATGGTGTGTTAGGAAGTCAGGAACATGTAGCGGGTCCTGCAGTGCACAAAATGCCTGCAGGACACTGCACAGTATGTGGGCCACTGAGTTCAATGAGACTTATTCTTAGGCAAGAGGGCATAAAATTACAACTTAACTCTCCTACTGGCATTAATGGGACTTTAGCAAGCTTATCTTTCATTGGGTTTCCATGTCTGAGGCTGGATCATTTAGTCCAATTACCTGTCCCACCTGGCAAAGGATATTTTATATCAACAGCATCCCTGACAGCAGTCTGCCTCTTTAGAACATGAGTTTATGCTTATCCTATGTATTAACTTTGAAATTTATCTCAATAAAAGATAAATTTAGATCCCTGCTAACTTGTTAGACCCCCAAGTTAGACCCCTGCTAACTTGGCAAAGAGGCACCTTTTAATGTGGTGATTCTCTTTATTTAGCAGGGGGAGAGTAACTGGCCCTATCCACCCCCAGCACAGTACTTCCAATGACTGTTGCTGGTGTCTGTCTTACGTTTCTTTTTAGATTGTGAGCCCTTTGGGGACAGGGATCCATTTTGTTTATCTTATTTATTTGTTATTTCTCTGTGTGAGAAATTGAGCCATTTTTGGAAGGGCAGTATAGAAATTGAATAAATAAATAAATAAATAAATAAATAAATTTGCTTTATTGAGATAAAAGCAATTTTATCTCAATAAAAGCAATAAAATAAAAGCAATTTTCACTATCACATACACAAGCAGCAACTGTTGTCCATCTATTTCATTAAAATGTTTCCTAGTAGTTCAGCGTATTTTCCCTAACCAGCTGTCATCCACAATACTTGTGTGGTTTAATTGAACAAAAGTTGCTTGTTGGCCTCCAGATGGCAAACTCCATGGTCGTCTGGTCCCCTCCATCCCCGACCTTAGCACTCAGCTTCCTTGGCCAAAGCAGCCTATCCACTATTATGACATAAGAGAAACTAAGCCAATGGCAGCTAGGAAGGCTGTGACGCCTTTCCTTGCCCAGACCCACTGTAACATCACAGCAGATTAGCCTACTGAATCAAAAGACAAGGTCAGAGGTCAAGGGTGAATGAAAAACGTGAACAAGTCAGAGGATGATGAAAAGGCCAAGAACCATTAGGAGAGGTTCCAAAGATGCTCAAAGGATTTTTCTGTAATGTATTTGCAGTGACATAGGGAACTTGGTGGGGGCCAAGGGACAAAGTCCAACTGGCAGCTCCCCCACCCCCTGGGTGTTCTTCCACCCCGTGGGTTTTCCTGTGACAGCAGCAGCAGAGTTTCATTTCTCCTGACAGCGGTTGGTGGAATTGTTGAAAGGGAGCTCCTTTCCAGGGAAAGCAGCTCCATTTCAGTGATTCCAACCACTGACAGGAGAAATGAAACTCTGCCAGGGCTGTCACTGCCTCGTTCTCAGCATTGACTCCACTGTCCTTGCGTCTGATGTCAGACACAGGGGAGAGGCCAGTGTGTGGGTGATGGGCAGGGAGTCCATCCTTCCTCAGCCAGCATGAAACACAGGCTGGAGAGCAGAGTGGCATGCCTCGCATTCCCAGCCAACCAGTGCTTTGCTCACTGGCTGGATGAGGAGCACCCTGGATGAGGCAAGGGGGAGCCTTGGGACTTGGGCACAATTGTTCCTCCCTTGCTCAGTGGTCACTATGCCCCTGTGTATTTGTAGTAACATCACCAACTGTGAGATAACATCTTGACCATGCATATTACATGGATGAAGATAACAATCACAGCCTGTGCTGTTAACAGCACTGACTATTTATGTAGGAGTTTGTTTATCATATTTATACACTGCCCCAAACATCCGTCTCAGAGAGCTTTACAGCAACATAAAACAAATTAAAACAGAAATTAAAACCTTAAAACAATTTAAAACCACAGTCAGATTAAACTTTTAGAGACTTCTTTTAGAGACTTCCTAAAGGTTGTCCTAGAATTCCTAGAATCTTTAATTCTATGGCCAAACAAGCCAAAACAAAAGAAAAAGATTACAGTTATACAGTGGTAAATAGAGTATATATGGTTAAAACAATTAAAATTAAAATTAATTAATTTTTAAACAATATTGGAAACATAGTAATAATAAAAATTAAAACAATAAAATTTCCTTATTAACTATCCGGTGACATATATTTATGGTGGCAGCACAGAATTTAGCAACATTAGATGTTATTACAAACTCTTAGTCCGAAAGCAACAAGGAACAATAAAATTGCTCCTGTCGACCAGGGAATTTACATTTATTTATTTATTTATTTATTCGATTTTTATACTGCCCTTCCGAAATGGCTCAGGGCAGTTTGCAATTAAAACAGAACCATTAAAACCAATAACAATTAAAACAGAAATATAAATATAACAATTAAAACATCTTAAAAAACAAACTATCCGTACAATTAAAACCCTGAAAACCAAGTTAGCATTAAAACAATTAAAACTAATTAAAAACCCTGAAAGCCCAGGCCAAACAGATGGGTTTTAAGGGCTCTCTTGAAAGTGTGATGAAAGAGCCTAACAGCTGTCAGAGAAGGAGGCACATTCCAGAGTCTCAGGGCAGCAACAAAGAAGGCCCATCCCTGTGTAGCCACCAGGTGAGCCACTGGCAACTGCAAACGGACCTCTCTGGATAATCTCAGTGGGTGGTGGGGCTCATAGTGAAGAAGAGATTCTCTTAAATACCCAGGGCCTAAGCTGTGTAGGGCTTTATAGGTTATAAACATCACCTTGTATTTTGTCCAAAAACTTATTAGTAGCTAGTGTAGTTGTATTAATAAAGGAGTAATATGGTCTCTCTGAGATGACCCAGAGACCAATCTGGCTACTGCATTCTGGACCAACTGCAGTTTCCAGACTACGTACAAAGGCAACCCCATGTAGAGTGCATTGCAGTAGTCAAGTCTGGAGGTTACCAGCATATGTACTACTGTTCCAAGGTCTTTTATCTCAAGAAACGGATGCAACTGGCATATGAGCCAAAGCTGATAGAAGGCACCTATGGCTACTTCCTCAACCTGAGGCACCAGGGAGAGGTTTGGATCCAGAAGCACCCCTTTTGGCCAAGATCAAGTGCAGAAGTACTCCCAGAACCGTTAGATCAAAATTGTCTCCTGAGTTCTGACCCTGCACAAGAAGTATTTCTGTCTTATTTGGATTCAAGCTCAGTTTGTTATCAATCATCCAGCCCATCACTGCCTCCAGGCAGACTATGACTGTTAGAATACAGTGATTTACTATATTTGGGGCATGAAACAGAGGATGGTTGATGTGATATGGAAAGAAAATCCAAGGAAGTGGCTTTCATATAGCACAGTTTGCTGAGCAGCCATGAGAGATGCAGGCCTGCTGGCTGCATGCGACCCACCACTCAATGGGTGGTAAGTCCCATGCAGGGTGGGTCACTGTGGGCCACTATGTGATCTGATGGGCCACTGTGTGAAACAGGATGATGGACTAGATAGGCCCTGGGCCTGATCCATCAGGGCTTTTCTTATGTGCTTATGTATGCTTCTAGCAAAGGCAGAAGAGACTTCATGGGAATGATGCTCTGCATTATTGCTGCTATGCTCAGCTCACATTGGGAATGCTGGGAGCTGGGTGGAGCAGCCATTTGCATGGGGCACCCACTGAGTGCTGAGTCTCATATAAGCAGTTAGCCTGCATCTCTCTTGGATGAGGGGTTCACTGAGCTGTAGGTAAGCCAGAGAGAATGGGGCAAGGGGGAGCCTGGATGTATGGCAACTTTCCCCTTGGAATTTGAAATCTGGGGCAAGGTTTTCTTTGGGCTTTGTTGTTGTAGTTAGCCACTTGATTATATTCAGTTTTTTAATTGTATCTTTTTACCTGTTCAAAGTTTCAAGATACACATCCTAAACACATAAATATCTTCAAAAATCAAAATAATCTCATACACAAATCTAAGAGTGTAGACTACACACATTGTTCACCAAAGTTAACATAAATGCATTTTGATGAACTTGGGATTCTGTGTGAACGGCAGCAGATCTACTATCTGCACACACAGGAAAATGTTTGCTTCCACTTCAGAAGTTGTCAGCCTGGAGTAGGAAACTTTCCACGGATTTCTGGAACTTCCTTTCCTGCTGTGCCATCACGCTCATCATAGCAATGTTCTGGAGGAGAGCAGGTGAAAGAGTGCATGCCTTCTTGCAGCCTTCCTGTTTACAACCCATATGCAGTCTGCTCACACCTCACAGAACCTGCAATAACTCTTTCTGCTCCTAGCACTGCTGTCATCTCTTCCACCAAGAAGCCAGCTGTGGACATCAGAAATTCATGGTACTCAAAGCATCTGCGTTCTCTCCCCAAAAGTCTTATAAATGCCAGTGGCTGCCATCAGAGATACTCCGCCACAAGTAGTGAAGTATGCATTTTATGATGAGGAAACAGGGAGCCAAAGTGAAAGGTCTTGTTTTGAATCCCACCTTTCCTGTTAAAAACAACCCAAGGCAGTTAACAATAAAAGCAAGTTAAAACAATAGTTAGACATGCTAAACCCATGTTTAGTAAGTTGTTCTAGTAAGAATTAATCTGCCTACTTTCCTTTCAATATCCCTACAACTGGACTAAATTTGGTTCAAATCGGTTAGGCGGTCTGCATATTAGATCTCTTGCACCTCAAACTTTCACACGTCTGCCATGTTGGACCGGGGTGGATGACATCATTGCAAACTATACCACTGATGTGTCGCTGTGTGTCACTCATTACAACTGTACCAAATTTGGTTCAAATTGGTTAGACGGTCCACAAGTTAGCCCACTTGTGCCTCAAACATTTATGTGTGTCCACCATCTTGAATCAGGGTATATAACATAATCACAGACTATACAATAAAGGTGTCCCTATGTGTCCCTACAGCTGTAGCAAATTTCGTTCAAATTCGTTCAGTTGACCAAATCACAAGTTAGCCCACTTGCTCCTCAAAGGTTTAGGTGTCAACGATCTTGAACTGGGGTGGATGACATCATCACAAACTACGCTGTTGGGGTATCCCTATGTGTCCCTACAACTGTACCCGATTTGGTTCATATTGGTCCAGGCGTTGTGAAATTGATTGTGGGGGACGGACACATGGACACACACACAGAGGCTATTCACATGATGGGAGAAATTTGGGCTAGTGGAGGCTAGCCCGATTTGCTCCCATTGTGAGAACCACCGGGCTCAGCTGCGAGCCCAGTGGTGCTTAAGCGGGTAACCAGCTAAATTACCCCTGCCCTTAAACCAGGTTTGCAGAGTGAGCACTCCACAAACCCGGGTTTTTTTAATCGTGTGTTGCCGCGGCACGGCTCCACGCCATGGCAACTCATGAGGAGACCCCCGACTGGGAGGCTGAAAAGCAGCCTCCTGGCTCAGGGGTCTCTCCAGCATGCCCTGCACACTCACACAGGGCATGCTGGAGCTTCTGGGGGCCGCATGGCACCAGAACTCCCCAGCCCCCGCCGGCTCCATGCCGGAGCTGGCAGTCATGTGGGCAGTCATGTGGGAACCGCCTCACGGAATGGAGAGTGATCTCATAAGCCTACTGGAAAGCAGACTAAAATACCAAAAAAGGAGCACCATAATATTTAACAACACTAAACTAAAAGCATATGGACACTATTCAACGGATTAAAACCCCTAGAATGAAAAATTTCACCTTCTGAAATAAAGTTTTCAGCTTCTATTTAGAAACTGCCATAAAGGAAACCAGCAGTTTCCCCTGTAACCAGGATTCCCGGATGTTATTGACTACAACTCCCATCATCTGCTTTGCATGCAGAAGGTCCCAGCGTCCAGCCCCTGGCATCTCCAAGTACATTTGG
The DNA here is from genome assembly GCF_027244095.1 of Hemicordylus capensis. NCBI lineage: Eukaryota > Metazoa > Chordata > Lepidosauria > Squamata > Cordylidae > Hemicordylus > Hemicordylus capensis. The sequence goes on along the minus strand of NC_069657.1, from coordinate 437,382,963 downwards.
GAAAGACTTGTGCTTTGAACCTGGGAGACCCACAGCCAGTCAGCATAGACAATACGGAGCTGGATGGACCAAAGGTCTGATTTGGTATATAAGGCAGCTTCGGATGTTGCTGTGTTCACCTCAACTGCTATTTGCCCTACAGAGCATTATATACAGATGTTGTATGCGCCTCTGTATGTTTTACCCTGCTTTGGGGGATTCATTGGAAAAGTGACAAGGGGAAAGGTGCCTTCCTCACCCAGCATGAAGGTCCTGAGCAGAATTGGGTGGCCTGAGGCTGACATTTAAAAAAACACAGGGGGTGTATCCTATGAAATTTAATCATGACTAAGTCCCCGTTGAAATTAATGGGACTTAAATGAGCCATGATGAACTCATTGATTTCAGGGGTTGACGTACAGAGAAAGAATGCACTGGAGCATCAAGAGAGCAGCCTAAAGGAAACTCCCAACTAAACTCTCCTGGTGCAGAAGGGATGTGGCCATTTTTAACACCCTCCCCTTCGCTAGAAAGCGATCTCTGCCACTCCAAAATGTGTCTTTGACGGTAGTACAGCACTCAGGGACATATTTTGGGGTGGCCCAGAAGTCTCCATAGGAGAAGGAGAGGGCATCCAAAATTGCCCCTTTCCTGCTGCATTGCTGCAATTAATAATGAAGGGAGGAGAGCTGGTTTTGTGCTTATTTAGGGAGGAGAGCTGGTCTTGTGGTAGCAAGCATGACTTGTCCCCTTAGCTAAGCAGGGTCTGCCCTGGTTGCATATGAATGGGAGACGATGTGTGAGCACTGTAAGATATTCCCCTCAGGGGATGGAGCTGCTCTGGGAAGAGCATCAGAAGGTTCCAAATTATCTCCCTGGCATCTCCAAGATAGGGCTGAGAGAGATTCCTGCCTGGACTAATGGTCTGACTCAGTAGGAGGCAGCGTCCTATGTCCCTGTGTTCCTATCAGGAGCCAGCAGCTTGCCAATGAGTCAGGGAGAGCAGAGTGAAGAGCAGGACATATCACAAACAGCAGGGCCCCTCCCTCATGGCTCCAGCGACATTTGTCTCCTCCCACCCTTGTTTGCCTATAGCTGCACCCCCTACTTGGGGGCACTGAATGCAAGAACCGTGTCTCCACTTTATATAATGCCCTTGAAAGTGCTTTACATGTAGTCCAGACCTCAGCTGAGTAACCAGCAGTGGTGCTCTTTGGACCAGACTTCTGGTCCATAGTCCAGTCCTCAGAGCTCAGGTAGGGGGCTCCAAATAACTCCCAGGAGGTAGCCTCCACAAGCAGGTTGCTCACGGCCCAACCGCCACCCAATCTCTGGTTGTGCAGCAGGGGGCTGGGGCTGAGAGCCAAGTTGTCCTGGCTGTCGGCAGCCAGTGGTGGCAGCTAAGGCTCCGGGCCCGACTGGACCGTCCTGGCCAGTCACAATGTTCGCACCTGCACAGTGTGACCCATCAGCATCATAAGCTTGTGATAACACATATTGCACTGCTTGGTGCACTATGACTCGCAAGCATCACAAATATGTTACCCCTGCTAACTGGGCAAAGAGGCACCTTTTTAACGTGGTGATTCTCTTTATTGAGCAGGGGGAGAGCAACTGGCCCTATCCACCCCCCAACAGAGTACCTCCAGTGGGTGTTGCTGGTGTCTATCTTACATCTCTTTTTAGATTGTGAGCCCTTTGGGGACAGGGAGCCATCTTATTTATTTATTATTTCTCTATGTATACCACCTTGGATACTTAGTTGAAAAGTGGCATATAAATATTTGTTCTTGCTGTTATATCGCATGCTTGTGAGTCACACTGCACAGGCACGAGCATTGCGAATACGTGCGCAGGCACGAGCGGAATAGCCAGGCCCAGCCTGGCCCAGCCTGGCCAGAACAAGTGGCTTAGCCACCACCACCACTGAGGCCCACTCAGAGGCCTGCTTGACTCAGTGGGTGTGGCAGAGGCGGGCACGGCAGCAGGCTGTACGCTCAAATACTGAGAGAGAGACATTGAACAACATATTGAAACAGGTACTAGCCTTCAACAACAACTGAGCAGTTCTAACTGACTCTTAACTGACCAAGAGAGACCTATTAACATAACTCTTCATGCCTCTAGTGGCCAAAAGAGGTTACTGCGGGGCTAAGAGCAATGCTTTCAAATTCTCACTTCTAACATAAATCTCATCCTTAAGAACCCTTGAATCGAGTATATCTAGAAAGGAGTTTCATAACATCTGTACAGCAGACGGGTGGCCCATTTCCTAAGGAACGGTAATCCCTCATGACTAGCTCTGGAAGAGAAGGTCTGGTTTCTGAATGTTGGGCATTTTTTTAATCTCCTCAGCAAGCAGCATGCCTTTTTGCCTATATAGCTCAAAATACTCCTCCTAGATCCATTTAAAAAAATGGGCAGGGAGGCTTTCATTGTGCAGGAAAATAAAACAAAAATTGTCCTGCTGACATTTCAATTAATTCATTGCATTAAAATGCAAGCATTCCACAGGTTTCATTCACAGGCTTCACAGATGCCTGAATTGAATTGTATATAATTTGGTTTCTTTTATTCTTCCGCTCTCCTATATATTCTTTCTTCCCCTTTTAAGGCCTTCAAAGCTTCCCAGAAGGTGACCTTGGTGTTCATGCTAGGTTTCTTCAGCTGTGGAAATTGGCCTGTGGCCATTCTACAGAGTGCTGCGATTCTGTTGGATTTCTCAAACTAAGTGGGATCAGACTGGGTCAGTACATGGATGATAGGCACTTAAAAATGCTTAGTTGCTGCTGCCGGGAGTTTGGTTCTGAGATGAATGCTGAAGTCCTGCAGTTCTCCCTCCCAAACCAAACAGGGTTTAATGTGGTCATCTTCTAGCAAATCACTAGCTGTGTTGGCATTATTAGGGATTTTTATTTATTCATTTAGGAGATTTATATCCTGCCATTCTTCAAGAAAATAATTCATGGTGGCTTACAGCAATATTAAAAGACACAATAAAACACAATGCAAATGCCTCTAAAATTATAATAATGCAGAATAAAAGGCAATAATTAAAACAGGGCAGTTAAAGAGAAATATGCATAAAGTTAGGAAAAGGCCTGCTGGAATAAAATCGCCTTCAATTTTCATTTAAAACTAAACAAGGAGGGGAGTGAGTCTAAGATGAAAGAGATGGGAGTCCTAGAGAGCCAGGGCCACCACTGAGAAAGTTTGCTTTTCTGTGAAGACTTTTCTGGCAGGAGAGTACCTCTGAGCAACTGCAGAGTGTGCATCTGCCCCACTCATCAACCACCAAACACATCTTGGGTTAAGAGGTGATGATTCTTGGAGCCCTTTCTCACCATCAGTGAGAAAGGGCTTGAGGGTGCGAGGGGAGGAATCCTTAAGAAGCTTTGTAGCAACTAGTGACTAGCAAATGGCAGATTTAAGCCCAGCCTTTGTCTCAGAGCAAGCCCACATGAGGGGGGGGGTGAATGCTGATTCATTCCCTCCATGTTTGCTCAACAAAGGCTGTTCCTCTGGTAAAACTTAAAGCTTCCTCAGTAGCTGATTCACTGCCAACACACCCTAATTACAGAGTTTAACTCCTCCCTGGATTTGGGTGAGTATCCAGGGAGACTCTCTTCCCCTTTTACCAAATGGAAACAATTCAAAAATGTGCAGCCTACATGTGGTGAGAAAACCTGGTAGGTTGCTGAACAATTAAACTTGAGACATGTCTGCACCAGAGTAAAACCCCTTTTTCCTGAGTTAAAAATCCACTCAGAGGCAGGTGAAAATACAAAGCATAAAAAGCGAAAACTTCATTCAAAAGACTATAGACTGCTTCAGTCTGAGGCTCTAGCAGCTTCCATTACAGGAAAAGGAACACTCAGTACTTTACAAGATTACTTCCAAAAAGCACTCTGGCTGGTTTGTTTGGAGTGGCACACTTTAAAAATTGTGGTTACTCAGTTGCATAGAACATAAATGCAGGAAGATACAAACACCTCCTTGTTGGAAAGAAAGGGCTCAAGCTAGTGTTGCTCTTAGCTTGTTACGTTACAGATAAAAACACAATAAAACAGTTGTAAGGGCTTGCAATGCACAAAATCAAAATAATCTAATGCAGGCTGCCTAACACACAGTTCCCTGGCTAAACCTTTCCCTGAAGCCAAAACCCTGGCTTCTTTCCTGAACTCACCAAATCCATGGCAGAGGATTCGAGCTTCCTGCAATTCTGTCTCTCCAGGATCTGCAGGTGTCCTTCCCTGAGAGAATTCTTCAGGCTAGCTTTAACCATGAGGTATCAAACTCCATTACTCCCCACTAAGCCTTCTGCCCAACCTCTCTCATCTCCTGCCTGGCTGCTTCTGTGAACAAAGACACACACACCCTTCACTTCCTGCCACCAGGCCCTCTATGTCCTAGTCACTGTGTGCTGAATGGCTGATCCCTAGAGTTCACTGCCTGACGGACAGGACAGGGTTCACTTCCGGTTCACTCTTTAGCGGGAAAGGAAAAGCTGTTCCTGACTGATCACAACAAGCTTGCCTCCCCCGCAGACCATCCCTGGTCTGGATCTGGATGCAGAGATTGCTCATCCAGACGCACAGACTGCGCGGAGGGGTGGGGGATCGGATGCATCCTCCTGGCCATGAGTGCATGGTGCATTGTGGGTATCCCAGCAGTGACAGATGGGTACCTGTCGCTGCTGCAGCATGGGCTAAAAGCAGCCAGTGCAGCACACAAGCAAGGAAATGGGGTTAAGGGAGCGAGTGTTCTCTTAACCTCATTTAAGAGGGTTGCTGTGCAGAAGGGTTTGCCTCTGAAGTGCCACCAGCAGCCATGTTAGCAGCCATGCTGGTGGTTCTTACAAGTAGCCAAGACCAGGCTTGACTTCCTTAGCCCAGTTTTGGCTGATAGTAAGAACAGCCTCTAGGTGGGCTTAACCTCCAGCATCTCTCACAGTGACACTGTTTTCTTCGTGGACCTTACAGTTTAAATGGTGAGGGTGCCCTTTTTTGCAAACCACTTGGGATATTTTTAATAGAAAAGAGGCCTGTTCACATGACCATTTGAGGGTGGGTTGAAGGCTTAGAGAGCTCCTACCCCAGTAGCAGCAGACAATCCGAACTTCTGTTTGGGGTAGCAAACTCAGGAAATGACAAATAAGCCAGGTGAGGCCTCCATTGCTGAAACTGGAGCTGGAAACATAAAAAGTCCTCTGAAGGCCTAGCAGACCTTCCCATCAAACTTTGCACTGTCAGTAGACTGGAAAGCCTAATTCGATCAGCAGCTTCCCTCTGATTGGCCATGAAGGAGCGAGAGGCAGACCCAGCCCTGCTGGAGCTGCTCAAGCTACAGGATCATAGAGTGCGCTTTATAGAGTGGCATATCTATGGACAGCAGGCCCTGTAACCACAGCACTCTGTTGTTTCTAGGCCTGCTAAGTCCCCGTGGCTGAGTACAAGAGGTAAGTGCAGCCATTCAACCTGAAAAGCCAGGTAAGAGAGCGATCCTCTCGTCATACCTTGTTTAAGAGTAGGGTAGTAATCCAGGCAGGGCTAATCTGCTTTGCACAACCTGAGTTGGAGGAATGTTCTAGAGTTCGCACAATCATGCAGACCAGGGTAGAATGCCTCCTACCCTGATTTTGATGATTGTGTGAACAAGCCTAAAGAATGCAAAAATATTTTAAAGAAATAAGTTGTATAGGTTACTAACTCTCCAAAGCTTCAGGAAACACGCAGCCCAGAAAATAGCCTGAGGTGGGGATGTGCACAAAACCGGTTTTGCTGGTTCAGTTCGAATTCGACAACTTCTTCATAGGGAACAGCGTGTTTCCCTATGGAGAAGTCATTACAAACCGAGAATTTCATACTTCTTCATAGGGAGCACTGAAGTCATTACAGAGAACTCACAACACAGAAAACTTCTTCATAGGGAGCACTGAAGTCATTACAGAGAACTCACAACACAGAAAAAAGTCTTTAAAATCACCCCTTTGTCCTATTGTTTTACAGGTTGGGTGGTAGTTGGCACCCATAGGCCCCTACCACCCAACCTGTTTCGTAGGTGCTACCCATGAGGAATTATGAGCTGGTTCAAATCCCCATTTCTTATGGCAGAACCTATTAGAACCTGTTGCTTCAAGCATGCTTCGAGCTTGAACCAAACCAGGGATCTGTTCAACCGAACCAGAACTCAAGCCAGGGGACCCAATTCAAGCCCAGGTCTAACTCAAGCCAAATCATGAAATCTGGTTTTGTGCACATCTCTAACCCCTAATGCCCCACTGGTCTAACCCCTAATGCCTCTAATGCCCCACTATGGTTGCTAGTGCTAAGAGTCGATGACTTCATAAGTTGCATCTCCAACATCCCTCTCTCTCTCCCCCTCTCCCCCGCTCTCTCTCCCACACACACACATTTCAAAATCTGCCATTAGCCATGCAAGGGAACATGTATGGAGATCATTTCCATGAGTATGCCTTTTCTCCTCCACATCTAACAACCATTCCAGTGGCAGTAATGTGGACTGGGGGTTCATCTACATCTGCCAACTCTGATTCAAGCTATTCCTGGAAAGGGGGTTCCCTAATATTTTCCCCCAATATTTTTCACAATATCAAGCCATTAGGACCCCCCAGGATTGCTTTCAACAGTCACCTAGAGGCTGGTGCTGATTCCTGGAGATTCCAGGCCAATCCGGGGCGGGGGGTGGGTTGGCAATCCTCATTCCACCAGATACTTGCCTTTTTGCCTCATAGAGAGTTAAAAGCAGCTTGGGAAAATTCCATGGGGCAAAAAGAGAGAGAGAGGGCTAATACAGGGGTTCCCAACCTTGAGTCCACAAATGTTGTTGGGCTACAACTCCCATCTTCCCCAGTCACAATGGGCAAAGGTCATTTTTAGCTTACTTTCCTTAAGGAGAGTAAGCTTATGAGATCACCCAACTTTCTCTGTGTCTGTGTCCCTATCAACATCACAATGTCTGGACTGATTTGAACCAAATATGGTACAGTTATAGGGACACCTCAATAGCATAGTTTATGATGATGTCATCCACTCCAATTCAATATGGTGGATGCATGAATCGACAGAAGTGGGCTAACTTGTGAAGATGGTAATTATTAGTTAAAATTATAGTGGAAGGAAAGTAGGCAGATTAGTTCTTACCAGAGCTTCTTGTCAAGTCTGGAGAAGCCTGGGGTTCAGCAGCACAGCAATGTTGGTGGTCACCCACAGATGGATTTTTGGTGCTCTCCCCACCACCCGTTCCTCACTTCTACAGCCCCTCACCTTCCTGGCTACCTACCACTTGCCTCTGCGGTCTCCACTCAGCTCCACTCAGGGGAGGGGGAGGACCACAAATCACAGTCCCCCACCCACCCGCTGCTCACCTTTGTGGCCCCTGCTCTGACGCTCACCCACCACCACTGTTGCCACCAGTTTGCCTCCATTTTCTGGCCACAATGCAGCCTAATCACATCACCACCCCAATACGAGTCCATCCCAGCGAGAACAGGCACTGGGGCAGTAGCATCATTAGACCGCATCACAACTGGCAAAAGGAGGCAAACTGGTGGCAACAGTGGTGGTGGGTGAGTGTCAGAGCAGGGGCCACAAAGGTGAGTAGCAAGTGGGTGGGGGACCATGATTTGTGGTCCTCCCTCTCCCAGGCAGCCCATGTGCAGAGCACACATCCACTCAATTTTGCATCTGCCCCTGCCTGAGCAAATACACAAACCGCACCACCGGAACCCTAATCCAGTTCACAGACACATGGCTGCTTTTAAGCTCCGAAAACCACATCAGACTTTCCAGCCATGGATCTCCTGGATCATATCTAACTTAGAGAGGCTGCAACATTTTGGACCGGTCTCACGATCCGTGAGTCCCGGTTTGGGGCTTTGAGCAGGAAGAGAGCCCTGGGCGGCCGTATCGGCCGCCCACACAATTGCCAGCTCTGAGACGGAGCCGGCGGGGGCTGAGGAGCTCGGGGGCCACGCGGCCCCCCAGAAGCCCCAGTATGCCCTGTGTGAGCTCGCAGGGCATACTGGGGAGACCCCCGAGCCGGGAGGCAGCTTTTTGCCTCCTGGTCAGGGGTCTACTCATGAGTAGCCACGGCATGGAGCCACAGGGCAGCTACTCACAAGCAGATAGCCCGGGTTTGCAGAGCACTTGCTCCGCAAACCCGAGCTAAGGGGCGGGCTACAGGAGTGGGTTAGCCGCTCCAGAACCATCGGGCTCAGCTGCGAGCCCAGTGGAGGCTAGCCCGATTTTTGCTGATCGTCAGAATAGTCCCTTTGCCTTTGCTACTGATTCAATCATAACCATGAATTTTATCCCCTGATCCTCGAGCAGACAGCGAAATGCACTATCTAGTAAATTTATGGTCAGCTTCTTCTGTTTATAATGGTAGTTATATGAATTTCTAACAAATATTGCCAGAATAATATGGATAAGGAAAAAACCAGGGTCTCTCTTGACTGTTTGGCTTTCAGACTGCATCCAGCACCTATCTGTTTCTGTCGACTCTGAGCAAACAAATGTCAACCATATTTTATAAGCATAGCTATCCTTTTTCTCCTCCTGACAAAATAATAATGTAGTTCTACTTTTTGCATTTCAGCTATGGACTCAACCACTCAGAAATAGTTACACACACTTATTTGAAAGCAGACAGGGTAGATATTAGCAAAATAAAGTTTTACAACTCAGCCGGGGTAGATTCACGAGAGAGAGCACCAGTCTGCATCATACCCAGCCTGAAAGACAAGCAAGTAATAACAAATAACAAATTGTATTCCACAGGGTCCCATGTCCCACATTCTTCAAGATCTTCATGGATGGAGAAGTGGAGAATTGCTTGTCAAATCTGCATTTTTAAAAAAACTTTAAAACTAGATAGGAATAGGAGTAGAGAGGTGCCTGGCAGCTCCATAGTAGAACATCTGCTCTGTATGCAGAAGGTCCCAGGTTCAGTCCTTGACATTTCCAGGTAGAACTGGAAAAGACCGAGTCTGAAACCCTGGATACCTGCAGCCAGTCAGTGAGGCTATTCACACAATTGTAGAAAATCGAGCTAGCCTCCACTAGCCCGCTTTTCTACAATTGTGAGAACCACTGGGCTCAGCTGCGAGTCCATAACCCGCTCAAGTAGCCTGCCCCTTAAACCAGGTTTGCGGAGCGAGTGCAGGTTTTTTTATTGTGAGTAGCCGCTGCCTGGTTACTCGTGAGTAGACCCCGGCGGGAGGCTGAAAAGCAGCCTCCCGGCTTGGGGGTATCCCCAGTATGCCTTGCGCGCTCGCAAAGGGCATACTGGAGCTTCCAGGGGCTGCGCAGCCCCTGAACTCCCCAGCCCCCGCCGGCGCCGTGACGGAGCCAGCAGTCGTGTGGGCGGCCGATCCGGCCACCCAGGGCTCCTGCCCTACTCGTGTGTGGGGAGAGTGGGCTTCGGCCTCTCTCCCCACTCACTCTTCAAACTGGGTCTCACTGATCGTGAGACCTGGCTCAGTGTTGACAATACCATGCCTGTCAACATGTCCCTATTTTCTCATTCACCGGAATGGGAAAATAGGGACATGTTGGCAGGTATGCAGTACTGAGCTAGATGGACTAATGATCTGACTCTGTAGCCTGGTTTATCTGAGTCTTTCAGGTTTGTTCTCGGGTCCATCTAGCCCAGTATTGTCTAGACCAGGGATTCTCAACATTGGGTCCCCAGATGTTATTGGACTTCAACTCCCATAATCCCCAGCCCCAGTGGCCTTTGGTTGGGAATTATGGGAGTTGAAGTCCAATAACATCTGGGGACCCAACGCTGAGAATCCCTGGTCTAGACTGACGGGCAGAAGCTCCCTAAAGTTTCAGGCAGGAGCCTTTCCCAGCCCTACCTAGAGATATCAGGGGTTCAACCTGGGACATTCTACATGCAAACCAGATGCTCTACCAATGAGATATGGCCCCATCCCAAATGTAGCAGATAATGAGATGACAGCAGAATGAAGTGGCAATGAGGTATCCTCCTTTGCATTGATCCAGTCAATGTCTGAACTGAGTTCAGGCTTCCAAGAGGAAAATAAGAGACTAAGCCAGTTCACACAATTCTTAATGGGGTAGGACAAGGATCCTACCCAGCTTCATGAGCTGTGCATGCTCCCAATTTTCAGTCATGCGCCAGCAAAAACATAGATAAAAGGAGGGGCCAGAGTGATTGTCTGTGAGCTGAGTGCTGATGATTAGGACAGCTTTTCCTCTTACTTCATTAAGGTGCTGGGTAGAAGTGCTGGGTTGGACAGTGCCATCCAACCAAGCTCCCGTCTCACCAGCAATCACCTCCCACCTAGGATTTTACTAGCAAATTCCTGAAAATAAGGAGTGCACAACAGCTCCGAACGCTGGGACAGACTCCGATCCTACCCTGTTAAGAATTGTGTGAACTGACTTAGTGTAAAACACCATCGCATCTGATATCCAAAGAGGGGGAACCCCAGCAGAAAGGGTCTCTTCAGCAAAAAGAGCCTGCCTGACTCTTTCCCCCTGCCCCACTCACAACTACATGGGCTGCAACTGAAGCCCTTGAAGATGAACCTCAAGTGATCCTTTATGAGTGTAGCCAAGCCGATCTTCAAACGGCACATCGTCGATGTTTCAGTTTTCGAGGAAATGCCCTTAGAAACATAATGTCACTCAGAGATTTTTTTTTAAAAACCTTTCACTTTTGGATAACAAGATTATAAAGAACGTTCTCAAGGAGTACCACTGTGATGGCAGCGCTAAAGAAAAGGAGGCTTATTGGTTTTAGAAGCCAGTAAATCCGACAGGGGGACGAAAGCAGTTTAGTCCTGCTAATAAAATGGCTGTGCAGCAAGCCGTTTTGTTTTATCTTAACCACTGTCATTAAGTCACAGCTTTATAACTCCAGAATTATGATTGTGCCTTGCCACACTCCTAGAATCAGTCCCAGTTATTAAACTCTTTAAGTGTGGTTTTGTGTATGTGTGCCCAAACATGTGCATGCACACACCCATACATGTGCCGTTAGAAGGCTACTGAAAGCTCGGCCCTTCTGCCTTGAATGAGGCACAGCATCACTAAAGTATCTGCCAGGATACACAGACCTAAGATAATATATTTCTGTTGTAATGGGTTGTGGTTATCTTGTATGCTGTGTTGGACTATTTTCATTGGACAGGTAGCTAATAAATACTGTAAACAAATAAATGGATACAGTTAGTGCTGCTGGACGACCACTTTTCCCATTCGTCAGATTGCTGGTTAATAGTATGGGATGCTGGTTGATGTCTCATCCAGGAAATAAAAGTGAGGTGGCCTCCTGATTGTTGGGAAGCTCTCTGTGTTTTTTCAGGGGTCAGATGTGTGAATGTATGATGAAAATTACAGTTGGTTATTTGAAATAATCAGGAGGCTGTGAGCTGGATGGAGGTGAAGCCCACTGAAGGTGCAAAGTCTCTCTGACATGGCATAGCTTTTTACACTGCCTTCATATTGTTTTTGTTTGTATAGTGTTTTTAATACTATGATTATTGGTTTTAATTGCATTTCATATTGTGAGGCACCTAAGGGCAATTCCAAGGGTAATGGAATAAGGCATGTTACCACTTTTTCAATAAATGTAGCCATAAGCAAAATTTTAAATGCAATTATAAATTGAGTTTATATTTAAACCCAATTTAAACCCACTGGCAAGAGAACATCTCCTACTATATTACAGATCTTTACTTCTCTACATTGTACACTCGGCAAACGAGCATTGAACATAGCGTGTGAACAGGACTACAGACAAGCATGAATGTGAGGATGCCTGAGGGCATGGCTAGAGAGCATAGTATCAGTGTGGGTAGTATGGCCAACCAGTGTGCTCCCTTATGCATTGACCCTCCACAAACTTAATAACAGCCAAAGGCTATGGGGGAAGAGGAGGTTTGGTCACAGCCAATGGGTTGCAACCAGTGTTCCCTCTAAGGAATGCGCATGTGCACGCGCTCACACTTTTTTTAATGTCCACTCAGTAAATTTTAGATCCCGTTCAGGTTGAATCAGGAAGGCCCCACTCTGAATGCAGGTGCACACACACTGCCTTGATACTGCCGCCCAGTAGGGATGTGCACGAACCGGTCCGGAGGTCATGATAGAGGCCTCCGTACCAGTTCGAAAGTGGCCTGGTCCAGTGCAGGTGGGGGGTGGTTCTTTAAGGGTGGGGGGGTTGCACTTACCCCTCCCACCGCTTTTTCCCCACCAGCACTCTGTTTTTTGGAAACAATTTTGGAAACCTCCCTGCTGCCCCTGCCCCAGTTGTTAGCTGGAAATACTGGAAGTAACAAGCACACGTGTGCCCGCCGCACACGTCGTACGTTGCATGCGCACATTGCGTGCGTGACATGCGCATGCAACGTGCGGCGGGCACGGCAGGTGCGCGTGGCGGCAAGCACACACACAGGGTAAGTAAGTGCAAACTCCTTGTCCTTAAAGGGAGACCCCCGCCAGCTCGGGACCGCGCCTCCGCAGTTCAGTGCACATTCCTACCGCCCAGAAGAGAGAGAACACTGGTTGCAACTGACTAGTGGCCAGTCCAACAATATTTTCCCTCTCATGCAATTAAACAGAGGATGCACCAGGAGCACACCCATAGACTCCCGACACCTTCCCAGCATATCCCTTTGCCATGTGGAGGAGAGGCTGTTCTTCCTAGTGACCCTGTATACACATTCCATGATATATCTGTAGAAACTAATCTTTGTGTATTACTCCAGAGGCTGGTTGAGAGAACAGCAAATCATTCAGAGTCGCAACAGGTATCCATAGCACTGTAGATGGTAACTTTGGATACACAGGAGCCTTTAATGTTTTAAGTGCTTCATTTCTTGGAGCACACTAGGATGCCCCAGCATACAGCTTGGGAATAACTGATCCTGATTGCCCAGTTGCCTGTTAAATTGGTGCTAATTTTTCAACAAGCAAAAAGTCAGAATCATGGCTACAAGGTTCTCTCTAGCAAAAATCTCTGGTATTGTGCTTCGGGCGGGGAGGGGGAGGGTAGGAAAGCCAACAAAAGAACAGCCCATTGCTTTCATTTTGCTATGTTTTCCAGCGTGGTGCCCTTTATATATGCAGCCCGGGCAGAATGCATCATAAAAGGTGACATTTTACACCAGCAGTTTGTAAATTTTACAGAAGCTTACTGTCTCTAAATCACCCCAGCTTATTCCTCCACTGACTTTATTACTGAAAACTCAGCCATGGATAAACTCTGTGCCAATTTCCTGGAAATTTATCTTTTTTTAATGTAGACTGAACAGAGTCCTTCAAATACGCCTGTTTTTTCTTCTTCTTCTACGAGTAACCTTGTTCTGATTATCTTCTCTTTTTTTAATGTTTCAAGGGATTTTGGTAAACGTACTCTCCTGTTTGATCATTAACCTCGAAGTAATTCTTGAACCAGTTTTAGTGTTCACCTTTAAACTTGTTTTCCCAACAGGAAAGCAGATTGCTTCCCTCTTTCGAAAACCAGCCCTGTTCATCACCAGCACATGCAAAGACAACCCTTCAGAGCTCTTTTTGAGTGGTTAGGTAAAAGGCACTTGAATTTTGTAATGGTACCATAAACGTTTTTATTCTCCAGGTTGCACTGGTCCATTTATCTGCCGGTAGCCCTAATGCCATGGGCCCATGGGAATTAGGCATAGGGCTGGTTCAGATGTCACATGAAACCTCAGTTAGAGCCAGGCTCCACACAACACTTGCGCATTCCCCACTCCCATCCGCGTGTGGGTGTCGACTTCCTTTCTAGGTTAAAATAAGACAAGATTGGTTGTGTTGCCCGAACCCACCAATCTCACCTTATTCTAACCAACTTCCTTCAAATAACCTGAGATCTGTAACTCATGTCAAACCTTGGGTACAGCTCTCTGGATTATTGGAAGAAGGTAGGTTAGAATAAAATATGATTGATCGTGCTGTCTGAACCCACCAACTCTCAGCTTGTTTTTACCTAGATAGGAAACAGGCACTTGCACGCAAGTGGGGGGGCGAGGCAGGAGTGCATGTTCCTGAGATTCATGGAGGTGATTCTCACGATGGAGAGAAACCAGGCTAAAGGAGCCCAGCCTGGTTTTTCCCCATTGTGAGAACCACTGGGCTCACGGGCAAGCCCAACGATTCAACAGTGGCTAGCCCACCCACAAACCCCTACCCTAAAACGAAGTTAGCAGAACGAGTGCTCCGCTAACCACGTTTTACTGATTTTTTGCCACCATGGCACGGCACCGCGCTGTGGCAACACACGAGTAGACCCCCAGCCAGGAGGCTACAATGAGCCCCCCCCCCAGCCTTGGGAGTCTCCCCAGGATGCCCTGAGCACTCACACAGGGCATCCTAGGACTTCCGGGTGCCAGACAGCCCCCAATCCCCACTGCCCCACCAGCAAAGTGACGGAGCTGCTAGTTGTGTGGGCAGTCGATCCGGCCACCCAGGGCTAGTCTGGGGATCGTCTGTGGGAAGAGCAGGCTAAGCCTGCTCTCCCCACAGAACCCGGTAAGGCTCTACACACGGATCATGTGTAGAGCCTCATGCTCTAACCGAGGTTGCATATAACATATGAACCAGCCCATAGACAAAGAGAGATTCAGGGCCAAATGACAGATTACATTGCAGCTGCATATATGTTAGTCCCGTGGTTCTTTCTCTGTGGCAGGGGTTTCCAACCTGTGGTACTCCAGATTTTGCTAAACTACAACTCCCTCTTCCTCTTCTTCCCAGCAGCCCCAGGAGCCTTCATGTCCCACCCACCTGGTTAACTGATTGGTCATATCTAGTATCTCCAGACTGCCAATCAAGGTCAGGCATTCATTTCCTGTTAACTCTATCAGAGCTGGCAGGCTGCTCACTACAATCAGTTTTAAAAGAATTGCACCGGCTGCAAATATGTTTCCAAGTGAAATATAAAGGACTGGTTATTCCCTATAAAGCCATGAACGGCTTAGGTCCAGGATACTTAGGAGAGTGCCTCCTTTGTTATGAACGCTGTCGCCTATTGAGGTCATCTGGAGAGGTCTGGTTACGGTTGCTGCCGGTTCGTTTGGTGGTGACTTGGGACCAGGCCTTCTCTGTGGCTGCACTGGGGCTTTGGAATATGCACCTTGTTAAAATAAGAACATCTCCTCTGTTTGCTTTTAAGAAGACCCTCAACACACCTGTTTTCTCAGGCTTTTAACTGAAATTAATTTTAAACTGCTTGTTTTTATCCCATGAAATTGTTTTAGCTTTTTTAATCCCGTGAAATTGTTTTAATTGTTCAAATCAAATGCTAGAGATACACATATCAGGCAGTATATAAATATGACGAATGAATGAATGAATGAGCTCACTTGAAAAAAAACTGACGGTATCCCTTAGAGCAGGGCTGCACAACTTCAGCCTGCCAGCTGTTGGACTACAACTCCCATCATTCTTGACTAGGGATGAGAGGAGTTGTTGTACAACAGCAGCTAGAGGAACAAGTTGTACAACCAGCCTTAGAGGAAAAATAGGGAACAAATAGGAATAGGTGATTTACCAGGAACTGATTTTAAAAAACACGAGTTGTCACTGGTAAATATGGGCAATTGGAGCCTATGTTGCAATGGAGAAGAGGAGACTGGACTCTTCTCCTGCCAACTGTTTTTCCCACCACCTGCTCTAGCTGCCTTTACTCTCACCAGTATTGCCAGACTTGTGTTTATCTCACAAGCTCATGCCCAGGTGACCTTTATGGGCAATTTTGAACACTTTTGCTTGTAAGGAGGTTGGCACCACCAAAAGATCAGTCCTCAGCACCAGCTCATTGAGAAGAGACAGCTCGCTTGCTATGTGCAGGTATGTTGAAGATGTTCAGGTACCTTGTTTTTGTGTGGCCATCCATTAGTTATGTAAGGTTTAAGTTCAATAAGCACTTGATCAGTATTCAGAAGACATGATCACTCCATTAAGCTATTTGTGCAATTACGACTCCATCCTTGTCTTTTGGGCTCTCCTCTTGGCCTAGAAGTGGAAGGCAACTGTAACTTCCCTGTCTGCTTTTTGCTGTGTCAAGACAGCACCCAAACCATATTCAGAAGCATCAGGGGTTACAATAGTGTGCCCGTTGGTGTCAAGTGAAAGCAGGGCTTTCAGCAATGGCTGATATGATAGTCTGAAAACTAGCTTTTCAGGATGCATCCCAGTTAAATGCTACATTCTTTTTAAAAAGAAGATGCAATGGAGCAACTTTTGAGGCAAATTGTCTAACAAATTTAGTCATACTCAGAGTCCTAAAAATGAGCAAAGTGCATCCTTGTTGTACAGCTCAAGTGCTCCCCGAATAACTTTCACCAAGTGTGTTTTGGGATGTATGCCACTGTGAGATATGGTGTGTCCCAAGTACGTCACTGAGTCTGTGCAAAATTGACATTACTCTGCAGAGATAGCAAATCTATGTTGTTGAAGCGTTCTTAAAACTTCTGTCAGTTTAGCATCACGCTTCTTGATCGTTTTACCATATGCTAAAATGTCATCCTGAAAGTAAGCGATTGCATCTGTAGTACCAAAATTTTCATGCATCAAAGCTTTGACACATCAAAGCTGCAGAGGCTAGTCCAAAGGACAGTCTTTGGTATTGAAAAAGACCCTCCAGGGTAATGAAGGCTGCGCATTTGAAAGAACATTTGAGCAGAGGAATTTGATGATAGGCGGTGAAGACAAGTCCAAAGTTGTAAACATGGAGGACTCTTTCAGAGTAAGGAGCATTGCATTGCTATTGGATAATGGACAACAACCCACTGCCATACTGGAGTTCACATCTCTTAAATCTATGCACATTCAAAGTGTACTCTTTGATTTCCTCACAATAACAATGGGGAAGACCCATTCTGATCAATCAACAGGTTCTATGATGTTGGGATACTGTAGTCTTAAGAGTTCCTCTCTGAGTGGTTGGTGCAAAGCTATGGATACGTTCTTCACTTTATTATACAGGTATTGCATTTGCCTTCATGTGAATTTTATGTTTGACATGAATGGCAGTGCCAGGAGCATAAGCAAAATCATTCAAGAAATTAGCAATCATATCAGCAAATGGATGCTCCCTCATCTGTAATATGGGTTCCATGCTATTTGGGTCTAACACTATCCATAGATCTTTCTGATGTTTCCAGCCCAATATTGAGACTCCATTTTGTGACACATACACTTTCCCTTCTGCAAGATGTTCTTTGTATTCCAGGACAGCAGTGAAGTATCCATTTATGGTAACAGGGGAACCTCCATATCCCCATGGGTGGATGTCTGAAGGCTGCAGGTGCAAATCCGATGTAGGAAGGCATTGCTTGTAAAGTAAATGGGAAATGTTTTGCCTGGATATGTTTCCAGGCAAAATACAGGGTGTTAGTTATAACCTATAAAGCCCTAAACAGCTTGGGCCCTGGGTATTTAAGAGAATGTCTTCTTCATTATGAACCCCACCGCCCATTGAGATCATCAGGAGAGGTCCATCTGCAGTTGCCACCAGCTCATCTGGTGGCTACCTAGGGATGGACCTTCTCCATTGCTGCCCCAAGGCTTTGGAATGCTCTCCCTAGTGAAATAAGAGCTTCTCCATCTCTGACAATTTTTAAAGTCTTTAAACCTGTTCATCCAGGTTTTTAACTGATACTGTTTTGATTGTTTTTAATGTTGTTTTAGAATATTGCTTTTAAAATTTTAAATAGTTGTGTGTTAAATTTCTTGCTTTTGTTTTTAACTAATGTTTGTTTTAATGTTGTTTTTATCCTGTTGTAAACCGGCCAGAGACATAAGTTTTGGGCAGTATTAAAAATATGTAAAATAAAATAAATAAAATAAAATAAATAAAATGATTGTATACGGAGAGCCAGAATCAGCCAGCATCTACACTTCATGGCCATTAAGCTTCCCACATTGGTAGCAGTCATCGCTCCTCCTTTCCTGTACTGCCACTTTCTGGGGCAGGGCCATATGAGAAGACTGGGTTTGGTTTGGAAGGATTTAGACTGTACAGCCTGGATTTTAGGAGGTTGATTTTGGGGTACCAAAGAGAGTGGTTTGGCACAGTGAAGAGCGTTTCCCACCCTCCTAGCCATCTCTATAACTTTATCCAAGGTACGTTTCCACTCCAATAGCAGTTTTTCATGCAGTTCTGAGCAATGTGTTTTCATAACAATCTGATCCCTGATCATCAGTAAAGTTGGCAGACTTACAGGTTACACTTAAGGCATGCACTATTGTGACATACTGATCAATAGATTCACCAGGCACTTGGGATCTAGAATAGAACCTGTAACATTCAGCAATCACATTCAAAGTAGGGTTGAAATGATCAGCTAAGGCTTGAAGAGACGCTTCATAAGAAATGGCATCCCCTTCCAAGGTGGCAGAAAAGGGCAAATGATTATATTTTCTTTGGCCTTCAGGGCCCAGACAATGATGCAATAGAACCTTCTGCTTTGCTGGAGTAAAATCGGGGGTCTGTATAGTGAGGAAATAATTGCAGAAATAGGACTTCCATTGTTTCTAGGGAAGAGCAGGTTCTCCTGGGGTGGACAAGAAAAATAGTGGTGGTAGGTGCTGCAGTGGGCATCCAGTGAACAACAGAGTCCAGGATTGATAAGGGGAAAGTATCTTCAGGGGTTGTGCAGGTCAAGAAGCTGGAGAAACAATCAGCAGCAGCAACAGTAGAAAGCAGTTCGGGAATGTAGGCCCAGTGATGCAATGAAATGAGATTTCAGGAACATTCACAAGTTTTGCAGGTTCACATGCTTAGCTGGTTCAAAATCTCGTTGCCAAATGTTTTATAGCTGCTTCCATCAGAATCATGAAGTAGTCTTGACTTGGTTTGATTAAGAGTTTATGCAGAAACAACTCAAGTTTCTCCTTCTCCTTTCCCTCCCTTTTCCTTTCTGGACCCACCCCCCTCTACAAGATCCCTACTGGGACAAACTTCTAAACTACAAGATACTGGATAGAAAATAACAAATTTATTGAGCTGGTATTGATCGACAGACGGGATAGTATGGTTTCCATAAGGTGCAGCCATCTTGGGTGAGATAGCATTATTCCAGAGAGTAATATACTGGTCTTTCTAGGGTTCTGGAACCATAGATTCTGCCCCAGACAAGATAGTAGTGGCAGCTGGTGGAAGGAAGTGAAGTTTGCCACTTTGAATCCCGAAGTTCCCAGAACACAGTTTGAAAACCACTTCCTAGGCCACCGTGATGAGATGTGCATTAGATTGCTTAGGCAGAAAAGAAGGGGAGAAAACAAAAGAGCAGAGCTCTTTTCAAATGCACAAACTGAGAAAGGAATCTCTTAGAAGGGGGGGGGGCTCCTTTCCATCTTTATTTGTATGAAACAGGATTTATCACATGCAAATTGTGCAGCTTAATTTTCCCTTAATAGGAAGATGGGTTTTTTAATCATGGGGGGGTGGGGGATAACATCAGGTGAGATAATGAACTTCTCAAAAGCATTACCTATTTTGTATGCCATTTTTAGTTTAATTAGGCTTTTATGACACCATTGTCATTTAGTAATGGCTAATTACAAGTGGTAATTGCCTAATTACACATTTACGGTGTAAATATGTGATTATGTGAATTTGCACCAAATTTGTGATTATGTTTAATTATGTTGTTTGTTTCAATCTGATCTAATCCACAGCTCCCCAAAATATGCAAGAACATATCCCGGGGACAAAATGTTATTATAAAGGAATATTTAGTGCCTTGAACCTCCATTCTCTGAAATACACAATCCCTATGAGACTTAGCTAAGCTTTTACTAGGAATTGTAAAAGTGTCATTAATGTCAGCAGCTGAATAGCACTAAGGGCCTACCTATATTATGAGCCAAAGTGCTCTGTGGGCCACTTCAGACAATTTGTCTGCTGGCCTGTCCTCAACTCATAAGGGAGGAGCATGCTGGCTTGCCATCCCCATGCCACACTGCCAAATTCCCTAGCCATGCCCCCTAGGTATCCCTGCATTCAGTACTTGTCTGCAGAGGTGGTCTTTTTGGCAATACCCTGTGCTTTCCATTTCATCTCTTTCCCCTGCTCTCTTTTTGTTAGCACTGTCCTCCCAGACCATTTTTCTCAGTCTGAGCCATCAGTTCTGACTAATAAACATACAGCTCTTCAGTGAGGGCATCGGGAGGTGGGGGGAAATGTGGGGACACAGAAGGAGCAAAGTACATTTCAGAGGGGCAAACTTTGCTCCACAGGTTAGTTTCCTGGAAGAAAAAGTCCAGTGGATTTCACATCAATGCAAACCTTTGGGGACCTGCTCTTTATACATATTGATGTTTTGAATGGGCGGCCCTTCCATGAGGCAAGGTGAAGCAGTTGCATTCGCTAGCAAATTCCTGGGGTGCCAGTGAGACAACATGACACCTTCCTGCCCCCTAATTTTTTTTTTTAAGGGAAAGTGGGGAGTAGGGTGCATGCAAGGGGGCAGCATTTTTCACCCTGCCTCAAGTACACAGAGGTCTTGAGCCACCACTGTGTAGAAAGGTATTTTCTTGCCATCTTTTTACCTGCCACAATTCCCTCCTTTCTTCATTTCTGCATCTGTTGCCTGGCTGGGGCACATTTCCCTTATGGGAAAAGATGGATGCAAACTATGTGTTAAGCAGTTCTGCTTTCTCTCTATCACCTGCCTTCTCCCCACCACCTTCTCTCCATCACCCTAACCCTAACCTTCACCGCCGTCTTCTTCAAGCTGTGTTAACCTTCCTCTTGCAAGTCTAAGCTCATTCTAAGCTTTAGAATTTCCGACACCATCCCTACAAGGGTGGCTACTCTTTTGTGCTCTTCCTGGTTGTGTGGAGGTTATGTGCCCCTCCTTACATTTGCTATGAATGCCTTCTTTGCTGCTCAGCTTTTCAGGGTGCAATTTGTAGCTGGAGATGATGGAAGTTGTAGTTCAGCAACATCTGGAGGCCCCCCAGGTTGGGAACCACTGCTCTATCACTTCTACCACAGGACCAACTAACAATCAGCTTTGGAATTCAGCCGACAGAGAAAGACTTCATAGAATCCACCATTAGGTTTACACTGGCATTAATGTTAGGGCAAAACTGTTAACTTTAGGATCTGGAGAACTGAGCTCTGAACCTTAGCCTGGATACAAGCACTGCCTTTTTCAGAGAACTGAAGGCGATTTGAAAGAGAGATCTCTAGATATGCTATTCATCTAACCCATTTTTGGTAAACAGGACTTACAGGTTTTTCACATTGCTTCAAAAACTTGCAAGACCTGTTTGAGCAGAGGAGGTGGTGGGACAAAAGAAATGCATGTGCAGTTGTGTATGCTATAGAAAGTAAAACCTCTCTCAAAGAACCTTCAGCTCACTTAAAATGATGAACTGTCTCCAGTCACACTGTGAATGTGGTTGCTTGTCTCCTTTAGTTTATGTAATGAAATAATAGGTTTTCTTATAGAGCAGATCTCACCAGAGATTCAAATGAAAATGCTAACCAACCAGCCCAACTATTAGTGAAATGGGAAATTTGCTTCTGACACTATCCCAGCAAAAGATACTGAGTTCCTTTCCCATGCTGCTAGTACAAAAGAGCTTTGAACATCGGAAGTTGCTTTCTACTGAGTCAAACCATTGGTCCATCTAGTTCAGTACCATCTACACTGACTAGTAATCCAAGATTTCAGGCAGGACTCTCTCCCAGCTATACATGAGGATGCCAGGGAGTGAAACTAGGCCCTTAGCTGCTTGTCTACTGAGCTATGTCCTGATCCCCTCAGGGGAATATCTTACAGCGCTCACATGTAGTCACCTATCAAAGTTCAAGCCAATGTAGATCGTGCTTAGCAAAGGGGACAATTCACACACGCTGCCATAAGACCAGCTCTCCTCTCCTCTTCCTATCTAGAAACATAGGTTTCTAGATTGTGAGCCCTTTAGGGACAGGGATGCATCTTTTTGTATTATTATTATTATTATTATTATTATTATTATTATTATTATTATTAAAACCACTTTGGAAACTTTTGTTGAAAAGTGGTATATAAATGTTGTTGTTGTTTGTTGTTGTTGTTGTTATAGGAACACATGAAACTGCCTTCTACTGAGTCAGACCATTGGCCCATCTAGATCAGTATTGTCTACATTGACTGGCAATGGTTCTCCAGGATTCCAAACAGAAGCCTTTCCCAGTCTTACCTGGAGACTCCAAGAATTAATCCTGGAACCTTCTGTGTCAAAATGTATGCTCTACCATTGAGCGATGGCCTTTCCAAGTGTGGTGGTTTCAGTGAGTTTGTCTCCCAGTGTTAGGCTCCTGGCAAAACATTTCTTAAGTGAACAATACTTTTTTTCCCCTGCCTGTATTAAAGCTGGATAATGCCATGTATAAATGTAATTCAGCTTCTTTGCTAATTAGTGCCCTATTTTTCCATCAGACACTTATCATGTCCCCCAGGGAGGACTTCAATCACAGAAGAGCCCAGTGCTTTTCATGCACTTTTGGTAATTAAATCTCTTCTTACATATTTATATACATTTTCTTCCTGTGGCAGCAGGACATGGAGGTTGGTGGGAGAAGGCTGTGTAGAGGGAGAATCCTGTGATAACAGAGGGAACATTAGAGACACAAACGGCAGCAGATAGATCGCTATCATTTTTTTATCGTTGCAATTAACTATATTACATTCCAAAAGAGTTTTGCCCCTCCCTGATGTAAAGGAACAGCCATTAATAAAACAATACCATGTGCTCAAAGGCAATGTCATCTTGAGTTAAATGAACAGAGAGTTTGAGTGTATTTTACTGCCTCTGGGTGCACCATTTCAAGTTCCATTAACACTAATAACGCAACACTAGAAGACACGTGAACTGACTATTCTGTACAATGCACAAACTATGTGACCTTATGGCAAGCACATTTGCCAGTGTTGCTGAGAGTCTTTTGACTACAGACCACATTTTCAGTCAAAGAATAAATTCAGGTACCCCACCCCCACGCCAGGGTAGAATTTCATGTCTACCCATGTGTTCAAAAGCAGGTCTTTGGTGAATTCAGATATGCCCCAGCACGGAACTCCAGCAGCAAAAAATTCAAAAGGAGGTCACTGGGAAACACCAGGAAGATAGGTGATTGAGGCAATTTCATGTGAACATAAGAAGAAGTCTTTAGAGACACATCGATTCACCTAGGCTTTTAATTAAATATTGTTTTAACAGTTTTCACATCGTTTTAAATTTTTTAAAAAATTTAAATTGCTGTCATGTTTTAACCTTTACTGTATCATTAATTTTGTTTTAACTAATGTTTTAAGTTTTCTGTTGTCATTTATTTTAACTAATGTTTCAATGTTTGTTTGTTTGTTTGCTTGCTTGCTTGTTGTAAACTGCCCAGGGACGTGAGTTTTGGGCAGTATAAAAATATGTCAAATAAATAAATAAATAAATAAATAAATAAATGAATGAATGAATGAATGCTATTGCTCAAGCAATATTAAGCTTGGTCTCTGTTGGTGTGCTACAGTGTGAGTGGATCCCTATAGGTGTGGGGTCCTGGGAAACTGGACCCTCCTAAACCCACTCCCTCCAGACAGCCCTGCTGGGGCCTCTTTGCAGGCAAGCCAAGACTGGAACTTAGTTGAAGTCTAAGAAAGAAAGTGGTTACAGTTCCATTGAGTGGACTGAGCAGCCCTTTTCCTGGTCTCGATCAAGGCTGACCCAATTCAAAAGCAGGGTGGACCCTGCTTAGCAAAGGGGACAATTCATGCTTGCCACCATGAGACCAGCTCTCTCCTCTCTTGAAGAGATTGATCCTGCTGCCTTTGTCTGGTTGGTAGCACAATCTGAGAGTGCTCATGTGTTGCTGCCACTGCTTTGGCAGCATGGCCCGAGCATGCTAGCACCCACCTGCAGACAGGGGTGGGGTGGTCATATTATCCTTCACTTCAAGTAACAACATGTCTGGGACCACTCCTACCATCGACACCTCTCTCCATTTACAGTTGCATTTTCAGTCCCTGAGTGTAGATCACGATGGAAGTGTTTGGTGTTATCTGCAGTTATCCATAAAGGGCCTTTTTTTCTTTGAAGATCTTCTGCCATCCATTTAATTTTTAGAGCAGAAAACGTCATTTCCCCTGAGATGACCACAGAGATTAAAAAATCAAAAAGGTTGCAAAGCAGCTTTTAAAATGACGCCTGGGGAATAGCTGACAGGAGCTGGGCAGTATCCGGTTCGGCAAATGCCATCCTTTAAAGTGCGAGGGGACAAAGGATTCAGATAAAACAGAAGGGGATGGAGCAGAACCACATAAAGAGCAGACAGAAGTCTATGCCAGCTGGTCCAAGAGTCAAAAGAAAGATAGCAGACACCAGGGAAGAGATTCAGTGTATAGGTGCTTATATGCCGAAGCCAGAAGCCTCCAAGCCAAGATGGGTAAGCTGGATGCTTGGTTGGTAACAGAGAAATAGATATAGTGGGCATAACAGAAACATGGTGGAACAGTGAGAACCAGTGGGGGACACTGTTATCTCTGGATATAAACTCTTTAGAATTAGGAAGGACAGGCACAGGTGCCTTGGAGGTGGAGTAGCACTGTTAACGAACGGATAGAATCTAACTAAGTAGAATACCTAGGTGGACCAGAATCCTCCACAGAAACTCTGTGGGTGACAATACAAGGCCTGAAAGGAAATGTGCTACTGGGGACATGCTATTGCCCTCTGGATCAAAATGCTGACAGTGACTAGTAGTTGCAGAAGGAAATCAGGGAGGCTTCAAGGAGAGGCAGGGCTATAACAATGGGTGACTTCAATTACCCAGATGTAGACTGGATAAATTCAGTCAGGTAATGACAAAGAGGTCAAATTTCTAGATACATTGAATGACTATACCCTAGAACAGTTGGTCTTGGAACCAACCAGAGAGAAGGAGACCTTGGACTTAATCCTGAGTGGCACCTGGGACCTGGTGTGGGATGTCAGTGTCACCTACCCTTTAGGGAACAGTGAACAAAGTGCCATCAAATTCAGTATACATGCAGGGAGAGAATCAGCAAGGAAGTCTAACACAGAAACTTTCAATTTCAGGAAACTTCTCCAAAATGAGGAGTATGGTGAAAAGAAAGCTGAAAGGGAAAATCAGGAGAGTCAATTTGCTCCAGAATGCATGCAGTTTACTCAAAACCACAATACTAGAACCCCAGTTAGATTGTTCACCCAAAAGGAGGAAAGCTACCACTAAGTTCAGGAGGATGCCAGCATGGATAACGGGTACCGTCAAGGAAGCCATAAAAGGGAAGAAGACTTCCTTACAAAACTGAAAGGCCTGCCCAAATGAGGAGAACAAAAAGGAACACAAACTCTGGCAAAAGAAATGCAAGGTGACAATAAGGGAGGCAAAAAGAGAGTTTGAGGAACATTTAGCTAAAAGCATCAAGAGGAATAAGAAAAACTTCTTTAAATACATCAGATGCAGGAAACATGCCAGGGAGGTGGTTGGACCGTTGGATAACGAGGGAATGAAAGGGATTATTAAGGTGGATCTGGAGGTTGCAGAGAAGCTAAATGAGTTATTTTCATCTTTCTTCATGGCAGAGGATACTGAGCATATACCTGTTCCTGAACCAGGCTTTTTAGGGATGGAGGCTAAAGAACTGAGTCAGATAGAAGTGACAAGAGATGATGTTCTAAACTGTCTGGGAAAACTAAAAACTAGCAAATTGCCAGGACTGGACAGCATCCTGACCAGGGGCTCAAGGTTGACTCAGCCTTCCATCCTTCCGAGATCGGTAAAATGAGTACCCAGAATGTTGGGGGCAATATGCTAAATCATTGTAAACCGCTTAGAGAGCTCCGGCTATAGAGCAGTATATAAATGTAAGTGCTATTGCTATAAGTAAGTGCTATCCATCCAAGAGTCCTCAAAGAACTCAAATGTGAAATTGCCAACCTCCTTGCTAAAATATATAACTTATTCCTGAAACTGGGCTCTGTACCAGGCTGGCCAGAACCTAAGGGGTATACTCGTGGGTCAAATGGGCCGTAAGCCAGAATTTGGCTTTTAAAAAGCCAAATCTGGCCACCTAGCTCTGTACCAGAGGAATGGAGAGTAGCAAATGTAACACTGATTTTCAAAAAGGGATCCAGGGGCGATCCGGGAAATTACAGGCCAATTAGCTTAACATCCATTCCAGGCAAATTGATGGAAAGCATCCTCAAGGATAAAACTGAAAAGCACATAGAAGAACAGGCCCTGCTGGGAGGGAACCAGCATGGCTTTTGCAAAGGGAAATCTTGCCTGACCAACCTTTTGGAGTTCTTTGAGAGTGTCAACAAGTGTGTGGATAAGGGTTATCCAGTTGACTTAGTATACCTGGACTTCCAAAAAGCTTTCGTCAAAGTTCCTCATCAAAGACTCCTGAAGAAACTTAGTGGTCATGGGATAAGGGGACAAGTACATGTGTGGATTACTAACTGGTTCAAAGACAGGAAACAGAGGGTAGGTATAAATGGAGAGTTTTCACAATGGAGGGAAGTAAGAAGTGGGATCCCCGGGAATCTGTACTTGGACCAGTGCTTTTTATTTTATTCATATATGAACTAGAAGCAGGAGTAAGCAGCGAGGTGGCCAAATTTGCAGATGATACCAAACTCTTCCAGGTAGTGAAATCCAAAATGGATTGTGAGGAGCTCCAAAAGGATCTCTCCAAACTGGGGAAGTGAGCAACAAAATGGCAAAGGCGGTTCAGTGCTGGCAAGTGTAAAGTGACGCACAGTGGGACGAAAACCCCCAGCTTCAAGTATATGCTGATGGGATCCCAGCTGTCGGTGACTGACCAAGAGAGGGATCTTGGGGTCATTGTGGACAGCTCGTTGAAAGTGTCAACTCAATGTGCGGCAGCTGTGAAAAATGCCAATTCCATGCTAGCGATCATTAGGAAGGAGATTGAAAATAAAACTGATAATATTATAATACCCTTATACAAAAATATGATGCGGCCACATCTGGAGTGCTGCGTACAATTCTGGTCACCACATCTAAAAAAGGACATTGTAGAACTGGAAAAGGTGCAGAAGAGGGCAACCAAGATGATCAAGGGCCTAGAGCACATTTCTTATGAGGCAAGCCTACAACATCTGGGGCTATTTAGTTTAGAAAAGACGACTGCGGGGAGACATGATAGAGGTCTATAAAATCATGCATGGTGTGGAGAAAGTGGATAGAGAGAAATTCTTCTCCCTCTCACATAACACTAGAACCAGGGGTCATCCCATGAAATTGATTGCCGGGAAATTTAGGACCAGCAAATGGAATTATTTTTTCACACAACGCATAATCATAAACACAACTTGTGGAATTCTCTGCCACAAGATGTGGTGACAGCCAACAACCTGGAAGGCTTTAAGAGGAGTTTGGATAACTTCATGGAGGAGAGGTCTATCAATGGCTACTAGTCGGAGGGCTATAGGCCACCTCCAGCCTCAAAGGCAGGATGCCTCTGAGTACCAGTTGCAGAGGAGTAACAGCAGGAGAGAGGGCATGCCCTCAACTCTTGCTGTAGGCTTCCTGTGGCATCTGGTGGGCCACTCTGTGAAACAGGATGCTGGACTATATGGGCCTTGGGCCTGATCCAGCAGGGCTGTTCTTATGTTCTTATGAGATTTCTACTGCTTAAAAAAAGAACATTGTTTTTTCCCAAGGAATTTGGGTGTTTTTAACTTCAGAAATGTTCTTCTTTTCTAATGAAGAAATTTCACTAGCCCTAATTAAACCTCCGATAGATTTAATAAGATGGGAGGAGCATAGCAAAATTTATTTTCCAGCAGGCATGCTCTAATTAAGCTTGAGTTTAAAGCATTTTTAATCAAAGGAAATCCAAATTCCAAAGAAATGAGGTCAACAGAAGGGAATATGAAAGGCTCAGATTCTGATTTAATTTACAGAAGGCAAAATTACCGTAGCCTGAAGAATGAGCTATTGAGGGAGCTGCATGACATTGCTCTTTGGGTGTTCTTTCAGGGTGGAACTGGATATTATGAAAGACACAGGGTGGACACCTAAAATGGCTGCCTCATTCTCTCCACCAGTGGCAGACAATGAGGGGGCACAGGGCCAAAGAAACACACAGCACAATGATGTCAAGACATGGGGTTAGTCATAGTAGGTAGACATTATGGAATCGAAATGAGGAACCCAACACAGGACTGCTATTGTCAGTGGCAGTCCTGTTACTGTCATAACATCCTCAGTGGACAGTCTTAAGGAAGCATTTGCAGGGTTAGCACTGCTTTGAATTACCCTCAGAGTAATCCACTCTGAGTTCCCGTATGACATTGACAACATGAAACCACCGAATCGACAGCCTTATTCCGACACTAGGCTCAGTACTTGTACAGCTATTACAGGCTGGCATACAAAGCACAGATGTAGCAAGAGCGCAGCAAGGGAACAGTCCTGAACGGCTTGGGCCCAGAGCATTTAAGAGAGTGCCTTCTTCTTCAGGAACCCCACCTTCTATCAAGAGGCTTAAGGAGCCATGCCAAAGGCTGCAGAGAGAGGCAGTTCAGAGAGGCAGTTCCAGGCCTAGAGAAGCTCCTGAGAATATAGAACCTGGGCAGCTCTAAAATCAGCTATAATGAGGGTGAGGAGAATGAGTGACAAGAGCATGATGTCATCCTCTTGCAAAACTTCCATTCATTTGGTAGACAAGAGGCATCCCTAGGGGAGTTTTCCTATTCATTCACAAACTAGGTGAAGGAATCTAAGAAGCAGCATTGAGGTCTGCTTCTAATCGGGGCGGTCCAGTTATGGTTACCATCAGCTTGTTGGGTGGTGATCCAAAACCGGGCCTTCTCTAGGGGCCTTCTCTAGGGTTGCCCCAGGGGCAGGGCCTTCTCTGGGCCTTCTCTAGGGTTGCCCCAAGTCTCTGGAATGTACTTCCAAATGAAATCAGAACCTGCCCATCTCTGCGAGTTTTTAAGCACGCTAGAAAATGCACTTATTTTATCAGGCTTTTCATTTATAATGTTTTAAAGTTTTGTGGATGGTTATTTTAATTTGTTCTATCTGATTTAAGGTGTTTGTTGTTGTGTTTTAATATGTAAACTGCCAAGAGATTTTATATTGAGCTCTCTCCTCACACAGCATAAAATTCTATGGCATCCTCTACAGCATAAAACTCTCCCCTCCAACAATTTGGATGCATGAGATCACCCCAAACAAAAACAGGGCAGCTCCATTTCTGCTTATATTAACTAAAGTTCCTTTCACCTGTGGATTGTTCCAGGTGGTGACAAACATGTTCTTAAAGCTTGTGTGTAAAAGCTGGTGAGAATTCACTGCAAGATCTTGATAAGACTTTTCACTCTGGATGGGGAAAGAGGGCAAGAGAGATGTGCTTTAAAAACAGAAGTCATTGTAAAGAACACAACAGAAACCTTATTTTCTGTTCTGGAAATAAACAGAATTGTGTTTTGAAAAATTATTTTATAAAAGATGTTATGAATTCCCAGTTTATTGATACCAAGATCCTCAATGCTGCTTCTTAGATCCCTTCACCTGGTTTGTGAATGAACAGGCAAACTCCTCTAGAAACGTCTCTTGTCTACCAAATGAATGCAAGTTTTGCAAGAGAATGAGATCACCCTCTTGCCACTCGTTCTCGTCCCCCTCATTATAGCCAATTTCTATATTCTGCCCAGTTTCTAAATTTTAGGCCTAGAACTGCCTCTCTGAACACCTGTATGATGCCACCTCCCTCTCCTTCAAATCCCTCTTTGAATCCCTGCTTCTCTTTTGGCACAACGCTGTAATCTCTGCACAGCCTTTGGCGTGACGCCTTAAGCCTCATTCCCTACTAAAGGTAAGCCTAAAGCCATGGAACTGTGCTGAAATGAACTGCGTACTCTTCCCCTCTTGACCCTGAACATCGTCTTCCTCGCCTATCTTTGTTGCCTCCATGTGTGTTGAATTTTAAATTGTAAACTCCTTGGGGCAGAGACCCAACTTCTTGCAGTGCAAAGCACCATGCATATAGATGGCAATACAGAAGTAATAATTAATTGATTCTCCAGGCCCAGAACTGTATTTTGCTGAACAAACTGACGATAGTGTGGAATCTCTCTCTCTCTCTCTCTCTCCCCCCCACCCTCTCCCCGAATTTGGATACAATATGAAACCGGCGTTAAATGAAGCAGAGGTTGGAATTCCATTACATCCGAGTTTGTGAAAACACGGTTTTGAGCCAAAAGCAACCCATAGTTTGTCACACCAGACTCCAATTTGAACCCTCGGTTTGCACAAAGGTTCACCACTGAGATCTCTGGTTTGGCCACTGCAGCATTATTTCCAATCCTAGGTGCTACCATAACCACAGTTCTGTGCTGATTTTCAAACTGCATCCATAGAAATGGTGGCACAGACCCACCTGGGAACACAGCCACTCCATGGCTGTGGCGTTTCTCATTGGCCGTCTCTCCAAGCATCAGCCCTGCCCCTTCTGACACCTATCCTGCTCTGGAGTTGCACCTATCCTGCTATGGAGCTCAACAGGGACGCCGCCACATCCCATCCCAAACTAGTCAACCTTGTCAGGTGGCACAATCACACAGGGGCATTCCTTCTTGCCACTCTGTACCTTGCTCCCCCTACCTGGCAAGCAGGAGGGAAAGGGGATAGGTTGACAGGACGAGAATTAAGTGACAATGTATGTTCACAAGCACAAACCCTCCAGGCAGCAACATAAGCAGGACCACCCCACCACAGCGCTGGGAGGGAAACAAATCACTGCCTGGGGGAGGAGGTACTTGAGATTGGGTTTTAAAGGCAGCCCTAATCAGGGATTCTGGAGCAGCCAAGTTCTTTCTTTTTTTTTCACTGAAAGGTTGCGAAAGGGGGCCCTGCCCCTTCCCCTTTGGGGGTCTGCATTCTCTAGGCTTACTCATGAACAGGGCCAGACAGCAGGATCGACATCGGAGAGGAGAGCTGGTCTGGTGGTAGCAAGCATGACTGGTCCCCTTAACTAAGCAGGGTCCACCCTGGTTGCATATGAAAGGGAGACTAGAAGTGTGAGCACTATGAGATCTTCCCCTCAGGGGATGGAGCCGCTCTGGGAAGAGTATCTAGGTTCCAAGTTCCCTCTCTGGCTTCTCCAAGATAGGGCTGAGAGAGATTCCTGCCTGCAACCTTGGAGAAGCCGCTGCCAGTCTGTGAAGACAATACTGAGCTAGATAGACCAATGGCCTGACTCAGTATATGGCAGCTTCCTATGTTCCTATGTTCCTATGACATTGCTCCAGTGAAAGGAGCCATTTCTCAGATGCTATGAGGATGGATGCTCACCTGGGTGGAGTGTGCTCGCTCAAAAGAGGGCCAGGCCATGGGGCCCCCTCACAACTCATGAGAAGAACCATCAGAGGGGAGGGGAGAGAATTGCTGAGCAAACTCTCTAACAATGTGTGACAACAAAACAACCCTTTCTCCCATGGACCACTCTCTCATGAGAGTGTCGGGCCATTGGGACTCTGTATCGAGCCAGGTTGTTGTATGGAGGAAAGCTGCAGGGATGGGTACCCTGGTGACTGCTCTCCCTCTCTTGGTGACTGCTGCCAAGTAGCTGTCAAAGCTGTCAGCTCCTGCCAGCCCGTCCAACCATGTGGGTGGGTGTACCCTTGCTTGTGCCCCCAAATGGTGACCCTGCCCCTCTCCTGGGGTTGCTGCAAATTGGGGGTCCCCTCTCCCATGATTCACTGTGCCAGTAGATCTGCATACGGTGCAAAGTCAGGCTGAACCAGGGAATTTTGAATGGTTTCAAAGATCCATCTTCGCACCAAATGTTCCCCCCATCTATGCACACAGCCAGGGTCTGACACATGGAGTGTCAAAATCTCCTTTGGGTGCATGTAAGACTTAACAGTGAAGGGGTTCCATGCTTCTGTACTATCTTTTACCATGGAGAGTTGGGGGGCCCACACAAGCAGGGCCCCGGTTGGGGGGTTATATCAACTTGTGAACATGCAGTCCAACTGAAGACCAAGGGTGTTTAACCCTGTGGTCCTCCCCAATAGACTGGCCCTCTCATGAGAGTGCAAGCCCACCAGCAACAAGTTGCCAGCAGAGCTGGAGTGTAGTTTGGTCTGCATGGACTGCTTTGACGGGGTGATCCCTCGCAATAGCATCCTAGGTCATGGTGAGACAGACCACCCACCCCCAGGATCCTTTGCCCTCTCTCATCTACATATCCCCTCCTAGGAAGTCTTTGTGTTTCTTTCCCTTTCCTCAAGGAAAATATCAGGGAATTATTCTCCCCTTTAAAAAAAAAACTTGTGCTTTGGGGGGACTATTTAGGTTCAGGGCTCTTTGGAGGACGGTGCTGGCATGGCATGGCATGGCGTGGCGTGGCATTTAAAGGGATTTAAATGACCTTTGCATGCCAAGGGTAGACGGACGGCTCTGATAATTCATGATCGCACATAGCACACCCCTTCAAGATATAGGCCAATCATAGCCACTCTGCTGATGTGCTGACTCCCTTCTCTGGGACACTTTCCAGATTACCCACTGAACAGTGGTAGTTCACTTCAGCTTGGCACAACCGTTTTGAAATCGTAAATAGAGGTTGTTGCGCAAAGCCAACAGCAGGGGGAGCAGTCTTTTCTAGCTTGCCTGAAACATCTGCATCACAAAAATACAGCTATCTGTTTACAACATTGTAGCACTGTATCACAAAGATAGAACCCGAAAGAAGGCATCAGAAATGTAAAGGGCATCTTGCTGACAGAGCAGGGACTGTGATGTGGAAACACAGGCAGTACGGAAGGAAACTTGATGGACACATAGTGACACTGTTGTAGTGTCCAATCTGGAAAGTGCCCAGGAAGTGGAGTTTGGCAGACAACAGTTGAAAGAAAGTCTGCAGTGTGATTTACAGTTTAAAATTGAAGCCGTGGGTTCGCCAACCTCTGGTTTCATGTTACATCTGAATTCATACACAGCTGGAAAATATTGTTGGAAAATAATTTTAAAAGTTAAAGTACAACCCTGAAATTAGAAGATCTCTTGCTAAGGCCACCTATTGAGTCAATGGTTCAGCTAAGTTTTGAACAGCTCAAGCCTCAGATCCATGCACCAGCTGATGTCCTGCACAATGTTCTGCTCCCTTTTATCAGAATGTATATGCAGTTGCACAAGAGCGCTCTTGCACACCATGCAAGAATTGCACAAACACAGTTGTGTGATGTATGGCCACTGGAAAAAATGACCACCCATTGCACAGTTGTGTTTCAGTTATTTCTATGAGTCAGTTCTATTACTCATACGACTCACTCCTCCACCCTCTTCCCCACAACCCACCTTGGATACTATTCCATGTCCTCAGTGCAGTAAAGGCACACCTACCTACCTACCTACCTACATACCTACATACCTCTCTCTCTCTCTCTCTCTCTCTCTCTCTGAGAGAGAGAGAGAGAGAGAGAGAGAGAGAGCCAGCATGGCTTGAGTGTTGGACTAGGACTGGGGAGACCCAGACCCTTGCTCAGACATGAAGTTTACTCATTGAACTCTCTTGGACTCAGCGGTGAACCTGCCATGAGGCAAGGTGAGATGTTTGTCTCAAACAGCAAATTATTTGGGCCCACAGCAGGGCAGCAATATGGCACTCACTACCTCACCTGCCTCCCTTTACCACCATCACTACCCACCATCTAAGGAGGAGGAGGAGGAGGAGGTGACAGAGATGAGCATTTTTTTGCTCAAGTGAGCCATCTCTACTTGAAAAATGAGAATGGCATTGAGCGCTCTGCCTCAGGTGAAGAGGGGGCTGGGTGAACTTCAGCAACAGAGTTATACAAGTTCAAAGGGCGATTGGAGAGAGGCGAAATTCACTTCCTCCTCCCCCTCCATGCCCAGTCCGCAGTGGAAAGAAGTTTCAGCGCAGGGACACTGAAGGCTTCTTGCAGACCCACAGCCTTCCTTATGGTGACAGAAGGCTGGGCATCATATCTCTCCCTGTCTCTCAGCCTAACATACCTCACAGGGCTGTTGTGAAGATACAAACGGGGGGTGGGAAGAATCTTGTACACTGTCCAAAGCTCCTAAGAGGAAGGGTAGGATATGGATATAATAAATAAAGCAGAAAATGCTACCTCTGTTCTTTTTGCTTAGGCTTGCAAATCAGCTATAGTATCTAGCAGGAAGCCACCCGTCAGATCTTCTGAACCTTAACTCTAATCAGCAAGAACTCTCCATGAGATTTATGGGAATCGCTTCCTATTGTGAGGCAGAGGTTTTGCAGAGGATACATGGAGTTTAGCAGAGAGATCTGAAATGACTGATTTACTCCGATTTTCTTGTTTACCAGTTGGCTACTGCTATAATTTATACTTCTCCTTGTCATCTCTTGTCTGGCCACAGTCTATAAATGAAGTCAGAGCAAGCCTTTCTATTTTGTAACTTTAGCACCACCAAATGGCTTTCTTGTGCTTAAAGCTCTCTTCTTCATTCAACCTCTTCAGGAACAACATCTTGGAGGTTTCATGTATAAAAATGCCAGAAATTGCCCCTGGTTTATTCTTTAACAGATGTCTTGCTGGTATCTCAAGAACTGCACAATGATAAAGAAAAACTGTATATTAACCTTAATTAAAATGGAAATTCAGATTCAATTCGTGGCTAACAACTAATGAATAGCAAGCAACACAAGCAGGAATGGGATGAACTTAATATTATGGTTAGAGTCAGAAAGAGCATTGATTATACAACCTCCTCAGAATCTAGGCAAAATTTAAGTAACTAAAGATTATTTTAAAACAATAAAAGATGGATTCTCATGACCCACACAATGCTGGGACATCAGGAAATGGGAGATTTGCAAGCCATGTGTGCCCCTGAACACCAATCATAAGAACTGGGAAATTTTCAGTGATATCAGGTTGGTACCATGCCAACCCTAGATCAAATCTATATTATAAATATATTATGCTATGTAATGGTGAGATGCCAACCTGACATCTCCAAAAATTTCTGGGTTCTTGCAATCAGAAATCAGGAGTGTGCATGCTTTGCTGACCCATTTCCTGATTCTCCAGCATTGCATGGGTCATAAGAACCTTCCCAATGTCAAATACATTGAGAGCCAGCGTGGTGTAGTGGTTAGAGTGCTGGATTAGGACCGGGGAGAACCAAGTTCAAATCCCCCTTCAGCCATGAGACTTGCTGGGTGACTCTGGGCCAGTCACTTCTCTCTCAGCCTAACCTACTTCACAGGATTGTTGTGAGGAGAAACTCAAGTTTCTCACCGCTCTGGGCTCCTTGGAGGAAGAGTGGGATATAAAATGTAAAAAAATAAAAAAATAAAATAAAACACATGGTAGAATCAGGGGCCAAACTAAATGCACAGCTACCACAGAACATGGCAGCCTTGTTTTAGCTTCCTCTTCCTTCTCCATTATGCTTACTTGCCCATATTATGATGTTAGAGTGCTCCACACTTCACCATCACTACTCCTCCAGCGGCAGCCAACGATGTGAAATGAGGGCAGGGAAATACAGAATGCTGTGTTGAGAGGACACAGGTCAGTTCCACCATTACTGTTTCTGCAGTGCTATCTGTGTACCTAGGAAGTCCTAATTAGGCTTGTGCATTTTGATTCAGGTACAAAACGTTTTGTGCCACAAAATGACGATTTCGGAGGTTTTGTAACCAAAACAAAATCAAGAATTAAAAAACAGATATTTTTGTTTCCAAATCGAAATGACTGTGTTTCAGACAGAATACTTTGTTCTTCAGAAAAGCATTGCAATTGAAATTGACTTCTCTGACTCCCTCCACTCCAGCTGAGGCACTGAGTGATTAGCAAAAGATAAGATATGCAAAAAGCTGTTGAGCATGAATGGTTTAGTTAACTATGTGTTGTATTCAGTGTGATTGAAATGCAAACTGACCTTGCAAAGGGATTTATAAGACAGCATTTTGAGACAGAAATACCCAAATATCTTTGGGAGCTCAATGTAATTCCAAAGCGCTTGCTAAAAGCCATGGTATAAATTGTGTGGAGAAGATTTTTGAGAAGCTGGTTAGGAAAGTTCTGAAATTACACAGGTTTTTCTTTCCAAAGGTTTAGAAAGAATCTCTTGACTTGTTCAGGGGTCTTTTGAACAGCTATTTTGTTTTTCTTCTGATTTTTATGAGTTATAGTGGTGTCTAAGTTTTGTTGCCCAAGTTGAGCAGTCTAATGTAATTTAGGCCACAATGTAATTTGGTTGGACATGATGTCTAAGCCAGTGGTTCACAACTTTTGCCATTGCAGGGAAAGGTCATCCACATGGGACTACAGGAGACAAAAGGAGGAGGGTGGGGAATAGCCCTGTCAATCTATTGACATCCCCAGGAATCTTAGTTGCTTCTCTCTTTCTTGCAACCATGATCCATGGTTTTGCACTTTCTTAAATGCAGTGATGATAAATCTCAACAATTCTGAACAGTAAGCTGATTTGTTTGAGCTACGGCTCACTCCACTTCAGTTAAATGAACATTTGAAGCTGTTCCATAGTACCAAGGCAGTTCATCGGTCTATCTTACTATCTCAAATGACCTGTGGGCACTGTTGCATGGGGAAGGAGTGTTTTTATTGAAAGATTGCTTGAATCCACAAATGGATTGTGCTGCTGTGCTAGTGCCACAGGGACAGGCTCCCACCCACTGCAAAATTCTCAAATAACTGTGCCCAAAAATTAAGTGTCGTTGTTCAACATTCTCTTCACTCTTTCAACTTGTTTATGTGGGGCTTCAGGGGCAAAACAGTGGGTTGGGTGGCAGTGCCCCAAGGGTGGTGCACCCAGATTCCAAATAGGGCAAAGGGCTGATTTCTTAGGAATTTTTGAGGTTTACGCGTCTTTAAGATTTTTTTTTCCCCATAGGGAATAATGGAGGTTTCAGCAGCCCCATAACTCCACCTTGGGGGCACTGGGATGGCCCGAAGTGAGTGGTGCTGTAGTGCACAGAGGGTGCCAACCACCCCCCTGGATTGCTAACCCATTGGGGTACTGGGCTTTGTTGTTTCTGAGGTGTTGCGTTTAGATTCACTGGTAGCAAATGAGATTTTTCATGAAAAACCATGAATCCACTCTCATATGCTACTAGAGAATCTACTCTCAGAACACCTCTAGAACAACAAAAACCTTGTACTTCATGGGTTGGCAACCCATATGGGTGGTTGGCACCCCATGTGCACTACACCGCCACTTGCTCTGGGCCACCCCAGTGCCCCTCAAGTGGAGTTATGGGACTGCAGGAACCTCTATTATACCCTACGAGGAAAATCTGAAAGACACATAACTTCATTAATTCTTTAGAAGTCAGCCCTTTGCTAAATTCCTCTGAAAAAAATTGTGGTAGCTTCCTTGTACCAACTGGGCACTACCACCAACCACACTCCACTCTGGGCCACCCCTCCCCCCCCCCCACATGAAGCTATACTTTCCCTGAAACCTCCATCATACCCTATAGGGAAAATCTGAAAGTTGCACAAACTTCAAAAATTCACCAAAAATCAGCAGTTCACCCAATTCCTTTGAAATTTTTGTGGCAGCTTCCACTCATTGGGCACTATAATCCCCACCCACTCTTTTGAGCATCTGGCCCATTTTTAATCTGAATTAATTCAGATACAAAACAAGATTGAGGTGATTCAGAAGGCTTAATTTCAGACAAAATACAAAATGGAGTTTATTTGGATTTGGTACAAATTGAAACAGAAAAAATACAAAATGCACAACCCTAGTCCTAATGGCACAGGGGGGAAGCAATCTGCCTAGAGAGCAGGAGGCTGTTGGTTTGACTCTCCCCTGGTGTGTTTCTCAATATATGGGAAACTCTTATATTGGGCAGCAGCAATATAGGAAGGTGCTGAAAGGCATCATCTCATGCTGCATGGGAGAAGGCAGTGGTAAACCACTCCTGTATTCTACCAAGAAAACCACATTGCTCTGTGGTCACCAGGAGTCGACACCAACTCAACAGCACAACCTTTTTTCCCTTTATCTGTGTACATGCACTTGAGTTCCATAACTGGCAGGTCCCTGCCACCAAAGAACTTACCGTCACAGATGGACAATGGGCAAAACAACAAAGGATAGGGAGGAAACAACAAGGATAAAAGGGGGAAATATAGCCTAATGTAGTTCTGCACATTTAGACTTTCCTAATTAGAAACAAATGAATGCACCACTGAGAGACCTTCAAGGCCAAGTTGAAGACAGATCATCCTGGAGAGACTCTTTCTATGTGATCGCTAAGAATCGACACCAACTTGAGGGCACTTAATCAATCAATCAATTAATCAATTAGAGACAATCACAGAGCTCTGTGGTCGCCAGTAGTTGACATCGACTCGATGGAACACTTTTCCTTTAATTAGTAATTAAGAGTATTGGATAACTTGCTGTTTTTGGACTACAACTCCCATTATCTCTAGCCTTTGGCCATTGTGGCCAGGGTTGATGAGAGTTATAGTCCAAAGTGAAAATAAAGGGGGTAAGCAAGGGATTTTCAACCATGGATCCTGGGATGTTGTTGACTGAAACTCCCATCATCCCCAGTTGCTTTAGCCAAAGGCCATTGCCAATGGGGATTAGGGATGTGCCCAAAATGGCTCGGGCAGCCATAAGCAGGGCGGGTATCAGTTCCTTTAAAAGCCATGTGAGCAGGTCCTTATCTGCTCCTCCACCACCTCACCACTTTTCTGGGTGCAAAACTCAATTTACAAAAGGTGACGCATGGCTGCAGCACTGCTCCCAGCAGACTGCATGCAGCATCAGCACGGACCTGCTTACCCGGTTTTTAAAGAAACCGATCCCCACTCTGCCAAACTGGATCGGATACGGGCACCTGAGCTGGTTTGGCGCTTCCCCGAGGAAGTGTCAAACTGGTTCAGGTGCATCCCTGGTGGGGGTGATGGGAGTTGCAATTCAGCAACATCTGGGGACCCGGGGTTAAGAACCCCTCGGGTAAGCCAAAGTAAAGTAAAGTAAAGTGAAGTGTGCCGTTGAGTCGGTGTCAACTCCTGGCAACCACAGAGCCCTCTGGTTTTCTTTGGTACAATACAGGCCATGCAAAAAAAAAAAAAGGACAGGTTCTGAGGAGGGATATGATGGAGGAGAGAACAGTGGCACTGCTTATATATTCTGGGTGGGAAGACCATCCCTACTGGGCTGTAAGGGAGAATGAATAGAGTCATATTTGGGAGGAAGAGATGTTTAGATGTGTGGTAGAATTGTAGACGTGAAGTTCATCATGGGAAAGAAGGTCGAACAATAAAGCAGGACGATGCTGTGCAGAGCTTGAAAGGTAAGGACCATGAGATTGTCATGGATAGTGGTGGGATGCCAGTGACGGAATCTGAAGTGACAGTGATGTTCTCTTGTAGCTGACTGCCCTTTGGAATAACAGGACATGGGACAATCCCCCAGTTAAGTTCCAAAGCATACAGATCTCTTCCCCCCCCCCCCGACCATAAGTTCCTCTTTTGAGGGCATCTGTCTGATAGTCCTCTCTAAAGGAAAACTGTGAGGTCTGCTGCAGAAATGGGCAACTCACAGACTGGCTCCAAGATCCCATGTTTTATGGCTTACCAACCCAGCCACAGAAGACACAAGGTAAAGGAGAGTTCTTGAGTAACCTGGAAGCTAATCCAGTTACTGACCCTACAGCCACCATTGTCAATCCTTTTTAGACCTATGTGAAATTTCCTTGTCCAGCACTTTTTTAGAGAAGGAGGAAAGAAATGCTAACAAACTAACTTTGGCCATTTGTCTCCCTCAAGCCCTTAGGAAAGACTTGTTATTAACATCCCATTTGTATTCTTCTGTCATTGAATCCGTAAGCTTGCCTTTGCTCTCCTCTAGCTGCCCATTACAAGACTTGCTTCCTCGCCTGGTGTGTTGGAAAGAACTGCATTCACAGGTAGTTAATTAAAAATCCCATCCTTTAGCTGAATGGTTGTGTATCATGTTTCTCATGCTTCAAGGATTTAAAAGAATTTTTGAAAAAAGAAAAAAGAAAAAGGGAGCATTAACCAAAAACCAAAGTCAGCGCAGTTTATAACATGGAACTACCAGTATTATGCTCACTTTTGAAAATGTACCAGCCAAAACAAACAAACAAACAAAAAACGCAAAGCAGAATTGCTTTGGGGAAAGAAAAGCAGAAAAGGTATTTATAGTATAAAGCCCAGCTTGCAGCCGAATGCTACAGAGCTGCAGTAGCTCCAGCAGCCCAAGCAAATGTATGTGCCTTTGCACATAATGTAGCAGGGTTGTGCCACTCTCTGCATCCCTGATGGAGTCAAAAATGCTTATCGTAAAAGCTATGTAGAAGAGGATAGAAGAACATAAGAAAAGCCTTGCTGGATCAGAGCACAGTTCTGTCTAGTCCAGCATCCTGTTTTCCTCACTAGCCAAGAAAATGTCCCTGGAAAAATAAGAACAGGAGCAGTCCTTCCATGAGGCAAGGTGAGGCAGCTGACTCAAGCAGTGGGTTATTGCACCACCAGAAAGGGAGTAAGATGCCCTCCTCAACTCACCTGCCTTCCTCTGCCATCCCTTGTCATAGAAGCAGCTCTTTGCCTTCTCCTCCTTTGCCTCCTGACTCCCCCCTTCTTTTTGCTGCTGCCACCTGTCTCTGCACAAGTCATGTACACCCTCCTTCACTTCCTCCACCTCTCCCTCATGAAACCCTAGGCTGATGATGAATTCCATTTCCTTCCCCTTTTCATAATCAGCCCAGTGATGTGGGAGAAGGAAGTAGGGAGGGCATACACAGCATGTGGTGGTGGCGATCATCACAACAAAGGAGGAGGAAGTGAAGGTGAGTGTGGCTACGTAGGCACAAAATCAAGCTGCTGCTTGGGGGGGGGAGGGGAAAATGGAAGGCATGTGAGGTGAACAGAAAGCTTGGGCTACCACTGAACCACAAGCAGGGCATGAAGGCAATAGCCCTCACCTGTTGCTGCTTCCCAGAAACTGGTATTCAGTTGTGTTATAGTGTTGGACTAGAACCAGGGAGACCTGAATTCAAATCCCCGTTCAGTCATGAAACTTGCTTGGTGACTCTGAGCCAGTCACTTATCTTTCAGGCTAACAAGGTTGTTGTGAGGGTAAACATTACTGTGTACACCACACTGTGCTCTTCAGAGGAAGAGTGTGATATAAATGTAAAAATTAATAAATAAATAGTATCCCTGAACATGGAGGCTCTATATAGCTATCATGGTTACTGATAGACCTCTCCTCCATGATAAATTTGTGCTAAAAATAATAAACCACCCAGAGACTTGCATTTTGGGTGGTATACAAATACATTAAATAAATAAAAATACTAATTATTCCTTTTTTTTTAGTCCATTTCAAAGCTACACTTGATTCTCCAGCTTTGTAATATGGATCTGGTTCTGCAGGAGTCTTATCACACACACACACACACACACTGCACAATTTACATGCTGCACTGTACTCAGAAAGTGAGGGTGCAACATTTTACAAAAAAATATTTTTTTCAACATCACATTTCAGCTGCCCTATCTTGGGGTTTGATCATGTGTTGAAGTCACTGTTTAAAATTGTTCCTGGCTGCTAGTGGATGTATTTATCATTGAGTTCCAAGGCTAGAGAAGCCAGTCAAAAGATAGCTGCTGCTGTACCGATGGCTACCACTCTACTAAGAGTGCAATGCATCATGGGATACTTAGAAGACTCTACTAAGAGTGCAATGCATCATGGGATACTTAGAAGACTTTAGAAGACTTTCTCCTACTTGACAAGGAACTTGCTTCAGTCAACTGGGTGCTGAGTGGCCAAAGCCAAACGGAGGCTCGGATTGTTCGTGGGAATCAGTGAAGGGATTATTTCCTCCCCTCAAACACCCCCAGATGGCCATCTGATATACCTTATAGTGTTGCAAATAATCACATGTGGACAAACGTCCACTTTACTTGCTGAAGAATAACAAAGTGTGCTGTAGTCTATCTATCTATCTATCTATCTATCTGTCACATTTGTACACCGCCCCAAACTTTCATCTCTGGGCGGTTAACAACATAAAACAAGTTAAACATACACAAAGATCTTAAAACAATTAAGGCAATCCAAAAAGTAAAAACAGGTTAAAACTGAAAAATTTAAAAAGCTGGAAAAGCTTGGCTGAGGAGGTGGGTTTTCAAGTGCTTTTTAAAAATTGTCAGAGATGGGGAGGATCATATTTCAGGAGGGAGCACATTCCACAGTCTCGGGGCAGCAGCCAAGAAGGCCCGTCCCCATATAGCCGGCAGCCGAGCTGGCAGCAACTGGAGACAGACCTCTCCAGACGACCTCAGTGGGCAGTAGGGGTCATAATGAAGAAGATGTTCTCTTAAATACCCAGGGCCTAAGCCGTTTAGAGCTTTATAGGTTATAACCAGCACTTTGTATTTTGCCCAGAAACCTATTGGCAGCCAGTGTTGCTCTATCAACAAAGGAGTAATGTGGTCTCTCCAAGATTACCCAGAGACCAACCTGGCTGCTGCATTCTGTACCAACTGGAGTTTCCCAACTACATACAAAGTCAGCCCCTTTCTATAAAATTGCAGGTTTATACAGATTAAAATCAACAGTGTGCAGTTCCCTTACCAGGACTACTCATATTTCTAATGTAATGCCACTGATAAAAAGTAGCAGATCTAAACACATCCAATCACTGTGAAATTTTTCCACAAGCATTGCTGTTATGGAAGATGTGGACCATTAATTCAAAATTGTTCCAGTTGTAATAAAAATGCAATAATTTGCAACACTGAATTTAGTCTATGTTTTAATATTCAAAGGGATATTCCCCCCGCCCCCAGCAAGTGCACCTAAGGGATCCAGCACAGACACCACACAGACCTAAGGTTTGGTCCAAGGGAAACCAGTTTGCTGGAACTGGAAATTTGTTGCATGAGACCTACTGGCCTCATTCACACATTCACTGAATCTAGGTTGAATATGGGTTACCAACGTTAGAGTGATTATGTGAACCCACAGCAAGCAGGTTTATAGCCCGAGATGAATCTCAGATTCCTGCCTTAGTGTAGATTATGGATGGAGCCACCATCGCATGAAAGGATTCGAAGAACTGGGGCTGCTGTGCTTCAGGGGCCATGCCTTGTGCCCCAGCTATGTCTGTGTCTGACGTCAGATTCAGGGGCGTTATTTTGCTCACGAACAGGGCCTCATGGACCCATTTATGAGCAAAATCTGGCCAGCACTGCATCCGCAACTTGGCCAGAGGGGCTCTCCCTGCCTTTTAAAGGCAGGGAGGGTTGCTCCCGGCTACACTGCAGACGTGGCACTGGATGGATTTTGCTCGTAAACTAGGCCACATGGCTCCATTTGCGAGTGAAACCAGCGACTCTCCCTGCTTTGAACTCTCCCAGCAAATGCGGCGCTGGCTGGACTTAGCTTGCAAACAGGGCCGTGCAGCCCCATTTGCAAG
Organism: Hemicordylus capensis; assembly: GCF_027244095.1. Lineage (NCBI taxonomy): Eukaryota > Metazoa > Chordata > Lepidosauria > Squamata > Cordylidae > Hemicordylus > Hemicordylus capensis. Next base: position 437,339,465 of record NC_069657.1, on the reverse strand, counting down.
CTAAGCTATGACCCCTGTGTCTGAGATGCAGGGGGCATGGCTTAACTACACACCCTGTGTCTGATGACAGACGTGTATGTCTGTCACAGGGGGCAGAGCTAGGGGGCCACAATGGCGAGTTGAACCCAGGCGGCCACTGGTCTCCCTCTGCCCCGGTGTAGGTTCACAAAATTCATTCATTCATTCATTCGATTTCTATACCGCCCTTCCAAAAATGGCTCAGGGTGGTTTACACAAAGATATAGCAAACAAATAAGATGGAACCCTGTCCCCGAAGGGCTCACAATCTAAAAAGAAACATAAAATAGACACCAGCAACAGTCACTGGAGGTACTGTGCTGGGGGTGGACAGGGCCACCCCCATGTTAATAAATCATGTTAATATTGGTAACCCACATTCAACCCAGATTCAAATGATTGTGTGAACAGGCCCACCAACAGCTGCTGGACAACTCCAGCTCCTTCCAAGCCCTTGGCACCCTCTACATAAGAACAGTCATGCTGGATCAGGCCCAAGGCCCATTCAGTCCAGCACCCTGTTTCACACAGTGGCTCACCAGATGCCTCTGAGAAGCCCATAGGAAAAAGGTGAGGGCATGCCCTCTCTCTTGCTGTTGCTCCCCTGCAACTGGTATTTAGAGGCATCTTGCCTCTGAGGCTGGAGGTGTCCTATAGCCACCAGACTAGTAGCCATTTCCCTCCCCTAAATAGTTTAGTGTCATCTGCAAATTTGGCCACATCACTGGTTACCCCAACCTCTAGATCAGGGATTCTCAGTGTTGGGTCCCCAGATGTTATTGGACTTCAACTCCCATAATCCCCAGCCGCAGTGGTCTTTAGTTGGGGATTATGGGAGTTGAAGTCCAATAACATCTGGGGCCCCAACGCTGAGAATCCCTACTCTACATCATATATGAAGAAGTTAAAGAGCACTGGTCTCAGTACAGATTCCTGAGGAAATCCCACTTTTTACTCCCCTCCATTGTGAAAACTGCCCATTTTTTCTTACCCTCTGTTTCCTATCCTTCAATCAGTTACTGATCCACACATGACCTTGTCCCTTTATCCCATGACTGCGAGGTTTATCCAAGAGCCTTTGGTGGGGAACTTTGTCAAAAACATTTTGGAAGTCCAGGTATACTATGTCATCCGGATCACCTTCATCCACATGCCTTTTGGCACTCTCAAAGAACTCCAAAAGGTTATTGAAGCAAGACTTGCCCTTGCAGAAGCCATGCTGATTCTCCTTCAGCAAAGCCCATTCTTCTATATGTTTAACAATTTTGTCCTTAAGTATGCTTTCCATCAATTTACCCAGCACAGAACTTAAGCTAACTGGCCTGTAATTTCCCAGATTCTGCCTGGATCCCTTTTTGAAAATCGGAGTTACATTAGCTACATTCCAGTCTGGTAAAGAGCCTGATTTTAGGGACAAGTGACATATTTTTGCTAGGAGCTCAGCAATTTTACATTTGAGTTGACAAAGACAATGAAGACAACAAATATGGTTTATATTGCTTTTCAGCCAAAGGTCCCAAAGCCGTTTACTTAGAAATAAATGAATAAAGTGGGCCCCTGTCCCCAAAGGGCTCAAAATCTAAAAAAGAAATGTAAGATAGACACCAGCAACAGCCACTGGAAGGATGCTGTGCTGGGGAGTCTTGCTTTGCTCCCCCTGCTCAATAAAGAGAATCACCAATTTTAAAAGATGCCTCTTTTGTTCAGTTAGCAGGTGGAAGCAAAGCAAGAGTGGGCCTGATTGGTGCCTGCATGGCAGGCTACTGAGGAGGGACAAATGTCCCCCAGCTACTGCTTGTGGGTGGTCACCCCCCAAGCACCCAGGCAGTGAATGAAGCACTTTCTGGCTAGGAGAGGCTCTTGAGGAGTGCATCCATGCTCCTCTACTAGCAACACTCCCAATGCCAGTGCTTTGGCATGCTTCTAACACCATTCCAAGGGGCGTGGACAGCATCGGTCATGGAAGGGTAGACCATCTATTCCTCCCACCCAGTGAGCACTTTGTTTGCTGGCTGAGTGCTTCCTTTCTCTCCCTCGGTCTGAAGTACTCAGCCAGCAACCAAAGCACTCGCCAGAGGGGAGAAACCAACAGGCCACACCTCCATGCTGAATGCCAACCATGTCTCTTGTGCTGGCCTGGCACATCAGAGGCACGGCCAGCATCAGGCAGTGTGGACAACAGGAGGACCATTTTCAAAGCTGGAGGTACCTGGGTCTCCTCCAACACTACTCGGCCAGTGATGTGTTGCATGTAGAAAGGCCCAGTTTCAATCTCTAGTATCTTTATGAAGGGCTGGGAAAGATCCTTTTCTGAAACCCTGAGGAACAGTCCCTGCAGACAATGCTGAACTAGAAGGAGCAGTGGTCTGATTCAGTAGAAGCAGAGCTTTGTATTTTAAGAGGGAAATACTAAAGTGAATGCATCCATGGAGAGAAGATCATCATTTTTCACCATTAACGTTGGGCTTTGTGTTCCCTTCAAAGGATGCATGATGGCCCAGGCAAACTTCTTCTTTTAACCAGTGTGTATATTTATACAGTAACAACACAAGGGCATACATAAAATCCTCTAATTCGTTCCTGAAATTCTTATCCCTTTGAAAGCGTTGCAGACAGAATCCCATCTGCCTGATTTCCCTTTCAGCTCATTTATCACAAGACATTTTTTAATGCTCTAACCCAACTGGTAAAGATTGCGAGCTTTATCCAAGCAGTGAACCGAACAGAGTAATAAGGTGTCAGTGCCATGCATAATCTTTCTTGCACAAAATAAGAGCGAGCAAGGGGGATAAAACACCCGCTTTAAAGTTAATAGTGGCTAAATGTAGAGAGGAAATGAAAGCAGCAAAATTAAACCCTGGGGCTCTTCTGACATTACAACAGATTTAGATGTGCCTCTTCTACCTGTACATTATCATTAATCTAAAAAATAACATAATCTTATTGAAAGTTATATATATACACGTAGGCCAGTTTCAAACAGGCTATACAAATAAAAAAGCATGATGGTGTGCTGAGAAGGACTTCTGTGGAATTAAACTTTACCATTGCTGTTCTCAAGGAACCGGAACAAAAATAAGAGAAAACTAATAAACTGAGTCCCTGCAAGCAAATGCATTCTGGGAACACTCCACCAGGAACAGCTTCTGCACAGTAGAGAAGGGCAAGTGGAGAAGGGTAAAAGGCATGTTTTGCATCCAGAAGGATCCAGATTTGATCTCTGCTATCTTCAGGCAGGGCTGGGAAAGAGTGCTATGTGGTCGGAAATGACCTCGGAGGTCATTTCCGGCCACCTAGGAACTGCTAGGCGGATTTCAACTATCTTTTAGAACTGCAGATAACGAGGCTGGGTGTACCTGGCCCGATCACAGATTCGTGAAACTGTGGGTGCCGGGACTAAACGAAGGCCACCTGTATTGCTGTCTGGAAAGGATCTCTGTCATGGGGAAGTGAGAACACGGAGCCATGTTTGGTGTTGGCGTGAAAGGGTTTCCGTATGTGCATCTTTCACCCTGCAAGGCCACTCCTTGCTAGGGATGTGCACGGAACTGGCGGGGGGTGGTTCAAAGGCGGGGGGCATACCTTTAAGGGTGGGGGAGGGTGCCCTTACCCCTCCTGCTGAATTTTCCCCGCCGGTGCTCAATTTTAAAAGTCCCTGTCGGGGCAGCAACGGACCTCCCTGCCGTCCCTGTGTCTTCCGCAGCCAGAAGGTAACGGAAGTATCCGGCGTGCATGCTCATGCACGTTGGGCTCACTCGTGCTCACGTTGGGTGGTTGCACACCGGGTACTTCTGTTAACTTCCAGCCGAGGAGGACACTGGAGTGGCAAGGAGGTACACTGCCGCCCCAGTGAGGACTTTTAAGACTGAGCACCAGCAGGGTAAATGCAGTGGAAGGGGTAAGGGCATCCTCCCCCACCCTTGAAGGAATGCACCCCCTTCGAGCCGGTGGAACCGCCAGTCAATTGAACCAGTTCCATGCACATCCCTACTCCTCACCAAAAAAATCATTTTCTAGTCTGCTACACAAGCTGTCTAGACAATACACTAGCCTCATCCTCCATCCTATCAGGTAGGTGGGCACAGGGCCATCGTTCAGTGGTAGAGCATCTGCTTCGTATGTGAAAGGTCCAGGTCCGATCCCCAGCATCTCCAGGCATGGCTGGAAAAAACCCTGCCTGCAATCTTGGACAGCTGCCGGCAGCTAGTGACGACAATACTGAGCTAGAGGGACCCATTGGTCCCCTAGAGCAGGGATTCTCAACGCTGGGTCCCCAGATGTTATTGGACTTCAACTCCCATAATCCCCAGCCCCAGTGGCCTTTGGTTGGGGATTATGGGAGTTGAAGTCCAACAACATCTGAGGACCCAACGTTGAGAATCACTGCCCTAGAGGGACCAATGGTTCCTAGAGAGGAGAGCTGGTCTTGTGGTAGCAAGCATGACTTGTCCCGCTAGCTAAGCAGGGTCCATCCTGGTTGCATTTGAATGGGAGACTTGATGTGTGAGCACTGGAAGATATTCCCCTCAGGGGATGAAGCTGCTCTGGGAAGAGCAGAAAGTTTCAAGTTCCCTCCCTGGCTTCTCCAAGATAGGGCTGAGAGAGATTCCTGCCTGCAACCTTGGAGAAGCTGCTGTCAGTCTGTGTAGACAATACTGAGCTAGATAGACCTATGGTCTGACTCAGTATATGGCAGCTTCCTATGTTCCTATAATGGTCTGATTCAGTATTAAACCCACCCACCCCCCACTGGGTGAGCAAAGAGTGAGCACCACTTTTTAAATGGTGATTCTCTTATATTTATCAGGAGGAGCACAATTGTCTCTATGCAGCCCCAGCACAGCATCCTTCCAGTGGGTGCTGCCGGTGTCTACCTTATGTTTCTCTTTAGACTGTGAACCCTTTGGGGACAGAGAAGTTCCTTTATTTCTTTTCCCGTTCAAACGACTTTGAGAACTTTGTTGGGAAATTGTAAATAAACTAGTGGGCCCGGGCACAGAGCATCTGTGCCTCTAGCAGGCCCGCCGCCGCGGCCTGGCCCACCACCGCGGCCCGACCCGCCGCCGCCTGCGCCACGTCCTGGCCCGCTGCCTTGCCTCCGCGGCCGGGCCCGCCACCTTGCCTCCGCAGCCGCCCAGCCAGACAATTCTCCTGGGTGCGCCAGGACCAATCAGGCGCCCCCACAGCCCAGCCAATCAGCTGGGCTGCCGGGACGCATTTTTCCTGGGCACACTCAGGAGAAATATATATATAGATATCTGTAGTAGTAGTAGTAGTAGTAGTAGTAGTAGCAGCAGCAGCAGCAGCATAAGGCAGCTTTCTATGTTCCTAGGTGCATGGACGTTCTTTCAAAAACCAAAACTCATTTCTCCCAGTCCTGATGCAGTTCTTTTACATTCCAAGTGCAGACAGTCTGTCCCTATTTAATTTCTGCTAAGTGGTTGTGGTGTTTCCTGTGCATCCTTCTTTCTTGCCATAGTTAATAACGCAATCATTTTGTACATTCAAGAAATTATTAGGTGGCCTTTTATTAAATCTAATACATTTCTTGATTTGTTTTAGTGTCTGCTCATTTCCCTGTTATTGTTTTAAATTCACTGGGGATAATTTTAAACTAATCTCCTCATCATATTGTGGAGAAGCCCTCATCAATAAGCACCGAAAGGATGATTAAAATATCACTCCATGTAAAACAAATGAAGTTGAAATTACAGTAGGGAGTAAATTGCCCTTGCAGAGGCATAATGTCAATGCCTTCATTTAGGGAAGATTTGTTGTTGGAAAACAAAACTCTCTTGGAGTCATGAGCAGGTATTGGGTGGAATAATGATCATTTTTGTTAAAATAAAAATTTTTAAAAGATGAGTGACCACTTTTTATTTACAGATGATCCTCTTCTCAAATCCCTACACTGGCTTTCTAACCCCTTCCCCATCCAACACAAAATTCCTTGTCTTTATGTTTGAAGTTGTCCATGATCTCATCTCCTATACACCCATATCTACACACAACTGTAATTCACTCTCAGTAATTCCCAGACTGTGATTTAACTACACAAAGAACCCAGCCCCCTGAAGGTCCTATTGAGATAAGGAAGGTGGGGGGATAGAGCTGTAGTGTAGGTAGAGCATCCGTTTTGTGTGCTAAATGTTCCAGGAACAATTACTGGCATATCCAGGGAGGACTGGGAAAGACTCCTGCCTGAAACCTTGGTGAGCCACAGCCACTCAGAGCTGACAATACTGAGCTAGATTAACCAATGGTACTACTCAGTATAAGGCAGCCCCCTATGTCCCCTGCTCTCTTGCATGACTCTGTCCATTCCCTCTTGATGGCTTGAACTTCCCCCCCAAACATCTGTGTGATGCCACTTCTTGTTCTTCCAGTTTCTCATCAAAGCCCACCTCTTCAACAACACCTTTGGCTTGTAAATCATATAAATCTCATATTTCTCATTGATTTACAAGCTTTTCTTTTTCCTCCTTCCCTTTCTGTTCATTGTCTCTCTTCTACATCTGGTACAAACTCCCTGTCTATACATATTAGCCCCTCCATGGACTTGTAATCTTACTGTAATAATTCCATGTAATCTTTTTTCCATTATTTCCCATTATGGGCCCTTTCAGACAGCAATTATCTGCACTATTCCAAGTGGAAATTTACCGTCTATATGCTCCTGTGGGCTTCCATAGTCCTTCCATAGTTCTTTCCAGTGTGAATTTATGCTGTGCTCAATAACAGAGCAGGGTTCTTGTGCACACTTTGCAGCGCCACCTGCTGGCCAGTTCTTGCTTTCCAAGATGAACTGCGGTTTGCCATTAAAGTAGTAATCAGTTATTCTCAAGAAGCAAGAGCTGGCTGATAGATGGTACTGCAATAATCATGTCAGGACTTCCATCTGTGTCTGAATACAGAATGAATTCATGCTGGGAAGGACTACAGAAGCCCACAGGAGTGTACAGAGGATAAGTAAACTCCTGCTTGGAACATTGCAGATAACTGCCATCTGGAAGGACCCAAGATCAATGCCAGTGACATTTGCTTCTCCAATTCTGCCATCCTCAAGGTTTCTTGCTCCCTTGACACTGCTTATTTCCATGTGGCTGAAATTCCCTCCTGAAGCATTAACATGACATCACCTTTCAAATCTTCAAATCCCTGGAAAAAAATGATAAGAATAAAGGAAATTGCCTTATATGGAGTCAGACTATTGCTACATCTAGCTCAGTATTGTTTGAACTGATTGGCAGTGGCTCTCCAAGGTTTCAGGCAAGAGTCTTTCCCAGTCCTACGTGGAGGTGCCAGGGATTGAACCTGGGACCTTCTGCATGCAAAGCAGATGCTCTACCAATGACCTACGGGCCTACATCCCCATCCCTGAAATCCCTGAAAACAGAATATGTCTCAATCCAACCCCAGCACAACCATCTATGGGAGGAGAGCTAGTCTTGTGGTAGCAAGCATAAATTGTCCCCTTTTGCTAAGCAGGGTCCTCCCTGGTTTGCATTTGAATGTAAGCACTGTAAGATATTCTCCTTAGGAGATGGGGCTTCTGGGAAGAGCATCTGCAAGCTGGATGTGAAAAATCCCCTTCAAACAGGATAGTGAAGCACCCAAAACAGAAAATGTATGTTAACTGGCATTTTCTGTTCCAGCCTGCTTGTCAGCATGTCTGAAATGGCTCTGGATTGGGAGGCGATCCAGATGCGGGCATGTTTATGGCTGCATGAAATGTATAAACCCCAGGTGGGCCATGTAATAATTAAGCAGTAAGAAGCGTTGGACCGAGCAGCATGGCTGATTAACGAGTGCCTGATGTGTCTAATCATTTCATGTCACCAGCACGCCTGGACGGAACATCAATCAGAATGTGGCATCACGCCGTCTAAGGAGCTTATGAAATGGGTGCTTAGAGTATTAAAATACAGGGAATTCCTTCGTTGCTGTTATTGATACGAATGATTTAGTCCTCTAGCTCTGGAACACGGCAGCAATTCTTCCGCATTTTGTTTCATGTATAAATAGACCTTTTTGACAAATACAGCTATATTCTCCAAACTTTATTTTTGAATAATGCTAATCGTTTATCTCCTTGCCTTGGCCACTTCCATAGCAAGTTGCTATGGTTACCCATTTTTATTCTGATTTAGTATGCCAGGTGTACCATAACCCAGGGCAGTGCAGGTGTGAAGCATAATCTCTTCAGCACCTGGTAAGCCCAAGAAAGAGCATGGATTCCATACGGAACGCATTATGTGTCATCTCGCATTTCAGCTGTATACCCTGCCTCTTTGAAATTTATAGGAGCTATATATTTCTCTCAGTTTAGAGGTCACTGAAGCTGCCAATGGAATCTTCATATAAGCAGTCTTCATATTCAGACGGTTGCCACTGGCCCGTCTGGTGACTTCTCGGGGACGGGCCTTCTCCGTTGTTGCCCCAAGGCTTTGGAATGCACTCCCTGTTGAAATAAGAGCCTCCCCATCTCTGGCAGCTTTTAAAAGGTCAGTCAAGACACATCTGTTCGCCCAGGCTATTAATGAGATTGACAGTTTCAATAGTTAATGCTTCTAACGTGTTTTAACTTTTAAATTGTTTTAATGTTTTAATTTTGTTTTAATTGTATTTTTTTTTAATTGTAAACCCCCCAGAGACGTGAATTTTGGGCAGTATAGAAATTTGTTAAATAAATAAATATTGATATTGATATTCATTAATAATAAATAATCATACATGTTGGTTGGTTGGTTTGGATTTATACCTCACTTCATCACCAAAAAAAAATAAATATCAGAGTGGCTAACAAAATTGTCTTAAAACATATCAAATACTTAAAAACAAAAGCACATTAATCAACATTTTACAGAGAAATAAAATGGACTCACTTCATCCGTTCACTGAAATCTCTCCTCTCTCCTCTCTTGCTCTTCCTCCCTCTCCTTTGACCTTCTCTGTCTCTCCAAAAGATGGACATCATGGTTGACATAGCACACAAGAGTGCATCAGCCTCATGATGCTGCATGAATGCAAGGTGCACAACTGCCATTACACAAGGATAAGCCCACTGGAACTAATGGCCTTATTATTGTGTAACATCACTTGCCCACATTTTGTGCTTACACTATTTGCAAGTGGGTTGTGCAACTTGCATGTATGCAGCATTACTGGGCTGGTGTACCCTTGCATGGTCTTTCAGACTGCACGGCGTCCCAGAGATATTGTCAGCACCACCAGAGCAGCTATGTGCTCTTAAAACACAGTAAGCACAAGAGCACTGTTGCTCAAACACTGGAATTGCACGAACACAATGGTGAAATGGTGCAGCCATTGGAAAGGAAGGTCGTACCATCACGCAGCTGTGTTTGCACAATTCTGGCATTTGTGCAACAGCACTCTTGTACAGCTGTGTAAATACTGCTGTTAGGAGCATACAGCAACACCTGCAGTGCTGACAATCCCTGTGGAATGCTGTGCAGTATGTCAACCAGTGGCTCTTGTTCATCCCACCATCTTGCCACTCAATTGTGGTTCCTGGGGCACCAGTTCAAGACCTAACCTGTTACAGAGTACTATTGTGATGAATATTGAGAAAAATATTAATACCTGTCAGCTTATTCAGTTCACAGTAAAATGCAAGCCGGATCTACAGGAAAAAGAAAATGCATTCACCAACTCTCATTGACCTGGCCTTAGTAGTGGGTCAGGTTTACCTTACCCAGATCAGATGGTTGGGAGTTGCCAAATGCATTTCCTGCTTGCTGCATGGCAGCCCAGAGTCACCTCTGGGGAGGGTGTAGCAGCCTCAGGTGATATAACTGGGAGCGGATCCTTAAAGGGCAGGACATGGTTAATTATTTAGTTTATTATAACATTTATTGCCAGTTTGGGGCAGAAGGAATGTGGTTTTCTGCTTCAGGCACCAAAATGCATTAGGCTGCATTTGTGTGTAACATGGAACCATGGGTCCAATGGACCAGGGGTTCTGCGCCCCCCTCCCCCTGCTTTCCCATCCAAATTCGGACTACTGAAGAGCATCCTCTCTAAAGCCAATGAGACTGCAGAGAGATGGGGTTGCTGGCTGTGAGGGTTTCCTTCTTGCTTGAAAGACAGCCTGCACAGCCAATCACAGAGGAAAGGAGGAAAGAGCTTCCTCCCTCAACTCCAGTCCAGCCAAATGTAGTCTCCAGTGCTGCATTTGGACAGAATGGAAGGTCCCTGGACCCTCCAGCTCCCTGGTCCCTCAGACCCTCACAACAAATTTGTTAGAGATGGTTGATTTTTACCCACAATAGGTAAAACAGCAGAGCACTAAGGAATGAGCACACAATCCAGTTACAGAGTAGGTAGCAGAGGATGGTTTGGATATTGCAGCTATTTAAAGAAAAGACATGGAGATCCTTGTATGACTAAACACTAAATATTTATTGGTTAAATACACTTAGATAGGAAAGGCCTATCTCTAATCTAAAGGACTACATATTGGATAGGTAAGGAGAGAGAGAGATGTTTCCATCTGCTCTCTAGGAGGAAAGGAAGGATTGTGACTCAGCACAGGAAGTGCTGCAGAGTCAGTTCAGGAGTCATAGAGTAGGGACAGATAGGGAGACCCTGACTCACTGTCTCTACTCCCAATGCCCCTAGTGGTCATTAGGACAGTTGGTGCAAAAGGTCGATGAACTGGAAGTTCATCTCCAACAAAATTGAGGGTTTAAATTGGAGTCTCCTGACGGGACCAAATTTGCCTGTGTTCAGATGCAGATAAGGAAACCGTGGGTCCCTGCAACTCTGGTCTCCTGTTATGTGTGAATGCGGCCTTAGTCTCTCTTTGGTTCAGTTCCATGGCTTACTGAAACACTAGAGAATTGGGAGATACGCAGATATTGTAAAACAAAACTTTGGTCCTTTCTCAACTAGTGTCTTTTATCACTGCTGAGGCATTCCTCTTCTACAAGCAGCTGGAAGCTAATCAGGACTGGTTGCACACAGCATTTTCTATGGAGCTTTATCCTCCATAGTAATCCGTAAATGTCCATCAACATCAAGATGCTAAGCAGGACTGGTTCTAGATTAACCAATGCCCAGTGCAAAAACTTACACCCCTCTCTAATGAAAAAGATAAGTGTTGTTGGTTTTGCCCAAAGTGGCACTGGTATGCAGCACCCACTGAAGTGTGTTATCCTACAGTATTTTCCTGAGTACAACAGCTCTGAATTTAAGATGAGCCCCTTCAAAAATAGAGGTCAAAAGGGAGAGGACTATGAATTTAAGTAAAGTGTGCCATCGAGTCGGTGTTGACTTCTGGTGACCAAAGAGCCCTTTGAGTGTCTTTGGAAGAATACAGGAGGGGTTTACCATTCCCATCTCCTGCGCAGTATGAGATGATGGCTTTCAGCATCTTTGTATATCACTGCTGCCCAATATAGGCGTTTCCCATAGTGTGGGAAACATACCAGCGGAGTTTCGAGCCGATGAATTTAAGATGACGCCTTATTTCTAACATCAAAGAACTTGGAAAAAATCTAGTCTTGGATTCAGATAAATACAATATTTTTTGCACCCCTGTGAGCACCCCCTGAAGCAGGGTTCCCTGTTTGATCACAACACCCTAAAGTCAGCCCTGTTCAGAAGTAAATCTCATTCTTTGTGATTCTTTAAATCTCTCATTCACTTTGAAATCAGCCCTTTAATCAGAAAGGAAGAAGAAGTCAGTCCTTTAATTAGTCATTTCCTGTTCCCTGCTGGTAGCCGGCCATTAATTATACATTTCCTCTGTTCAGCCTGAACAATCTCACAATTTATTCCTTCTTTTTTGTGTAAATTTCTTTCTTATTTGCTCAATTGCACTTTAGGGGGAGAAATGAAGAAAAGAATAAAAATATTGTCCATTTGTGCTTCAAGTGTTTGTTTTCTTAAAGGGCAAAACTCTAGTTATGGAGGAAACGACCACGTAGCAAGTCACGTAAAGGCGCTGTAAACAGAAATCAGAGAGCAAACAGTGTGGATTAAGGCGGGGCCTCATCAATCATGGCACTAAATGCTTCACAGGTCATTCTTCTCACCAAGCACATGAACAGCATTTGTTAGTCCACAGTGCAGCACGTTTTATGCACAGCAGTTTCACAGCGAGGTTTTTTGCTTTTAACTCTCATCTCCTCTGGAATGGACAGTGCAAGTACACATCTCAGCCAGATTTCCCCCCAAGTCCCTGCGAGTTATCGGGGAGAAGTCCACACGTGCAATTCGGGTTTTCCACTACACCTGAGTGTAGCCCGATTTATCTCCAGAGTAAAAAAAACTCCACTATTTTCAGCGGTTTTTTGAGACAGCTTTAGGTTCGCAGTAAAGCCTCCCGGTAAACCCGCGGTAAAATCTGCTATGCGTAAAACCTCAGTGCAAAACACAGAAAGCAATGTGGGGAAACTGAAGTGTAGTACTTGGCATCGTGGTCGATGCCAACTGAATTGAGATAAATTAGAGGGGCTGATAATTTGGGGGAGAGGCCATAGCCGGTGGTTGAGCACCTGTTATGTAGGCAGAAGGGCCCAGGTGTAGCCCCTGGCATGTCCAGATAAACGGGTCAGATAGCAGGCAATGTGGAAAAGCTCTGCCTGAAATTGAAATCGGAGAGAGCAGCCAACAGTCAGATCTGACAAGATTGACAGGGCAACCCTTCCATGAGGCAGGGTGAGGCGGCCACTTCAGGCGGAGAGGGACACAGGGAGAGGGCCAAAGGGGAAGCAAGTGTGGGCTCTTGCTGCCACAGGCACTACTCTGCCATCCACAGGAACATAGGAAGCTGCCTTATACCAAATCAGAGCATTGGGTCCATCTATCTCAGTATTGTCTACACTGATTGGCAGGAGTCTCTCCCAGCCCTAGCTGGAGATGCCAGGAAGTGAACTAGGCACCTTCTGCATGCTCTGAGCTGCTACAGCCCCTGAGCCACAGCCCCAAACCCTGAGAGGAATATCTTCCATCAGACCGGGCTCACAGGGAGTCACCCATTCAAATGCAAACCAAGGCAGACCCTGCTTAGCAAAGGGGGGACAATGCATGCTCGCTACTGCAAGACCAGCCCTCCTCCTGAGTCAGGCTGAACACATGACGTTCCCTTGTGCTGAGTCAAACCATTGGTCCGTTCAGTTCAGTACTGCCTGCCCTGACCAGCAACAACTCTCCAGATGCTCCTATCCGGACATGCCAGGGACTGAACCTGGGACCTCCTGCATGTAAAGCAGATGTTCTACCACTGACCTAAGGCCCTTTGTACCCCCAGAGCTACTAGAGCAGGGCTGCTTAACCAGCCCTCCTGCAGATGTTGGCCCACAACTCCCATAATCCCTGGCTATTGGCCACTGTGGCTGGGGATTATGGGAGCTGTAGTCCAAAAACATCTGGGTGGGGGCCGGGTTGAGCAGGCCTGTGCTAGAATCATGGTAAATATCACAAGCCTCACTGAGGCTTGCTCGCCCTGCCGTTCTGCAGTGAGTTACTCTTCGCGCAGTTTATTTATTTTGGCTTTATATGCTGCCAACACACCCCAATTAACACACATCCTCAATGAAATATCTGCACAGGAGAGGAAATAGATGTGAGCTCCTGAGCCAAAACCAGCTTGCAGACAACCATTTAGGGGAGCCCCAGCCAAAGTTAAATTACCAGCTGCAACATCCATCCCTGTCCGTTTTCCTTGGAGAAATCCATAGCACTTGGGTATGCCCCACTGAAGTCGACAGAGTTTAAAGTAACATTAAAGTTAACATTAGCTGGATCGTGCCCCATTTTTCTTATTATTGTACAATAAGTGCTAATAGGAGCTTTTTTTTTTTTCCCCCTGGGGAAGCAGCCAGATCAGGGACCCTTATGGACTGTGAAGTTCTCAAAGCAGTTTACATTGCAAACGGCATGAGAAAATGGAAACCTGTCTCATAAGAGCTCACAGTGGTTAAAAAGTAATAACAATACACAGAGAAGACACCCACAAGAGCCACCAGAAAGACACTACACTGGGCTGAATATGGGTAGTTTTTCTCTCTCTGCTAAATATCAGAGAGCGACCACTCTTCTCCACTTAACAGAGGTTAATCAATGGCGGCCTATTATCAATGGCCGCCTTTTAGCCAACAAGGCTTCACGGAACCTCCAAGTTCAGAGATCATGGCCAGCATCCTGACTCAAGCTGAGCTTGCACAATGAACAAAATTACACGGGTGCAAGAAGATCGCACAGCTGCCCTACATCACAAGGATTTTTGGAATTGCTCTGTTGCACTACTGCTCTGTTGCTCTATTGTGCAAATGTTCCCTGCAAAAATACAAGGTGTGCCACAAGTTGCACCCCTTGTTTGCACTAGTGTGACACTAGTCTGGAACGCAGTCTCCCAAGTTAGCACAAGAGACTTGTGCTAACGCAACATCCTTGCATAAGCGCAACATTAGTCAAGATGTCGGCCAACATGACACTGAATACTAATTGCTGAAAAGTAACAGCAGGAGAGGGCAATTGCCTTCCTTTATTTTATTCATTCATTCATTCATTCATTCATTCATTTATACCCCGCCCCTCCAGTACACCACTGCTCGGGGCGGTTCACAACAATAAAATAGCTACAATATACAATAAAAACAATAAGATTAACCAAATTAAGTAAACAAGTTAAAAGTCAGGTTAAAAACCACAATCAGTATTAAATTTCAAATTTTAAAAAAATTAAGCTAAAAATTGAGAATTACAAAAACTAAAAACTAAAGAACCTACTAGATATAACCACAGAAGGGGCATTAAAAAGCCTCTTTTAAAAGATGTGTTTTAGTTGTTTTTCTAAAACACTGAGGGAAGGAGCATGGCGAAGCTCTTCAGGGAGGGAGTTGTGAAGCTGAGAGGCCACAACCAAAAAGGCTCTCTCTCTAGTCCCCGCCAACAGGAACTCTGTTAGTGGAGGGGCCATAAACAGGGCCTGAGAAAGTGCTCCTCCCAGAGGCATCTGATTGGCCACTGTGAGAAGCAGGAGGTTGGACTAGATGGACCTTTGCTCAGATCCCATAAAGATCTCTTCTTATGTCCATGTAGTTGCAGTGCATTGCTTAGTTACGTGCCATACTAGCAATGCCCAGCTTAATAGGACTGGCTTACAATACAGCACAGCACCCTGTCAGTCCAAGAACAGTGCATGTATGCTCATTCCATACCTCTCCAAATAGCGTCCATGCTGCTAATGAGCTTGCAGAGGCTGCATCGCTACTAACAATTGCGTTATCACTGCAGCAACGAGCCTCCCGTCAGGGATAATAGGAGGCTCCTTGCTGCAGTGATGATGCAATCATTAGTAGTAACAGAGCCTCAGCAAGCTCATTAGTAGCACGGACGCAAGTTGGAAAGGCACGTAACAAGCATGAGCGCCCCACTCTTGGGGGTAGCTCTGTACGTAAGCCACTGTGTCTACCTTTAGGATAGAAATACATTTTCGTTTGCATAAAGGATATTTATTTATGTTTACATTTATATCCTGCTCTTCCTCCAAGGAGCCTTGGGCTGTGTGCATGGTTATGTTTATTCTCACAATAACCTTGTGAAGTAGGTTAGTCTGAGAGAGAAGTGACTGGCCCAGAGTCACCCTGTGAGTTGTTGGAGATGAACTTCCAGTGCATCGACCTTTTGCACCAACTGTCCTAATGACCACTAGGGACATTGGCAGTAGAGACAGTGAGTCAGGGTCTCCCTATCTGTCCCTACTCTATGACCCCTGAACTGACTCTGCAGCACTTCCTGTGCTGAGTCACAATCCTTCCTTTCCTCCTAGAGAGCAGATGGAAACATCTCTCTCTCCTTACCTATCCAATATGTAGTCCTTTAGATTAGAGATAGGTCTTTCCTATCTAAGTGTATTTAACCAATAAATATTTAGTGTTTAGTCATACAAGGATCTCCGTGTCTTTTCTTTAAATAGCTTCAATATCCGAACCATCCTCTGCTACCTACTCTGTAACTGGAGTGTGTGCTCATTCCTTAGTGCTCTGCTGTTTTACCTATTGTGGGTAAAAATCAACAACCTCTAACATGAGTTTCATGGCCGAATGGGGATTCGAACTCGGGTCTTCCCGGTCCTAGTCTAACCATGACACCATGCTGCCGGAGTGTCATTAGGGGGTAGTCCCTCGGGCAGGCCTGCTCAACTTTGCCCCCCCCAGCTGTTTTTTTATTACAACTCCCATAATCCCCAGCCACAGTGGACAATAGCCAGGGATTGTGTGAGCTGTAGGCCAACTTTTGCTGTATTAGATAGATAGATAGATAATCTGAAACACTAGGATCCAAATCCACCACCATTGCCCCTTTCCTTTCTGCGAAGTTCCTACCTTTTTGCTCTACCAAAAGAATTTCCAAGGTCTCTTATTTTTGGTAGGTGAAAAGCATTTCCCGTGCAGAATGATTAGCATGAGGATGAATCATAGAATCTGGAGCAGAATATAGAAAATCTTTCTCATGGCAGCAGAATGAGTGGTTCCTGACCCTGGGTGCCAGAGGGCTAGTTACATGTTTGTATTCTTCTAAAAGAAAAGAAAAAAATTAAAGTGGGGGAGGGGGGAATATCTTGCTTGAGGTGCTCTAGAAAGTACTGAACAACTTCTCTCTTGGAGGTCACATTGACCTAGCACTATTCTGCTCATTCCTCCCCCAGGTTAGACAGCGATAATTACAGGTACGTTCCACTTTCATCCTGAATCCTAAGAAAATAACACTTGGTAATAACCACATCTTTCGTTCCAAATAATCACACTGACTAATCACTAACCTTCAGCCATTCCCAGGCCTATTTCATTAGATCTAAACTAACTTGTCTTCCCTTTATGTGAAGTATAAGCAAGCCACAGTGCAGTCTTGCCTCTCCCCCCCACCGCCCCCCACCCTGGCTGCCCCCAATTTCTCTGAAATACTTTCATCACAGTGCCATTTGCTGTTGATTCTGAGCTAATCAGCTTTTTTAAAAAAATCCATTCCCCCAGATATGGCTATTAATTCTGTTCTGCATTGTGGGCTGAGAACCCAGCAAGCTAGTGCGACTAAAGCTATTAGATAACATCATATCCTTTCCTTCCCACCCCTGTGCCCACCCACCCCCCGTTCATCATGTTCCCAGGTGCTATCTCTGCTGCATTTTTCCATTAGGCAGTCTATCTGTTCAGATGATATGATATGAAAGACAAAGGAATCAGACCAGGAATCTGAGTATTTGCCCATGTAATTCTAACCAAACTATACATGACAGTGGAAGATCCATGGTAAGATGTGTTAGAGAGCTTGGTGGGGAGATTTATTTTTTTAATCTACTTCAGCTGCAGTGGAAGTGCACAGTGGAGAGCACTGCTAATTAATATTGTCTGAATTAATTAATAAGTTCTAAATCAAGTAGTTTAGTTAGGAAATCCATCAGGGAGATAGAGACGGCCTACATGCCTAGTTGCTTGCTACATACAGGAAGAGGGGAGGGAGAAGACAGAAAACTCTCTCTCTCTCTCTCTCTCTCTCTCTCTCTCATTCTCTCCAGGTAAGAGAATGAAACCTGAGACTATCAGCCCAACAAAGGGGAATCAGAGCAGAGAGTGCATGGTCAGAGAAGGAATGTCCTTACTGGCTGTCTCTACCCCTAATGCCCCTAGTGATCAATAGCAATAGCAATAGCACTTACATTTATATACCGCTTTATAGCCAGAGCTCTCTAAGCAGTTTACAATGATTTAGCATATTGCCCCCCAACATTCTGGGTACTCATTTTACCGACCTCGGAAGGATGGAAGGCTGAGTCAACCTTCAGCCCCTGGTCAGGATCGAACTTGTAACCTTCTGGTTACAGGGTGGCAGTTTTACCACTGCGCCACCAGGGGCTCTTCGGGTGCAAAGAGTCGATGCCATTGAGAGCAGCATCTCCAACTGAAGAGGAACTTTGTCGAAAGCTTTTTGGAAGTCCAGGTATACTATGTCAACTGGATCACCTTGATCCACACACTCGTTGACACTCCCAAAGAATTCCAAAAGGTTTGTGAAGCAAGATTTACCTTTGCAGAAGCCATGCTGGTTCACTCCCAGCAGGGCCTGTTCTTCTATGTGCTTTTCAATTTTATCCTTGAGGATGCTTTCCATCAATTTGCCTGGAACGGATGTTAAGCTAACCGGCCTGTAATTTCCAGGATCACCCCTGGATCCCTTCTTGAAAATCGGTGTTACATTTGCTACTCTCCAGTCCTCTGGTACAGAACCTGACTGCAGGGATAAGGCTTCAGATTAGGTGCTTTTCAGTCGGTGGAATCAGTTCACTAGTTCTGTTGCCAGGCATCAAGAGAGTATCACAACCGGATGTGAAGAAGGCCAGTGAGGTCCATGCCTACAAAATCCGCAGAGCTGATTCAATTACAGTCTATGCAGCAAGAGGATTTGCCACATGGAAGGTAGTGTGGGGTATGACAAACCCTGCACAGGGTGAAGTAGAAATGTGTGTGTATAAAAATATGTGCTCTCCAGAACTTTGCCCCTCCCTTGAAGTGCAATCCTCTTCAGGTTTCCTTGGAAGTAGTCCTATGTGGTCGCTAATACAATACAACAAATATTTATATACTGCTTTTCAACCAAAGGCAGTTTACATACATAAATAAATAAATAAATAAATAAAATCGCTAAGAGTTGACACTGACTTGACGGCACTTAATCAATCAGTCAATCAATCAATCAATCAATCAATCCCACTGCAACACCTACAGCACAAAGGTCCATGCTTGTTGTAATGCAACTGGTGGGCACTTTTGCCAAGAGTGCTCTTGGCACAAAGGCAAAAATAGTACGACCGGCAATTCTATTTGTGCAATTTTTGCATTCGTGCAAAGAGCACTCTTGCACTACCGTGCACACATTCCATTACAATGTTAAGGAAACTTTGCACGGTATGTGAGCCAGCATGTTCTGTGGGGTACACACCTTGATAAGTGTGCACAGGATTTCATCTTTCGTTCCAGACCTTACTCTGTGCGAGGGCAGGGAGAATCTCTTGCTCCCCAAAGGGAGTGGGATCTTCACTACAGGGCTCTTGAACAATATCAAGGATCCTCATGTCTGGCCATAGTTGAGGAACTGAATCCAGATTTTGCAAATGAATGGGAGGGGAAGCCTGAGGGATCTGGCCATCTTAGAAAGCCAGAGAAACTGTAGGAACTTTTGTTACCCTTTAGTGCATTTCTGAAAGCCCTGATTGACTCCTAGCCTAACCTCTTGATCTGATTGGCTGGAAAGCTTATATAAAGTTGGTCTGTCTTTGAAGAAACCTCAAACCTTCATGTTATGTGGGTGAATAGCTGCCTGTTGCTCAGCACGCTCTTCCTCCCTTCCTCATTCCCCTAACCTCCGGCTCTGCCTCTCATTCTGTTCTGCCCACACAGTTCTATGTCTATCTCCACACTCGTCAGGGAGGAAGCTTTATTATTAATGAAAGCTGAGAATCTCATCTATTATACATTCAGTGCCTCATGATTTGCTTGTCGGGCGAAACTGGAGAATTGTGGCAGTCAGGGGCCACAATTCTCTGATTGCAGGCTATAATTCTTACGTGCCAAAATTACGTTTTTAATTATAAAATCTCATTTCATTTCATTACCTATAATAGAATTTACAATAATGTAGTTCCTTACAAATACATGTTGATTTATTATAAATATTAACAAACAGATGCTAATGTTATTTTATCATGGATTACTAAGTATTTGTTCCCCAGCAGCAGCCTTGGACTACCTTGTGCTGAGTCAGACCATTGGTCCATTTATCCCATTATTGTCAGCTCTGACTGGCAGCAGCTCTCCAGCAGAGGCTTTTCCTATTACCTTAAACTGTTCTTTTTTAGACTGGCGATGCCAGGAATTGAACCTTCGGCATACAAAGCAGGTGCTGCAGCTTTAGGTTATGCCCCATCCTCAAGTAAAAGAAATATCAAATTTCTTTTTAAAAAATAAATAAATTTCACACTGAACCCACCCACTCTGAGCTGTTACCACCTGCATCAGTGCTTCCTGGTGCTGTGTATGTGTTGCACAGGATTGAAATGTTCACTGTCATATAACGGCACAACATTCATATAATATTTTCCCAGTGTCGAAAACACTTTGCAACTTGCCAGTATTATCTTATTCTCCTCACAACAACCCTGTACGCATAATTATCCACATTTTGCAGCTGGGGAGTGGAAACTGAAGGGGGTGGGGAGTGATTGGCCTAAGGCCATCTAATGAGTTCATGGTAGAGGCAAGTTTCAAAGAGGTTAAACCCTAATTCGCAGCTCAGTCCCTAAGCTGCTACACAATACCAGCTCTCACAATCAACAGTAGGGGATACACCACCACCACCGCCACCAGGGATGGTCCTTTCATGAGGCATGTTGAGGCAGCTGCCTCAAGCAGCAGCATTTTGAGGCATCAGCAGGGTGGCAAAATACTCCTCTGCTGCCCCCCCCAGCTGCCTGGCCTGCCTCCATCGCCCACCTGATGCCTACCTCTATCGAAGCAACTCTTTACCACACAGGGGCACAGCCAACAATCCACAAAAAGAAACCCTGAGGCAGTCCTCTGTTGCCATTGCCGCCTTCTCCTAGCCCAGTGCACACCCTCTTCAGAGCGCCTTTTGTACTCCATTGCCCTTACATCATTTCCCCTTCTTCCTTTGCCTTTCCATTGCCAGCCTGATGCAAGGGAGGTAGGAGGGTCCATGCCAGGCCAGGAGAAGGAGGAGATGGAGGCAGGTGTCCATGTGCATATGTAGTGAAGTGGTGATGGTTGTCACCTCAGTCAGTAAAAGGGGACATGCAAGGAGGATGGCATCTGAGCCTAGCTCAGGCTTGCTGGCGGAACTCTCTGCTGGAGTCGGATAGGGACTGTTGCTCTCCTCCTGCCAAATAAAAGATACAACCACTTTCAAAGGCGCCTCTTTGTCCAGTTAGCATAGACAATGATATTGCAGTGAGTTAAGCAATAAAACTTGGCTACAGCCTCGGGGGGGGGGGGAGCTACAAACCCCAGAACCGCATGTACCACTTGAGGGCCTAAAAGGGAATTTTGATGTGGGGGAAATGTGCCTTTTAAACAGAAGCCATGGAAGGCAAGGAGACTGGTTGAATGTTTCCTACGGAATGAAGAGGTTGTTACACACCCCATCTCCTGCTCCCACCCAGCCTCAGGCAAAGGAGGGGGGAGGATAGGGCAGGGCAGGTCTGATCCAGTCTGACACACATTTCGCAGATATCTATGAAGCAGCAAGCGGAGGGGGGCATGGCTTCCAACGGTTTTGACTGTCAGGAGGCACGGCAATCATGTCAGAACTCCCTCCGACAATGCCCTCCAATATTTATTTATTTATTTATTTATTTATTTATTTATTTATTTATTTATTTGGATTTTTATACTGCCCTTCTGAAATGGCTCGGGGCGGTTTACAATTAAAACAAAACCATTAAAATCAGTTAACAATTAAAACAAAAATTATAAAACAGTATAAAACAATTAACAATGAAAAATATTAAAACAGTAATTAAACAATCACAACAATTTTTTTTTTAAAAAACCCTGAAAAACAGGTTACAACATTAAAACCAATTACAATCATTTAAAAACCCTGGGAGGCCAGGCCAAACAGATAGGTTTTAAGGGCTCTCCTGAAGGCCAGTAAAGAATTCACATTGCGGATTTCTGCCGGGAGTGTATTCCACAGCCCAGGAGCAGCTACAGAGAAGGCCCGTCTCTGAGTCGCTACCAGACAAACCGGTGGTAACTGGAGACGGACCTCCTCAGATGACCTTAATGTGCAGTGGGGATCATGCAGAAGAAGGCGCTCTCTAAGACAGAGGGAGTGTCAGTCCAATAGAGGGCATGTCAGTCCAACAGCATGGTATAGCGGTTAGAGTGTTGGACTAGGACCAGGGAGACCTGAGTTCAAATCCTCATTCAGCCATGAAACTCACTGGGTGACTTTGGGCCAGTCGCTTATCGCTCAGCCTAACCTACCTCACAGGGTTGTTGTGAGAGTACATAGGAACATAGGAAACTGCCATATACTGAGTCAGACCATTGGTCCATCTAGCTCAGTATTGTCTTCACAGACTGGCAGCGGCTTCTCCAAGGTTGCAGGAAGGAATCTCTCTCAGCCCTATCTTGGAGAAGCCAGGGAGGGAACTTGAAACTTTCTGCTCTTCCCAGAGCGGCTTCATGCCCTGAGGGGAATATCTTCCAGTGCTCACACATCAAGTCTCCCATTCATATACAACCGGGGCAGACCCTGCTTAGCTATGGGGACAAGTCATGCTTGCTACCACAAGACCAAAACATAACCATGTACACCGCTCTGGGCTCCTTGGAGGAAGAGTGTGAGATAAATGTAAAATAACAACAACAACAACAGGTCTGTCTGATCAAGATGGCTGCACAGCCCTGGTTGTAAGGTTGTTGCTTGAACCAAGCTATCTTTGCATTAGCTGTCATTTTAGAACCATTATATACAAATCTGCACAGGACGCTGGACTTGATGGGCTTTTTGTCTCCTCCAGCAGAGCTCTTGCTGTTCCATCAGGCAATCCAATAGACAGTTGCCATTTAGAAGAATTTTAAAAAAGCATAGTTCTGAATCAGGCATCCACTTAAACAGAGAGTCAGCAAGACAGTTAAACATGCTCTCAAGAGATTTGCTGAGATGCGGTCTTAATCAGAAGAGTCCAGGAAACTTTCATTATAATATACTATATGCCAAGGAAGATTGCCATTCTAATCGTTGGCTGCAAGAGCCTACTGAGCTGTAACAGCTTTATGAAGTGTATTGTTTTCCTACCTTGCTTTTCTTTAAGCCAGCTTTGGATTCACAGCCTCAACAGTCGGAAGAAATTCAGATAGTAATATTGCCTGCCTTCCACCCCATCCCACCCCACCCCCGCTTAATGCTGGCTAAAAACCAACTAATTTGATTTTGCGCTGATTTAAAATGCTACTTTTCTGCTGTCGGGAAATGGCTTTTGCTAGAGGATAATGTTACCTTAGACTTTCGGCATTCGCTTTGCTTGACCTTTCTGTTTGAGATATTAAAACAAAATTGAGTTATTATCTCTATTTATTAGGCTCCTGGTAGCAGAAATCCCTTGCTTCTCCCTCCTTTCTCTACTTTTTCCTCAGCTCGGCTAAAATCGCACCACTCATAAGGCCATGCAGGAAAAGATGAGGCCAATGATGAGGCACGAGGCAATTTTACTGGGATAATATATGGCCTGGTATTATCCTCATATTATAAATGGCTCAAGGGCTGGGGGGCTGAGGCTGATAATTGTAGCTTTGCCGTATGACTTCATGTCTGAGATGAGATTTAAACAAGAGACTCCTCAGTTCAAAGCCAGTTATAAATGAATGGCTTGAATACCCTTATGCGGAGAATAATGCTCCGTGATTATACTATTCCTGAAACCAGGACACAATGAACGGCATTCAGTTTTATTGAAACCTATCAGTACTGTAGTGATAATAGGAACCAAAGTGTCGTGCAAGTGGGTGCATGGAGGGCAGCAATTCTGAGAACACCAGCAGGGAACTGAAACCAAAGGCAGCTGCTGTTCCTGACTGAAAGCTGATGGAGGCATGTTGGTTGATAGAATAATTCGGAACAATCAAAGCGACAATGGTGCCCACTCCTCCCTGATTATAAGGGGAATCTCTTACAGTGCTCACACATCTAGTCTCCCATCCATATGCAACCAGGGCGGACCCTGCTTAGCTAAGGGGACAAGTCATGCTTGCTACCACAAGACCAGGTCTCCTCCTACTAAATACCATTGTACCTACTAAATACTATTTGTTCTTTACACTATATGATAGGTTTGGATGAAATGAGAAATCCAAAAATATGGTGAACTACTTAGGCAGCGGGGAAATGACTTGACTAGCAAGCCAGAGGTTGCCGGTTCGAATCCCCGCTGGTATGTTTCCCAGACTAGGGGAAACACCAGCAGCGATAGAGGAAGATGCTGAATGGCACCCTCTCATACTGCGTGGGAGATGGCAATAATAAACTTATTTAATAAATAACCATTTATTAAATAAATAATAAAAGGGCTCTGTGGTCGCCAGGAGCTGACACCGACTCGATGGCACACTCTACATTACTTTACTTTACTTTTTACTTCCAGTGTCTGAGAACTTCCAGTAGCTGCCAAGCTACCCAATGACCGCCCTATTCTACGGTGACTGCAATATTATGACCGGGCAATGGTAGCGAGGGTTAAAAAGTGGAGGGCAGGAGGTGCTGGATGTCACAGCTGGACAAGCCCTTCTCTCCCACCAATTATCCATTCTGGATCATCTTTACCCGGAGTAGCTTTTCCTGATCTAAAACAGCAATGAGGCTACCGGCGTTGCCTGCAGTTCCAGCCACGTACCATGTCATTTGGTCCTCGGTGATTTTTAATCAGATTTGTTTTATATTTTTAGCTTAATCTTTTAATTGTGTCTTTTTTACAATCTTGTTTTGAAATTTTGCTGTAAAGCGCTTTGGGATTGTTTTAATGAAAGGTGGTATATAAATTTAACAATCAATCAATCAATCAATCAATCAATCAAGGGAAGGCATAAATGGCAGCCACAGCAATCACCAGGAAGTAGCTCTGCACAGCAACACCAGAGAGGGAGGGAGGGATATGGTATAGGTATAGCCAGCTCTCTACTCCACACATACGCCTCTTCTGAAAAGGCAAATGTGAAATTAGCAGGAGGATAGGATAAGAGAGCAGTGATCCTTGGTGTGAGAACTGGGGTGTGGAAACATGTCCCTGTTTCCTTCTGTGAAATATGGGTGGGGGGGGACCATCACTGGTGCCACTATATTTAAAGGGCATTTTCAGGATCCAGCCACACATGTGTGCATGTTCGTGAAATCCCCTTTGGGGACGAAGAGAATCAAAAGTGTAACTCTGATTTAGTCTTTGGACCATCCGGCCTTCTACTGAAGAGTGCACTGTGATTATTTGGTCTTAAATAAGTAATTACGTTTTCCTGCTTCAATTTTCAGAAAATAATTATATTACTCATGGTTCATTAACTGCTTCCAGCAGAATACCTGATTTTATTTAATTAACTAGACAGAGCTCTTTAGTTACTTTCCCTCTTTACATTGTTGATTGAGCATTACTTACAGAAGATTAGCAACTATTTTGCCCACAAAGAAGCACCAGGAGCTTATTTTAATAGATTCTTTCTCCTTCTCTTGGAAAAAGGAATCACATTGCAATATCCAAATGAGAGTATCACATGATCTGTCAAAAGTACTCAGGGTTCTTTCCAAGAAGAATTTTCAGATAATTTTCTCCGATGGTTTCTCCACATCTTGTCTCTGACGAGTGCCTGGAGCTGCTCTCCAGCCCAGGAGGAATCTTTCCCAGAGATCTTTTAATTGGAAATGTTAAGAATTATCCTAGTGACCACTAGGGGCATTAGTAATAGTGTCAATGAAGAAGAGTCTTCCTCTTTATTTTTTCCTCTTCTTGTCTCTCTGTCTGATCTGGCTTTCTCTGATTAGTAGACAGATATTCTCAGGGCCTATCGCTTACTGTACCTTCTTGGTCTCAGTCAGACTGCACTCTGCTACAGACTCAATTAACCATGTGGCCTCTCTCTCTCTCTCTCTCTCCCTCTCCTCTATACTATGAAGACAGACGGTTCAGGCATGCAGGCTTTTTATCTAAGTATGTAACTTCCCCAATAACACTTACTTGCATTCATTCATTCATTCAATTTCTATACCGCCCTTCCAAAAATGGCGCAGGGTGGTTTACACAGAGAAATAATAAATAAATAAGAGGGATCCCTGTCCCCAAAGGGCTCACAATCTAAAAAGAAACATAAGATAGACACCAGCAACAGTCACTGTAGGTACTGTGCTGGGGGTGGATAGGGCCAGTTGGCTCAGTCTGGATCTTAAACAACTGTCTCAAGCTACTCTTTAATGGACTCAGCTTTTACTGCTCATGGAGTTAGTCAAACTTCTCCCCTCCAACCTGTTGGGAGTTCTCTCTGGTAAGAGACACCCTTCTATTACAGCAGAGTGCACAGAGGCCAAACACAGCGGAGTCTGCCTAGGCATGTGTGTATGCTGAGAGCAAAAGAAACTTGGATCCACTTCATAGTTCCAAATCAATATAAGGAGTCTTTACTGGTAAACTCCATTCTAGATAGGGAGATAGAATCTCTAATCTAGCTAGCTAGCTGGATGCAGAGAGATGCTGTCTGAATCTATGCGCACACATGGTGCAGAGAGAGGCAAGCGTGTGTGTTAGAGGGAAGAAGGAGGAAGAGAGGCAGGAAGGCAGGCAGGAAGGAAGTCCTTGAGAGTAGCAATCTACATATCAAAGGGATAGTGTCAGAGCAGAGAGGAGGAATGACCAATGTCTTGACCCCTCTAGCCCTCTGACTCACTAGTCTGTCCCCCTCTGTCACTGAGGCATGAGGCAGCACAAAGTCCTTCACTTCCAACACAACCGTTGTCTAGAATTTTTAGTCTATGTGCCATAGAATAACCCAGAAGCAGGAGCCTCTCCTCTTTCCACCAATCCAAAGCAGGCAGCTCTGCCTTTTGTTTTAGTTTGATTCCTGGACTACGGAAGGATGGAGATGGAAGCTCTCTGGAATCAGCGGTCATACTATGACTACTACTGCAACTACTACGAATATTTATATACCGCTTTTCAACAAAACACTCAAAGCAGTTTACATAGAAAAATAAACAATGAACAAGATGCTTCCCTGTCCCGACTAACTGTTCATAGTTAGTTGTGTTGGGAGTTGTAATTTTTATCCCCCAGTTAATTAGGAGAGCACTAAGGAAGGCACCCACTCCAGTTACAGAGTCATTGCAGAGTTTAGTTGTTGCACTGATTTATAGATGACACATGGAGATTCTTGTAGAACTAAGTACTAAGTATTTATTAGTGAAGTATACTTTGGATAGGAAAGACCTAACACTAAACTACAGAACTACATAATGAATAGGTAGGGGGAGAGAAAGAGATGTTTCCATCTGCTCTCTAAGAGGAATGGAGGGGATT